>NW_022196911.1:62350900-62412513 GCF_008632895.1 Mastomys coucha
AAAGTATGAGGAATTAGAAATTTGTTGGCTATCATCCAGTGGTCTCTTTAATTTGGTAATTGGAGAAACAGGTCCAATATTGTACAATCCATATCCACTTTCTGTTTGTTTGTACCTGACAGTGTCTTGCTGTGTACAACATAATGACCTTGAAACAATGCTTCTCCTATCTCAGCCTCTCTATTAGTAGGATTGTTTATTTGATGTTTTTACACTATACTATGGTTTTCAGAACAGCTTACATATTTCAAAATTATTTATATAGCAAAAAGAAACATAGACAATTAACTTGGGAGGTGGCTTGTAAGAAAACAAGAAAGAGTGAGACTGAATGCTTTGCTTGATGTTTATAAGTATTGTATCAATTTTGAAGAAGAAGACTTTATAAAGTTACTCTTTTTCTGAGATGAATGCTTTTCAAAATCATCACAGCCAATGAACCAGATTCCTGCCCTCACCTAATGTCTGTGCCACTCTCCAAGCAGAACCATTGTTCACTAAAACAGTTGGTGAATGACTTCATGAATAGACCATCTTAATACACACACCATTTCTTAAATGAATGTAACCTGTTCTCTGTAGGCTAAGAATGAAGACAATCACTCAAGTCAAAAAGTTTTGATCATAGCAGATAATCTGTATCTAAAAATTGTGCCTACAATTCATTCCTTGGTGCAGCGGAACTGTCAACTCTTAGCTTAGCTACTATGGAGGTAAAATCCTTTGGTGATGTGAGGGTCATTGAAGTACAGCCTTATTACAATGAACTCCAATGTCTAAAAATTGTTCTTATTTTGGGCTTGTGCCATAGTACGAACCAAGGTTTTAAGCTCTACTAAAAACAAAACAAACAAACCAAAAGACTTTATCTATTTATGTTCATTTAAAAAAACTAGTAATGATGTATTATTTTAAAATATACAGTTAATATGTTTGGAGTTATTTAAAAATTATATTGAGAAAAACATGTATTTTCAGTATTGCTGTAGACAAGCTTCTATATAAGATTGCTCAATTGATTGTTGTTTTATATCAAACAGCTTTTATAATACTCATTTTTATTGTTACAATATTTTACAAGTTTTAAAGAATCTGACAAAATAGAAAAAATTTTTTTCCATTAAAAAAATAGAGTTTCAAAAAAGTTAAGCAATATGGTCCAGGCCACTGAGCCATACATTTCAGCATCAGGATGTGAGCTGTATAAATCCACATAATCCTAGAGCATGCCTCATCTTCAGGGAACAGGAAATCGACACCTGAGGTGGGGGCCTATGTTTTGAATAATAACTCCATGTTAGATTTATATTTCCTTCATTAGCATCTCCCTCAAGATGCTAACTGTTTTCACTGTGCACAGGGGGGATGGCTTCTGTGGTCAGACCATGATCTGAATGAGAACTGTCACATGGGTTCTATGAGGAGTAAAAACCATAAATTTATATGTGAACAAATAGATAAATTAAAGAACATCTATTTGATAAGAACCTTGCAGATCTATGGAGGATGAGGAGGAGTTGGAGCAGGCTGTTTTGAGGACTTAATTTCTCTTTTGTGTTGTGTGCTCTCAATTGCCATGGAGGACTCCCTATTTTGTTTCAAATGATTTGCATGTGATGAGGAACTGTGTAAAGGGCATGTGAGCTACAGCCTTCTGGAGACAATGGTCCCTCCCAGCATCTGTGGCTTCTAGCTCTGTTCTGTCCTCTTACGCAGAAGGATGCCCTTCCTTTATTCTGTAGGCAAAGAGTTCTGTCCCACTATAGAGCAGAATTTCAGATAAGAGCAGAGAGCCTCCACAGAACAACTTTTCATAGAAGAAAAAGATTCAAAATTTAATTTGTTAAAGATATCTGAACTTCTCCTCTTCCTCCTTCTCCTCCTCCTCCTCCTCCTCCTCCTCCTCCTCTTCCTCTTCCTCCTGCTCCTCCTCCTTCTTCTTCTACTTCTACTTCTTCTTCTTTTTTGGTATCAGGTCTTCTTTGAATGTCTGGTAGAATTCTGCACTAAATCTATCTGGCCCTGGGCTTTTTGGTTAGGAGTTTTTTTTGTTGTTTTTTTTTTTTTTGAGTTTATTAGATGTTTTCTTTATTTACATGTCATACAATATCTCCTTTACCAGGTTTCCCTCCTCAAAAAATAAAAAATAAAATAAAATAAAATAAAAAAATAAAAACAAAAACAAACTCCTGTTCCCTCTCCCCTCCCCCTGCTCACAATCCTCCCTCTCCTGCTTACTGGCTCTGGCATTCCCCTACACTGGGGCATAGAACCTTCAAAGGGCCAAGGGCCTCTCCTCCCACTGATGACCGACTTGGCCATTCTCTATTATACATATGCTGCTGGAGCCATTAGTCCCACCATGTGTACTCTTTGGTTGGTGGTTTAGTCCCTGGGAGCTCTGAGGGTACTAGTTAGTTCATATTGTTGTTCGTCCTAAGGGGCTGCAAGCCCTTCAGCTCCTTGAGTCCTTTCTCTAGCTCCTTCATTGGGGACCCTGTCCTCAGTCCAATGGATGGCTGTGAGCCTCTACTTCTGTATTAGTCGGGTACTGTCAGAGCCTCTGAACTTTTAAAGTATGACCTTTTGGTTTATTTTTCAAAATTCTTCGTAGCCAGGTCTCTAGCTAGAAAATTCTTTGATGATTCACAAGGTCACAATCTGTGAAGTAACTGATGCTTGGCAGTAAGAGTCACCTTCAGAGGGATAGTCACTTTCCAAGGGCCTATTGCAGTTACTTCTTGTAAAAACCATCAGATATGAGAAATATGGCTGCTCATTACTCAACTTATGAGGCTCACAGACTGTCTGCCTATCTTCCTTGCTTCCTTGCTTCCTTCTTCCTTCCTTCATCTTTCCCTGTTTCTTTCTTTCTTTTCTTTCTTTCTTTCTTTCTATCTTTCTTTCTCCCTTTTCCTTCCTTTTTTCTTTCTTTCTTCTCTCTCTCTCTCTCTCTCTCTCTCTCTCTCTCTCTCTCTCTCTTTCTCTCTCTCTTTCTTCCTTTCTAGTTCAGCACATTCGGGGTGTATAGACCATGTGTCAGGTACCAAAATAGACCCATGAGATGGAATGGTGAGTTTAATTGATGCCCCTTGACCTTGTGATATTTATCAAATGGTAGTACTCTCTTCTGGATTTCCTGAATTCTCTGTATCTTCTCACTTAAACTTTAGTGCATACCAAAATCCTCGAGTTTGAGTTTTACCCCTAAGTTTCTGATTCGGGGATGGGACTTGATAACACGTGCTGTTACCAGATTCCTAAGTGAGGCTGCAGCTGTGAGTCTGGGGACACTTTGGAAGCTGGTGTCCAGGACACAGAACTCTAGAACCTGCAGACGGCTCTTCCGTGTGCCCAGGGCTAAACACCACAGAACCATGGATTCATCAGTGCACTGATTGCCGTGTGGTATAGAGAATATTGAAATACGCAGAGATATTACCCTTGTGATCAAGAAACCCACGTTATAACAAGAAAGACATAGATTTTCACAGACAATTCAGATGCTTTGTTGGATAGGTGATATGTGGTTGGTATCTCATCAGGGATGGAGAGGGCTGGAGAAATCTGCACATTTTGGAAATGAGTGATCTTTGGACTCATTATAGGAAAAAATAAACAGTGAATATGAACTCAGGGTCCTTTCCTTCAAATACATTAGACCCAGCAGTTTCCAACATTGGTGACAGTGCTTGCCACCATGTCAGTTGGGGTTCTTCAGAGAATAGAATCTGTATGACAAATTAATCAATGGCTGGATAACACTGTCTTTGTAGAGATAAAGACATTTTGAGTTGTAGAACCAAAAGGCTGAACAGGACAGCTCCTAGAAACTCCCTAAGTTATTGAATTAATTAATTAATTTATTGATTTACTTGAGACAAGGTGTCACTATGCAGCCCTGGATGGCATGAAACTCACTCTGTAGACCAAGCTGGCCTTGAATTCATAGAGATTTGCCTACCTCTGCCTCCTACATGCTGGGATTAAGATTGTGTATCATCACATTCTGCCTATTGATTGTCCTTAGTGCCAGCTTAGGTCATTTGCTTTAATCTGACCCCAAGATGGAGTGTCTGTTTAACAGCCAGCCACCCCATAATGAATGAGTCTGAACCGTCTAGGAAGGATGGAACTCTGCTGTTCCCACCATCTCTTCCCTCCCAGCTGAGATGTACTTTCCGCTAAGTATGTGCACGTGTGCTGAGCATGACAGTCAGCTCCCTGTTACTTTAACAAACACCCAAGACAGTCAACTTGCCAAGAGAAAGGTGTATCTTGGCCCAGTTTTGGATGTTCCATGACCAGTTGGCCCCATTGGTCTGGGCCTTACAAGAGGCAAGTCATTTGCCTCATGATGGAGTAACAAGAGAGAGCAGGAGAGGTGTTGGTTACCAAAGGCCAAGACCATGCGCCCAGTGACCAAAAGACTTCTAACTACAGATTCTGCCGCCAAGCTGGGAACTAATCTACGAGTTATTGGGACACTTTTCAGATGAAAACTACAGTAGCATGAATAAGAAGTGCACACCTCCTCCATATGCACACCATCAGTGGAGTTCAGTTCATCAGATCTACACAGGTTGTCTAATTTGAAGACTCTTCAAGATTAACTAATTAGTGTTTTCCCATAGGATATGCTATATCATGGGGGGGATATCAATGATTTTTAATCTGTTTTTTGTATTTGCTCAAGGGAGAAAGAATACAGGAAATGAAGCTGTTCCTTCCAACATACCAACCAAAACAAATGAATGTGTGTGTGTATTTGCTGGTAGTTTACAATAAAAAAGAACCAAACAATGAGAAAACTCATGAAAACTTCTGTGTTCAGTTTTCCAGCTTGACTGGAACTGGGTCTCCAGCAGTTGGCTTCTGGAAGCGAGACCGCTGGCTTCTGTCCTGTGGTCAGTTTCTTGGGTCATGCCAAGTTTCAGCTTCTTCACAGGACCAGAGCTTTGGATAGCATGCCCATCCTTCCCTTCACATAAAAAATCCTTCCTCCTCAAGCTCTAAAAATACCCTTGGCCTTGGAGCACGGCCTCCTTTTCACCGGAACAGTTGCTTGACCCGGAGCAAGCTGAAACCAGAAAGGAAAAGAATTTGTTTGGTGGAGGCTGATGAACTTGTGGGTCTCCTTGAAATGCCCAGTTTACAGAAGGAACCAAACCTCTGCTTCCTCAGCCATGAGATCCCAGCCCACACTCTTTGCTTTGCTTTTCTCAAGGAGGGCTTGGATGTGGTATTTTTAGTTTGCTTTTGGTGGGAGATGATTTGGCAAGACAAGATCAAAAGCAACTTGACTTTTCATTCTTGCAGCTGAAATAAAGATAAGAGAATTAGGTTACTTGGTGATTTATTTTTTTCCAGCTCTAAGAAGTTAACTTTAGAAACCCTTGTACTCAAATGAAATAAAATTCCTCAAAGAATTGGTGGATAGACTTTAAATCATGTAGGAGACTATTCAAGAACTCCATGGTGTACTATTCTGGATTCATGCCAATGCTACGTGTGTGTGTGTGTGTGTGTGTGTGTGTGTGTGTATGTGTGTGTGTGTGTGTGTGTGTGTGTGTGTGTGTGTGTCTGTCTGTCTGTCTGTCTGTCTGTCTGTCTCTGTGTATCCCTCTCTGTGTGTCTCTCTCTGTCTGTGTGTATCTCTTTCTGTATCTCTCTCTCTCTTTCTCTGTGTGTCAGTGTATACCTCTCTGTGTGTCTGTCTGTCTCTTTGTCTCTCTGTATTTCTCTCTCTCTCTGTCTCTCTCTCTCTCTGTCTCTCTGTTTCTCTCTCTCTGTCTCTCTGGGTTTCTCTCTCTCTTTCTCTCTCTCTCTCTCTGCCTCCCCCCACTATGTGTATTAGGACTTCACATACACTGAACAAGGCCATTATTATTGAGCTATATCCCCAGGTCATGGGTGTATTGGGCTAGCAGCCCTGTAACATCCTTTGTGGTTGCAGGCTGTAAGTCAGGCTGGTGGGATAGCATAGGAACTGGGCAGAAGTCTAAAGCATAGCGATTTCCAATTTCAAGAAGGATCCACAGGAGTGAAGACACTGGTCCAGTGGGGAAGGTGAAAGGTTAGGAGCCCTGACAGAATTCCTGAACGTGTTCTGGGGCTGGGAAGAGATCAACGGGAGGACTCAGACAGGGAGAGGTCAGAAGTACAGAACTGTGTGGAAAATGAAGGAAAAAAAATGAGGTGGAGGAGGCAGGTGCAGTGGGGTCTGAGAGAAGAGGACTGTGAGCTCAAGGCCCACCCACACAGCAAGACTTTGCCTCCAAACAGCCAGGGAAATAACCAACCATCAAACAAGTGGAAGGTTTGTGGGACGTGAGGGGAGGTCAAAGATCTGACGACATGGGCAAAAAGTAAACGTTCTGGTCAGCCCTGTGAAATCCTGGAACAGGACAATCGTTCTTAATGAGTTAGTCAGCAGAGCTGCTTCTGACACATCCCACCCAGCCTCTCTGCCTAGACTCTTCCCTCATACAAGACTTCCCCAAATAGACTGAGTTTTCCCTCTTCCTTTGCTCTTCCTGCTTACATTTTTTGCATCAAGAATTTCTTTTTCCCTGGACTTGATACTGTCGAATCCTATACATCCCTTCATGAATTCTCAGGGGGACATGATCAAAACACACCATATACATGTATGGGAATGCCGTAGTAAAACCCATTATAATCTAAAACAAGTAATATATGCTAGTAAGTTGCATAAATTATAATAAAATAATTCTGTTCCTACTACCAGCATGTTGAGTTTGAAGAGACTGGAGAAACAGGATGGCAGAGATAGGGTACAGGTGGCTCTTTCATTCCATCTCCTCGGGGCTCTATATTAAGTCTTTTACATTCCAGGATAACTATTGTTGTATTTCTTACTTTGGCTTTTTCACAATGTTGCATGGTACCTGAAGGCTACCACTTTACTGACTTACATGCCAATCAGCAGCCCAAGGGTTTTAGAATAGCCTGGAGTGAACAAGACTCAGGGGTGCATGCATCAGGCTTTAGAAGCAACATGGTGGATCAGGAAATCTTTATTGGAATTCCAGTGTGATCACACAAGACACTTCACTCCCTTCTGAGTCCGGGTTTCCCAGAGAAAAAGTCAAGAGAGCATATCTGTCCCATCCATACCTGTTAAAAATGATGGCCACTCTCAAAAAGATATCTACAGCATAAGAACTCCAGGTAAAGTGTGGAATTATTGAAATAACAGGTGCTTATTCTTAGCCATTCAAACTGCAGATTGATGTCTTTCATGATAGGAATGGGGACAATAAAGGTAATGTATGCACACTAATCATATATTCCAATTGCATTCTGAACTGGACACGAATTTACATCAGCAATCATTGATGTGTGTGTAGCTGAATGCATTTTGTCTCATGTTCACAAAGGCATCACTTCTCCAGATGGCTGTAGGGACACATGCCTACTATCCCACCATCCCAGCACTTGAGAAGGAGAATCCTGAATTTATGGCTAGCCTGGGCTATGCATACAGCAAGAGCAAACAAATAATGTCTCCTTTTGTTCTTCTGTTGTTCTTTCTCCAACTGTCTGGCGTGTCCACCACATACTTCTTTACATTTACAATTAGAAGAAACAAAATATGTTTTAGTCACAAGGTCTCTTGCCCCAGAGTCTCCATAGTTACCAGGCTCTTCGTGCCCAGATGTTGTGCTTCCTGATGTGGCACTTCTAGGCTAGGGAGGTTGAGTGTGGCCACATTGTTCTGCCCTAAGCAGCTCACCTGGATTTTGTTGGGTTTTAATACAGAATTCTTTCCTGGACAATTCCATCTATGAATGAACACAGGTACAAAACTTCCTTCTTCTATACCTGTTTCAACGTAGCACCAAATAATGTTGTAATCTTTTAAGACTGAATCTGGAACAACCACAAAGCCACTTCAGATACAGGAAATCAAACTTAAAATGACTTTTGAATGATCACATCATCTGTTTTAAAATTTTGAAGTCATGAGAATCCTCAGGTCTTTTGCTGGCTGTCATTTTGTTATTTTGTTGTTATTGTTATATTTATTTATACTCTATCTTGCCTCTCTCTTTCTTGTTCTCTTTCTTTCTGTCTCTGTCTGTCTGTCTCTGTCTCTCTCTGTTTCTATCCATCTCTGTCTGTATCTGTCTTTCTCTCCCTCTCTTTCTGATGCTTGTGGGAGTTGGCTCTCTTCTTCCATCACGTGGGTCCTGGGACTTGAACTCAGGTCATCAGACCTGGAGGCAAGAGCCTTTACCTTCTCAGCTGTCTCACTGGATCCATTTTTTTTTTACTTTTAAAGTAATTGCTTAGGACATGATATCTGGATATTCAAACATATTTTATGCAGGTGGATTGCTGCTACATAGTTACTAAGTTTGGAGCAACTAAATAGCAATTCCTAGAAAACTATTAATATCCATTGCTTTCAGCTTACAGAGTCATGAACTACTTACTGCTCAGGGGGTGGAATTGACCCTCTGAAAATGCCCATCTCCAATTCTGCCTCTTCTAGGCAGCCATCTTATATCTCTAATTCTGTGTCCATGCTTCTTGCAACTGCAAGTGATCCTTTTTAGTTCATAAATATTCTTTTAGAAAGCTCCAGCTTTTATTTTAAAAGCAATAATAGAAACTGGTTCTTCTACCTGTGGGGACTAGAAGCCTTTCTTCCTCTCACTTTGGTTCTTTCTGGTTGCACCCAGCACAAAACTCAAAAGGTACAAAAAGTGAAGCCTTCCACTATTACCAAGCATTTGGTCCCTCCCCAGAAGACAGCTGTTAGCCTGTTTCTCCATCCACCAATCTCTAGTCTAAGCTATGATTTCTTCACAATTATCATACTGTGACAGCTTTGTGTCTATTACTGGACCCAATTGTGGTTCCTTCGTTAGGTGGAATAACAGAGAAGAATTCATGGGTGCGATCTGAACTTGACTGTGGTGAACCCAGGGAGTGATAAGGAAGAGAGGAGGAAATTCCATGAAGGCAGCAGGGGCTCATATGGAGCCCGGAGCATGACGGGTAACCGAGATGACAAGGAAACAAGCCTCACTGTAGCGGAAATTTCAACAGAAGCACTAACAAAATACTGGGGCCTCTGTAATTTCAATTGCTATGTCAGCTGAGTAAGGAAGGAGCACCACACACTGTTCTAAGTTTCTAGGCTTTTTATGATTTAATCCCCACACACTGCTATGTGGTATTACTTACGTCCTTATCCTCTTATATCACAGGAAATGCAGACCTGGGAGGGTATTCTAATTTTCCAAGGGCATACAGCTTACGTGTAGTCAAAACCATAAGTCCGGGTCATGAATGTTAAAGCAAAGACATGTGGAGCATCCCGATTGCGCACACTTGGGTTTGGGGGGTACTTTCTAAATGTTAGCTCTTACTTTGGTTTTAACAAGGGTAAAACACAACCCCTACACTGAGAAGAACTTGGACCCTGTACTTTTAAATCTTGCTGTCATTCATTTTGATTCTTTAGACCCAGTCCTCCTGTAGACAGGGTCAGCGGCTGTTGTTGCCCTTGGAACCTCTCTCTACAGCATAGACAAACACTCACTCTGGAATTTCCTCCATTTCTGACATTGGCACCAGACTTGAATATGATAATTAGCCCAGAGGGTGACCAGGGGAAAGTGTTAGACTGATTCATTTGAGCAGCGCTGAATCATGGAGGCACAGAAAGGATGTTTATCCTAACTTGTTTTCAGAGTGGAAAAGGACACTGACCTAACTCATTGATCTGTACCCAAAGTGCCGGTTAGAGAATATTGAAGATTTACCAGTCACTAGTTAGGAACCAAAGGCAAAAGGAACAACTAGGGCTTGCCTCTCATATACCAGGAAATGAGGCTTCGGATTCTCTTCCTTTACACTAGTAAGTGCCACACCAGGTAGTCTCTACTCAAGAAACACGACATCATTCAGCATCTGAGGGAGGAGCTCACAAATGGAGGAAACAACATAGATGTTCTGAGATGGCTGAGTCACTCTGAAATGACTTTAAAGTGAAGATCAGTAACAGCACAGAAAGAGAAATTCTTAGTAAAGCTTAAGAAAGATGTTTGCAGGGAGCAGAAATAGAATAAGTGAATATCAAAATATCAGATCGGACACTCATACTGTCTGTTTAATGGAAACCTGCAGCATAGCTCACCAAAGCAGAAGTGCTCATGTGTCCCAGCCTCAGAAAAGCTACAGATGCAGCGTGGAATGTTGATCCACTCAGTGTTAGAGGAACAGTTGGGACATGACCTTGGGGCAGCCTTTAGCTATGAGATAATTGGACAAGGGTCCCTTGAGAGTAGCCTGCGCTTTGCTAGAGTTTGGCTGTGTTCTCTTTATCCCCATGGGAGGCGAGCACAATGGTGTCTTAGCCATGTGTTCAGTGGAACCAGGAAGGACTTCAGCAGCCAATCTCAAGTGTGATGGGCCTGCCGTTGTCAAGAGACCCCTGTAATTGCTGGAAAGCTGGTGTTCCAGGATGCCTGGGGCAGGGCACAATGCCCAGAAAGCACCAGCTGAAGGAAAGGTGCTGGATGCAGGGACTGTGATCCTGGGTGATAGCTCAGACTGAAAGCTCCAAAGTTTGAGCTTTGACTGACTGCATCAGGCACTTCTCTGTGTCTGTGACTAATGTGCCCTTTGACCAACTTAGCAACCAAGGACTTTCTTAGCGCATGGATTTTTATTTTTTAAATTATGGCTTCATCAAGTCTTGAAGTATATGATATGTAAAAGAGTTCAAATGGGTCAACATTCTACTTCCATTATCCTAGAAAATTCAATGTTATAGCTCATTAGTGAAGGCAGAAGAGGAGCCCGGCAAGGTATTCATGCATCATTTTAACTGGTATGAAAAGCATGATTAGGTTTTCACTCCCTTGTGTGTAAAGATCTCCGTGATGCTAATTATCAAGAATTCAGAAGCTGCATCACTTAAAAACTTTTGATTAGAAAAGTGTCATGTTTTGAGCACAAATCGAGGTATGGACTTTTCTGTGTGTGTGAGATCCAGGTCAAGTTTCTCCTTAACAGTTTAAGAAAGATATTATTTAGAAGCTCGAGATAATTCAGTATTTAATATTTTTCTTAATATGGTAGATTTTATATTTGTGATATTTTATTAACAAAAGAAGGTATGGAAATATAAAGAGCCTTCCCACGTCATTTATGTAGATACAGCCAAATCAAATCTCTCCCATGCTCCTCTAGTGTATTATACTCTCGTCATTTTTTTCTTGATGTACTATGATATAAAAAACATTGGGAAGCACTCTCAAAAATCATCTTTTACAACTAGGAAGTATTCAACTTTTTCCCCCTTGCATACATGCCAATGAGGAGGAGAACAAGGAATGGCATGTTACTATTCAGAGGAACAATTTGGCCAAAGAAGTTGTTAATTTTTTTTTTTTTAATAAGAGCCAGGAAATTCTGGGAATGTTAGGAAAACAAAGAGAAGATTTTCTTTCTGCTTCAATTGTTGAAGGCATGCAACTTAATTTTGCTAGGTTGGAGAAAGAGGATTAACAGGTGAAAATTAAGCCTTGTAAAATTAAAATAAGTGTATTTTATTTATATCGTTTAATATGAGAAATATTTGAGAGTGATGCAAGGCTCTGAATGGCATGCCTGGCGACGCCAAAAAGACGTTCCGATGGCAGCCAGGTATCCTGCTGGCTGGCCACCGTCTTTATCCACCAGCCCGAATCTTCCTTTCAGATCATCTTCTCAAATTATCCATAGGAGATTTATCCACATACTCAATAAGAAAAATATTTCTAATTATATCCAACCATTCTTAATATGAATGAGAATTATGCAGAGACGCTCGATTGCCAAGGAGGTTTTTGCCAGACAATTCCTTTTGACTTAAGAAAGAAGAGGCAGTCGCATTGTTTCCATAACTAGCCATATAAAAGAGTCCTGAACGAACGAGGCTGACTCGTCCTGCTTTAAAAAGCTCCAAGGTAGGTGGGAGCAGGACACTGGTCACTGCCTGGGCTGCAGCTTCCTTGGTTTTCAAGTCTGTGAATTCTGGTGCCTTGAACTTTCCATAGGATTTGCTTCTCAACTAATCAAAGTGCCTTGCTCTTTTCTCATACAGGACCCTCTTACTTCCCAGCTGCACCTTCTCATTTGCCAATAAGGTAAGGGTTGGACTAACCAGTCCCTGGAGGTGTGATGGAGAGCCTCTGAGATGGTTCCATGTCTCTTAGCATCCTCTGAGAAAGTGCCTGTCTCAGGAAACACTAACAATTGCATTTAAGGAAAGGGGCTGGGGAGGGAAGGAGGACTTTTATCTCTGCCATGTGAGCAAATCAATTCTAAAAGGTTGTTTTTTGTTTTTGTTTTGTTGTTTGTTTGGTTTTTTGTTTGTCTTGTCTCTGCAAGAAAAAGAAAATCCCCACTAAAATCTCCTTGGTAGAAAAGCCAATATAATTTATTTAGTAAACAAGATCTCTAAGCAAAAAGAAAGGAAGTGCTTAGAACAATGAATCTTTCAAACTTTTCTATATGCCTGTAAAAAGTCATCTCATATAACCAAAACATAGTGAATTTTTTAAATATGAAAACAAGAAGTCCAGCAGCCCCATTACTACTGCATGCTGCATCTCTGTGGATGGAGATGGGGAGAGAAGATTTAAAGGCATTTCAAGCATTTGGCCCTGCAGTGACTGTGCAGGATAGCTTCCCCACCTTGTACTGTTCTGCTACCTCTACCTGGAAGCAGCATGGGACAAGCTGCCAGGTTTCACATTCTGTACAAGGAAACTTAGACCTCTGGGAGCCCTGCCGTGTAGAAGCCCAAGGATGAGGGTGGGTGTGGGTTGTCTCCTTCGTGAGTTTAGCTTGGTTTAGTGTGCAAAGACATTGTGTCAGAATAACTTTACCCAGCATCTAACTTTAAAAAGGCGGTGGGGGCACAAACAGAAACACAATTAAAATTCTTCCCAAACTATTTTGGGCAAACTATCTATAAGTGGAAACAAAGTGGTCTTACTTTATATGGCCAGAAAGATGTGTGGCATTAAAGTAAATGACATTTTTCTATGCAAATCATATCCTGAACCTGTTCCAATTACTTAGTAGTCTTTTTAAACATTTTTTCCCAAATATCACCCTATCCCAAGGGCTTCAAAACGTAAAGAAGCTAGTACTATCGTCCCTTCCCTAAAGATGGAGTTACTAAGGCTCAAATTGATCAAGAGATTTACCCAAGGGCACACAATCCTTGGCAACATCACTCTACCTATAACCTAGTCTCAGAGGATGGGAGATACTGGATGTCCAGCCTTAAGCACACATCACTGCAACCTCTTGCACCTCTTTTCCTGTGATGTTTGCTTCAGCACCTGCAACCTGGTAGCAGTAGAATTGCCTAGTGCAATTTGCAACTGGGGCCCCTGCAGTAGACACTGTAACAGTGGTTCCCAACCTTCCTAATGTTGCGACCCTGTAATACAGTTCCTCATGTTGTAGTGACCCCAATCACAGAATGACTTCATTGCCACTTCATAACTGTAATTTTGTCATGAATTGTAATGCAAATATTTGTGTTTTCTGATGGTCTCAGGTGACCCCTGTGTAAAGGTCTTTTGAACCCCCCAAAAGGGGTGGCAACTTACATTTTGAGAACCACTGCACTATAAAGATCCTCTAGTTGGAGCTGGAGAAATGGCTCAGTGGTTAAAAGTAATTGTTGCTCTTGCAGAGTTTGATTCCTAACACCCACATGGCGCTTCACAACCATCTGTAAATCTAGTTCCAAGGGATCTGGTATTCTCTTCTGGCTTCTTTAGGCACCAGGCATGTACAGAGTACACACAGTATATGCACATAGCACATGCATGAATGTACATACATATAGACACTCATACAGATCAAACGGTGATAACTGTACAAAGACCTGCTGTTATACCGGGCACTGTAGACTGTACAACTTTTTTTTTTTTATCCCCTTTAGGGTCTGTGAGTTCAGCAGCCATGAGTTCCGACGCGGAGATGGCCGTTTTCGGGGAGGCTGCTCCTTACCTCCGGAAGTCTGAAAAGGAGCGAATTGAGGCCCAGAATAGGCCTTTTGATGCCAAAACATCTGTCTTTGTGGCAGAGCCTAAGGAATCCTTTGTCAAAGGAACCATTCAAAGCAAAGATGCAGGGAAAGTGACTGTGAAAACGGAAGCAGGAGCGGTGTGTAGAGAGTCTGTCATGTCCTTGTTAGATTTGTGCTGCATTTTGCAGGGTCACTCACTCACTCACTCACTTGATACCAATAGTTATCTTTCCTGTTTACTAGACCCTGACGGTGAAAGAAGACCAGATCTTCCCCATGAACCCTCCCAAGTATGACAAGATCGAGGACATGGCCATGATGACCCACCTGCACGAGCCTGCTGTGCTGTACAACCTCAAAGAGCGTTATGCAGCCTGGATGATCTATGTGAGTGACCCACACCAGGGGTCTTTAGTATCATCACCATGTACCCTAAAAGATGAGGCACAAATGTGTCCTAAATATCTCCTAGTCACTAGAAGTCACTAACACAATTACTAGTTATTAAAAGTCTCACTATTATTGAGACTGTAAGGCACATCTTGTCTTCTCTCCCAAGGGAAGGCCATTGTCTTTCTGGCCATTGATTTTATCACAGATCTGTTGATTAAATGTGCTAATGCTTCCCCTACCCTTCCCTCCCTTTCTCTCTCTTCCTCTTCCCTTTCCTTCACTTCTTTTCTCTTCCCCTCCCCTCCCCTCCTGTCTTTCTTTTCCTTCCCTTCCTTTCCCTTCCCTTCCCTGTCAATTGCTATTGCAGAATCATCTCAATGAAGAAAAGATAAATAATCTGAAACATTTAAAAATGGACTTTTTAGGGGTTAAATTTCATTTTAGGGATTAAATCTTCCTACATAATACCAGGGTCTCTGTGTTCTAGTTCCTTTCATCTGTAGGATCTTTTCAGCATCCCCAGGCAGCCTTGAGTATTCTGCCCCCTCTTCGCATCCTTGCATTCACATTGACTATGTTTTTCTTGGTCATCCATTAACTTCCTCATCTACTGTGTTGACTGGGAATTTCCCAAAGGACTCTATCTTATTTATGTTTTAGTCTGCCATCCTTGCAGGATCCTAGAATATAATATACATCCAATAAATATTTGAATGTGATGCATCTTATATTCATATTTTTATACAGTTTAGCCAGTACTGATATTCAGCTGGGCAACACCCACACAGGTATACCAGATGTTTATATTCCATAACGAACTTACTTGGTTAGTGACAATCCTTAACCAGTTGACAGGCAACTTTTAAATTCCTGCATTTAATCATCATGCATTTATTTGTTCTTTGTCACTGTATAACTAAAAAATACTTTAGAGTGTTTCCAATGTCCCCCTATCTACATACTGTCCCACTCACTTTTGAAAGGCTTTTATCATGTTGTCTTAAAATATTCCAAAGTCCCCATCCTTCTCTTACTGTTGAATACATTTATGTTCAAATTTATGTTCTTATAAATTCAAAGTGTCTCAATTCTGCAAAGAAAATATATTCCTGTTTCCTTCAAACAACAACAACATCAAAAATCTCTCATAGTCCACAGTTTAAAACAAATAGACAGACATGGTGTTAGCGCTCCTGGTGTGTGAAAACCATGGCAAGTCCCAAGGGAAGCAAAAGAGAACTCTGAACTGTTCATTGCCCTCAACGATGCTGCTGTCTGCCAACTAATCAGTTTCCATGCTGATGCCTGGAAGAAATGTACTCACAAAAGTCCTTCTTTTTTTTTAAATCCAACTAAATGAGTTGCACAGACAAAAAGGACCTTTCGATAGTCATTCTCTCTTTCCTTATACAGACCTACTCAGGCCTCTTCTGTGTCACCGTCAACCCCTACAAGTGGCTTCCGGTGTACAACCCTGAGGTGGTGGCAGCCTACAGAGGCAAAAAGCGCCAGGAGGCCCCGCCCCACATCTTCTCCATCTCTGACAACGCCTACCAGTTCATGCTAACTGGTAAGTGGCTTGGCTATTTTCTATGTGCCTAAACTTTTCACTGCAGACCAGTAAAGAAAGCCTCGAGTCAACTGCACCACCCCCCTTGAGATGATCCCCTCCCACAGGGGCTCGTATGAGATAGGAAACAATGACCAGTGAGCTCTTTAATGTTTAAAGGTCAACAAAGGTTACTTGCAGTGAGACTGATGAACATAAAGGACAAGCATCTGTGTGCAGATGTACGTGTGCACACATAGACACAGCCACACATACAGACTGTGACTCTACAGCAAAAAGCAGGACAAACTTTGCTTCTGTGGTTTTCTCCTTATTATCAGAGATTATGATCAACAGTACCCAAGGTGCTGCCTTTGCCAGAACCCAGCAGTGAGATTTCAAGGCACATCTGGTATTAAGACATTATACTATGACTCTACCTCTATGATGTTTCGCTCAGCTAGGTTGATCTTATGTCCTTGTGGCCCCTTTGGAAATGGCTTGGAGATTTCCTTAGGCCGAGCAAGGCATCACAGCTCTCGCTTTCCCTTAAAAGTATGATGAAGCCACGTGTACTGTCAACACTTCCACCTTTCCACGCTTTACTACTCCTCATGCATCAAAATATTTCCAATGTCCCAGCAGGCATTTGTCCTTTTGCCCATCATGAATGTGCCACTGACTTAAATTGTCATCAAAGTGAGATGGACAAGCCAAGTCTAGTTTAGTTATTGATTTAGCAGTAGATTAGAAGGAAAGCCCTGTGCCTCAGGAAAACACAATGTAGTCCCTCTTAAGCCAAGGCTTTTAGGCAACATCTTCATCATAGGATTTCTCCCCTTGAATGAAATGTTCTGGGAAGACATGAGTGGGTCGTACTTGGTTTAAATTGGTGTATGTGCACCAAGTACAGGGAAAGAAGAGAGGGAAAATGTTAGGTCACTGTGCACCAGGCACTAAGGCTGCTAAGCAGAGAAATAGAAATCTCATGCCCTGATTCCATTCTAGCTATTTACAAGTAGGTTTGAAATAGCATTAAGTGCCTGCAATTTCTCTTTGCAGACCGGGAGAATCAGTCAATCCTGATCACGTAAGTAGGGTTTTATGCTTTCCTTTCATGGCTATGGAAGCTGCTAGGTGTGAGGCCTCCTCTGATTGTTTTGATTTGACAGCGGAGAATCCGGGGCTGGAAAGACTGTGAACACAAAGCGTGTCATCCAGTACTTTGCAACAATTGCAGTCACTGGGGAGAAAAAGAAGGAGGAGGCAACTTCTGGCAAAATGCAGGTGGGGGTGACTGCCCCAGAGTCCAGGCTTTTTTGGGAGGGGCTCCCTAGCAAGAAATAAGCATGGTCTGATCTTTCCCTTGCAGGGGACCCTGGAAGACCAAATCATCAGTGCCAATCCTCTGCTGGAGGCCTTTGGGAATGCCAAGACTGTGAGGAACGACAACTCCTCTCGCTTTGTGAGTCTCTTGTACACTGTGATGATCATTGTCCATTGGCCAAAATCATGGGAAGTCTCTGATGTAGTCTTCAAATCTTTATTCACATTATATTATACTGTGGTTTTCTTTGGCTTATTTCAAAGATCAAAAAACTCTGGCCAGAAGGACATGTGACTCCTTTCTGGAGTATTTTATTTTATTATTACTACTACTACTACTGCAAAATACTTCATCTTTAATTTTAATTAATAATAACTGCATATATTTATGGGACACAATGGGATGTTTTAATATATTTATACATTATGGGATAATTAATCCAAGCTAATTAACACAGCATCACCTTGTATATTTATATTCATAAATTCTTAAATCCAGGATAAAATCCTTCTACTTGTAAAATAGAAGATAGGCATTTTATTTCTGTTATAAATAGTCTCTGGCTTGGCTTAAAATTAAAGCAGTATTGTTCCAAGTGTTTTTGAGGATTTTCAATGATTTGATATTCTTGAAAACAAAGCAGACATGTTAGTTTTCCTTTCAAGGGTAAATTCATCAGGATCCACTTTGGCACGACGGGGAAACTGGCGTCCGCTGACATCGAGACCTGTGAGTGTTTACCTGCAGCACCATTCTGTTCTCAGGCCTGCTAAAGCTGCCTGACAGTCAAACCTGTGCACCCTGTCAGCTTTCACAGTGTTCCTGCTTGCGATCTGCTTTCTTCTAGATTTGCTAGAGAAGTCACGGGTCACTTTCCAGCTTAAAGCGGAAAGAAGCTACCATATATTTTATCAGATCACATCCAACAAGAAGCCAGAGCTGATCGGTAAGGGATGTCATAATTCCTCCCCAAAGTCATCACTCCACACTAGTCATCACAAAAGCCAGGGCGTTGCCCAATCTGATGCACCATGTCTGAATTCCGTGGAGCTTTTTTTGTTTTTTTTTTTTTAAATGGAAAATTATAAAAGCTTTTCAGGAGTAATTGTAGGAAAGCTTTGTAAGTTTGTTAAAATTTACATTTGCTTATTATAAAGATTCTTAAGAAATCAAAGAAAAAGTAAAAAACTGTCTCTAATTTCTACTATGAAATAACCATTATGAACAGAATATAAACACCATCTCATTCACCTTCTATGGGTGTATTGTTACATAAAGATAAATGCATGCAATTTACCAGTTAGAATAATGATCACACTTTTATAATTTATATACATGTGCTGAGTGTGTCATGGTTTTATCCATATTAGTATGGCTGCATGGTGTTGTGGTTGGTTGTATAGTAGTCTAGACTAGATGTAGGCAAATTTTACTTAATCATATCCTTTCCCCTTTAATGTTTCAATTTGCTTCCATTTCTGATTTTTAAATAGCCACTACAATAAAGACTATGGTAGTATGAGGTAACTTTTTATTCTTTGAAAATTTTACACATACATACCATTTGTTATAATCATGGTGATGTTAAAAAACTAGTCAGTGGGCTGGCGAGTTGACTCAGTGGGTAAGAGCACTGACTGCTCTTCCGAAGGTCTTGAGTTCGGATCCCAGCAACCACATGGTGGTTCACAACCACCTGTAATGAGATCTGACGCCCTCTTCTGGTGCGTCTGAAGACAGCTACAGTGTATTATGCCCAAGCGAGCAGACTGTCCTGAGTTCAATTCCCAACAACCACATGATGGCTCACGACTATCTGTACAGCTACAGCGTACTCATACACATAAAAAAATAAATCTTTTAAAAACTAGTCAATGACAGGGAACACCATGCCATCATCTTCAGGGTGTTTAGCTCTTGTCAGTCTTTCACCCGCGGAAATCTCTTGCTTTGATGAAGACATTGACTATGCTCATCTTTTCCATGTACTTAGAAATGCTACTGATCACCACAAACCCGTATGATTACCCGTTTGTCAGCCAAGGGGAGATCAGTGTGGCCAGCATTGATGACCAGGAAGAACTGATGGCCACGGATGTAAGTAGAACACAGAGCAATGTTTAGGATTATTGTGCAGGGTCAGAGATGTGGTGCACTAAGATAACTATTCAAAGCCTCCAGAAGAAATAACAAAGAATGGAGGGTGTTAAGAAAACATTGGCTCCCTGGGCCTAGACACTGTCCCTCCACAGGCTTTTTAGTATTCATCACCTCAGAGTTTGCAGAGGTCTTTGATGAAGCTGAGATGTGACTTCTCAAAAATAACGTCTGAGGTTTATGGTGTTTTCTCCTAAGCTTCCTTTTGACATGTGAGAAACATAAACCTTTAACTTCATTGCTTAAGTGAGCATCCTTTCCACACCCCTGCTAAAGAACCCCCTTCCCTCCAGTAGTTCTGGTGTTATTTCCTCATCTTGACCAGCTAGTGAGGAATGGGAACATGAGCTGTAAGTAGCAGGTCATAACTTAACAGCTCTCATCTTGATTTTGTTGGCAGAGTGCTATTGACATTTTGGGCTTTACAAATGATGAAAAGGTCTCCATCTATAAACTCACGGGAGCCGTGATGCATTATGGGAACATGAAGTTTAAGCAGAAGCAGCGGGAGGAGCAAGCTGAGCCAGATGGCACTGAAGGTACCAGCTGCCTCTTCCACCTGACATCGTGCTTCATTTGAAGCTCATGTTCTTAACATGTTGTTCTGAGTTTTCCTAAGAAGGCAAACTCACATTTCCGACCCGCGCTTTATAGAGCACTTAAATAATATGCTATGTAAAGCACAGACATCATTTGGGTTAGTCCCGGTCTTAAACTTAGTAAGAATGTAGGCAAGGCTTAAAAACATACTGAAAATTCTGCACAACATGGTTGAAAATGAAGTTTTTTAAGAAAATGGGTTTCTTTGCACCATGATACCATTGTATTCGTGCTTTCTTTTAGTGGCTGACAAGGCTGCCTATCTTCAGGGTCTGAACTCGGCTGACCTGCTCAAAGCCCTCTGCTACCCCAGGGTCAAGGTCGGCAATGAGTACGTCACCAAAGGCCAGACTGTCGAGCAGGTAAGCATGAAATTAATAACCACCACAAGGAGATAAAAGCATTGAATCTTCCTCATGTAACGTTCTATCTTCATCTTTCAAGGTGACCAATGCTGTGGGTGCCCTGGCCAAGGCCATGTATGAGAAGATGTTCCTGTGGATGGTCACCCGTATCAACCAGCAGCTGGACACCAAGCAGCCCAGGCAGTACTTCATCGGGGTCTTGGACATTGCTGGCTTTGAGATCTTTGACGTAAGTTGCAAGCTGATTTATGGAACACCTTTATATCTAATGACTATATTACTAAGAAAGAGTCTTAGGAAACTTCCTTGCCATTGTCTGTTACATGAAGATACAAAGGGAATATTCTTGACCCATATTAGTCATTTCCTGTGATAAATGACAAACAACGTGTGTAAGGAAGACCCTTCAACTCGCCGCAGAACAGAGGGAGTTAGACTGTGAAAAAAGAAAGGTTCTAAAAATCCCACGGTGGAAAGGAAGCTGATATTAAATAGCACTGCAGAACTCAGAAACATCTAATGTGCTCAGAGTATACAGTGAAGAAATCACTGAGAAATACTTAGGGAGATAACAAAGTCTGTAAAAGGCTTAATAATTTAGAATCATCATTAATTAAACACAATTAACTTTTAATGCTTGTTAATGTAATATCATGAAATAAAATTTTCTATTTGATCATGAGATACATTTCCCTGCTCAGAGCTTTTTAAAAGTTTATCTTCTTTTTTGATTATTACAATAAAACTCAGCTTTAATAGAAAATATAGAAAAGCAAGGAAAAGCACATAATTCTACTAACTATATCTAGTTCATTTGACATTTTGGTAGGGCTTCTAGAGTTATAAATGTGCGCTGCTCTGTTTTAGTGATCTTTTGTGTCTTGTTTATTGTTTCCATTTCACATTAAAGGACAATTACTAGCCACTTGAAATTCCCATCCTAGTGATAATCCTGCAGTGCAAGCTCTGAACCAACTTTTTATGGATTGAGAGTTTGGATGAGGCCTCTGGAAGCCATAGGGGCAACTAGAATAAATAGAGGGAGATTAAGTAAAAATCCAGGGGGAAAAATGTATGAATTTAAGCAAATTCAAGCAAAGAGTATTAGTGCTGATTTAAGACTTTCTGTAAAATGGCGGCAAACAGTGAATTCTACATGCCTCAAACCGCCCCTTCTTTTCTGTTTTGTATGGCAAAAAAAGACTCTTCTGACCAATGGTGTTGACACTGTCATCTAAAAGTTATTTTAAATAAAATGCCCAGCTAATTTTAGAGATAAATAAGCACATCTGTTTATTTAGTTCAACAGCTTGGAGCAGCTGTGCATCAACTTCACCAACGAGAAACTGCAACAGTTTTTCAACCACCACATGTTCGTGCTGGAGCAGGAGGAGTACAAGAAGGAAGGCATCGAGTGGACCTTCATCGACTTCGGGATGGACCTGGCGGCCTGCATTGAGCTCATTGAGAAGGTATCCCACTCCGTCCACTCTGTGACCCCTTCCCATGTACTTTCTGTTCTTATTTACTCAGCTGCTTTGCCTCACCTTCAATCCAGCCGATGGGCATCTTCTCCATCCTAGAAGAGGAGTGCATGTTCCCCAAGGCGACAGACACCTCCTTCAAGAACAAGTTGTATGAACAGCATCTTGGAAAGTCTGCCAACTTCCAGAAGCCTAAGGTGGTCAAAGGCAAGGCCGAGGCTCACTTCTCCCTCATTCACTATGCGGGCACCGTGGACTACAACATCACTGGCTGGCTGGACAAGAACAAGGACCCCCTGAATGAGACGGTCGTGGGGCTGTACCAGAAGTCTTCAATGAAAACTCTGGCTTACCTCTTCTCTGGGGCTCAAACTGCTGAAGCAGGTTAGGCTTCCAAGCCTTAATTTTCTGTAGTTATCACAACTGAGCTATTAGGTTGAGGCTAGTGAGATAGCCTAGCCAGAAATGTGGCATGCTAAACTCTAATTCCTTGAGTAGTAGGCTACGCTGTAGTTAGACATTTGTGGTTCAACTTATCACAATGGCCAGAAAGGAACTACCAGGCTCTTAATCAAAAAAGACCCGGGCTTCTGAAATTCTCTCTTCCTTCTCCCACTACTGAATGTGAACCATTGGGAATATTATAGACAATATAATGACCAAATTCTGCCTCCAGCATTAACTTCTACTGACAATATTTTAAGTCACAGTGTGCCAAGTATCAATATCAGAAGGTCCATCTCTTCATGGTTAGGTGACCGCTGTTTACACCAACTTCATATAGATAACAAACAACAGAAAAGTGGGTGTAAGCTTAGTTAAAAACAACATTTCAAGAGGGCCAGTAGGGTGGGAGGAAGTTCCTGAGGTGGAGGAAAGTTCTACTTGAGCATCAAGAGAGCGAAACTTAGTGAAAGGGAGCCCACTCACTGTATCTGAACAACGTCATCCTTTTCCTTCTTCAGAGGCAAGTAGCGGTGGAGCTGCCAAGAAGGGCGCCAAGAAGAAAGGGTCGTCTTTTCAGACCGTGTCTGCCCTGTTCAGAGTAAGGACGAAGTGCAACACCCCCAACTGCTTTAGGAATTTGGCTCTAGAACTATGAGATCACATTTTCCAGGAGATTCTAGAAAAGGGTTGACATTTACGACTTTGATTGATCTGTAGCGGAAGAAATTTAAATCATCCAGACACTATCTTAGCTCACCTCTCATGCGCTAAGTCATCATAGGATGGAGGGCACCTCCTGGGAAATCTTACAGCACATAATGATCCTCCATTCATGAACTACTTGGGTGACAAGGACCAAAGTCATGTACAGAAATATTAGAGAAAATATCAGTAAGACTAAGGAACCTAGAAGTTGTGGTGTTGTAATACTGTAACTTTTGGGAGGCAGAAGCAGGAGGATTGGAAATTTGAAAACAGTCTGCTATACATTCTTGAGAATATTACAATGACAGCAAGCCCAAACTAAACCCAACTAAACCAACATCAAAACAAAGAGAAAAATTAATGCAACCTAGCAGCTAACCTACAATGAAACTAATATAATATTGTTGCTATTGATCCATTCAGTTGCCAACACCAAGTTATAAAGTTATTATGTTATGGATGGCACTGTAAAAAACCATCTAAGGTCCAAATATGGTACATGATTGCATTTTCTTGTTGCAGAACTAGAGCATAGTAAAGGATAGAGGCACCATCTAGTGCAGTGGTCCTCAACCTTTTTAATGCTGTGACCCTTTAATGCAGTTCCTCATGTTGTGGTGACCCCCAACCATAAAATTACCTTTGTTGTTACTGTGGTTTTGCTGCTATTATGAATTATAATGTAAATATCAGATATGTAACTCCCAAAAGACTTGTAACCCACAGGTTGAGAACTACTGATCTAGTAGGTAAACATGTTTGGATAATCAAAGTTCAGGGAAGACAGCACGACAATGTTAGTGCAACATGAAAGAAAGCACACATCAAGCTTCCCTACCACATCCCTTCTGCCAACAAGAATACAGACAGATGGACCGAGGAAGAGGCTATAGCTCAGCAGAAGCAATAAAAGTCTTTCTTCTTTAAATGAGAGCTGCTTCTCCTGGGCCAAGGCTGGTAGCTTAGTGAGTAAAGTACTTGTCTTGCAAGTGTGAAGGTCTGAGTGTAGATTCTCAGGACTCACATAAAAAACCTGGCATGGCCATGTGCTCCTACAACTTCACCAATGGTGAGACGGGGGGCAGAGACAAATGGAGCCTTGGAAGATCCCAGGCCAGCAAGCTCTGGCCAATGTGGCAAAGTTCTAATCCAGTGAGAGACCCTGTCTCAACCACTAGGTGGATGATTCTCAAGGACTGATACCCAAGGTCGGCCTAAAACTTCACAAGAGTGGTGTACATGTGCATGCATACACTCATATAAACACACACACACACACACACACTAGCCGTAGACTGATTTTCCAGTTATCACCAATTGCTCTTCTCTCTGCTGCTATTCTGACCAAAGTTCCCTGCTCTTACAGGAGAACCTGAACAAGCTGATGACCAACCTCAGGAGTACCCATCCTCATTTTGTGAGGTGTATCATCCCCAATGAAACCAAGACTCCTGGTAAGAACCTCTTGAGTGAAAGCACAGAGCATGGCTGCCTCATCTCCTGTGTTGTATTCCGCTGTGAAATAAATATGCATTTGCAGGTGCCATGGAGCATGAACTGGTCCTGCACCAGCTGAGGTGTAATGGGGTGCTGGAGGGTATCCGCATCTGCAGGAAGGGGTTCCCCAGCAGGATCCTCTATGCAGACTTCAAGCAGAGGTCAGGCTTCTCCTAATTATAATCTGTCTTTGATGTTTAGTATAAACATATTGGATGTAAGCAAAATAGTTTGGTGAAAAGCATCTCTCTACTTAATCAGCCACAAAAGGACTGATACTATATATTAAGCACTATATGCAAAATTTCCACTGGATTTACTGAGGCTCATAGATATATTTCCTGGTGTCAGTAATTAGAAGAACTATCCTTTTTACTAATCAATCTCATTTAGCTCCCACCATCAAATGGTCAAGATAATGTCTATTATGACCTCACTTTCTGGACAAATGAAGTAAGGTTCAGAGAGATCAAATTATTTGCTTTAAAGTCAAAGCTAATAGGTCACTGGGGCATGTTGTATGAAGAGCTACAAGTAGGTTACCTTTGTGTTCTGTTTGATTTCAGTTTTCTCTTGCAGGTTACTTTCCCAGTTTCCCATAATAAGAGGGGACATGTCAGGATGACAACTCCTTAGTTAGAACTCTTTTCTCCTCCCTGATAAGCTGATCTTGAGAGTCAAGAATGACTTCCAGGTAGCAGTTGCAGGACACTGGTCTCCTTTAAGTCTAGAGCTGGTTAAGTTGTCAGAGAGTAGCTCAAGACCCAAGGGCACCCAAGGTTTGCTCTTAGACCATTAGGATAATTCCCCATATCTAAAATATTATCTATCATATTCCTTAACTTATTATTATTCAAATATAATTATACCATCTCTCTATTCCCTTACCTACCTCTAGTTTCTCCCATGTTACACCTCCTTTTTTCTTCTTAAATTCATGGATTATTTTCATTAATTAATATTAATCAATTAATGTAATTGATTAATATTAATTAATAATGTCTCTATATTCATTAATTGAAAAAGCAGATTTCTTGGACCCAGTATCTTCCTTTAAAGCAAATTTATCAAGCCATAATAGCATATCATATTGCATAGGTCTTCTACTCTTAAATATGAACAAGTTCATGTGATCCTTCCTTGAGAACAGAGTCTGATAAAAAAAGAAAAGAATAGTAAGAGTGGGTTCATACACTCCAGAAGCAGAGCTGGTGGGTCTCTGTGAATTTGAGGCCAGTCTAGTCTACATAGTGAGGACAGCTAGGACAGCCATAGCTATATATATATATATACCTTGTCTCAAAAGAAGAAATAGTACATATAAAGGAAGCTACAATGGCATGAAATTATATAGCAAATATTTTGAAAACATGCAAATAATGTTCCTCTGAGGACAAAGAATAATAGTTCTTAAAAAAATAAATCATTCAGAATTTGGCTACTGTTTGTAAATCAAATCTTTACAAACTACACTTACTTTAACAGATACAAGGTGTTAAATGCAAGTGCCATCCCTGAGGGTCAGTACATCGATAGCAAGAAGGCTTCTGAGAAGCTCCTTGGCTCCATTGATATTGACCACACTCAATATAAGTTTGGTCACACCAAGGTAACCCTCTTGAAATCCAGCCTTGTGTCTTCTTGCCCTTTGAACTTTTATAACATTTCTAATCTGTAACATTGCCTGCACCCAGGTCTTTTTCAAGGCTGGTCTTCTGGGGCTCCTAGAGGAGATGAGAGATGACAAATTGGCCCAGCTTATTACCCGGACACAGGCCATGTGCAGAGGGTTCTTGGCAAGAGTGGAGTACCAGAAGATGGTGGAGAGAAGGTATAAAAATTCATAGTTTATTCACATCTCATGTCTTCAAAAATACACTCAAGGTGGTCAACGGTTAGTACTTGGTTCTGATAAGAAGGTCAAAGTTAAGAAGGAATAAATAAACTTCTGTGGGAAAGTGGGAGAACTTAAGTTCTGTCAGCATGGACTAGATTTCCTGAGTGTCTGGGTGAAAACTTGAGAAGCATCAGGCCTGGATAGTTCTTTACCTAACACTGAAAAAATGCACCCATGAGTAGGCAGATATAAATGTTTACCCTTTTATTATTTTTGACAAGGTTTTATTAGTCATATTATTAAAGAGGACCTTAAAATGTATAGTAATTTTAAAAAATGGCTTTATGTAGTATATAAAATTATTTCTTCAGTTGGATATTTCTATTTTTGAACTATCATAATTTAAAATAAGGTATTTGTGAAGAACTTTTCATAATAGGCTACTACAATGTGATCAAGGGAGTTGACTTCCTGGTAGTCTAGTTGAAGAACTAATCTAAGACAGAGTGCATTACACATGGCCATCTGTGCATTCACACACATGAACAAGTCTGTGTACACACATAAACAGGTTGATGAGACAACTTTAATCACTTGAAGTTATGCTTAATTTTTCTGACTATAGTCACTATGTTATATTTGGGTTGTTAATTACCTATACATGATGGTCAATAATTTTTAAATGACCTAGATTAAGGCAAATGTAACATTATAAATTAGAATGATGCACTCATACAACACTAAAATGTAAAACTAGAAACTGTCAAAAATCTGACTTTTTGAAGTCTCCCACATCACCTCTTTCAAGGACCATGGCCCCTCTCACTGTTCTATGGTACTTTCATGGGCGTTTTTGAAGCACTGATGAACAGCAATGCCTTTCAAAGGGCAATCCTTGATTTTTGTCATTGGTATCTTTTGGGATCTAATTAAATGCAAAATTTTATGTCTGTGCCAAATATTCTGAATAAGAATCCCTGGAAGTGTCATTCAAGAATCAGTATTTCTAACAAGCTCTTCAGGTGATCTCAACTATGTTTAAGTTTGAGATAGAATGGTGCAGAGAAGTTAATGGTTACAAGTCCTTGAGCATGGCCATGAAATATAAATTTTCTAATCTGCAAGGTTGAATGCAAATAGAGAATGGGGTGGGGTGGAGGGGGACAGAAGTTCTGACCCTCACTCCTGAAATTTATGCTTGCTTTATCATCCACTGTATCTAATTTGCAACCGCTGCATTTCAGGGAGTCCATCTTCTGCATCCAGTACAACATCCGTGCCTTCATGAACGTCAAGCACTGGCCCTGGATGAAACTCTTCTTCAAGATCAAGCCTCTGCTGAAGAGCGCGGAGACGGAGAAGGAGATGGCCACCATGAAGGAGGAGTTCCAGAAAACCAAAGATGACCTTGCCAAGTCGGAGGCAAAGAGGAAGGAACTTGAAGAAAAGATGGTGTCCCTGTTGAAAGAAAAAAATGACTTGCAACTCCAAGTTCAGGCAGTAAGCTGGGGCTCTACGATGGGTATCACTAATTAAGGTGAAGGGCTGGTGCTCTGGCTATGATGAGTGAGATGTATCATTGAGGGAGGCACTCATTGCACAGAGATGGTTAAGACTCCAACTAAACACATTTCTCTCACTGCTCAGTAAACACCCCCAAACCAGTGTCATGACAATGAGGTAGAACTTCCTGTCTTCCAGTCTGCACAATTTCAGCAGTCTACAGGAATTGTGGTTTCTTTTCAGCTTGAAGATAGTCCTCAAAAGTGATTAACACAACCCAAGTAGTGTATTAAGAGAAAGGTGATGTAGAGAGATTTTTCCTTTCAAATGTCCTTGAACAACATCTTGACATCCATTGGCTTCATATTATCGCAGAGACAGCAGATGGATGACGATATTCTATACCAGATTGCACTGAATTATTGTTTGTTATTGATTTAAAAAAATCATGCCTGTTATTTCTTCCATCTCCATGGACAGTGGCCTTTTGTACCACACCCACAACTGTCTTCTCCCAGTTTTTATTCCACCAAATTTACTAACTGCTCACTTCTGGGCCAGCCATCTAAGAAATCCTTCCATTGATCTAGGAATATAATTATAGGACTAGCTTCCATTTGGGTTAAAGTGACTTGGTCTGGTACAATTTTGTGTATTACAGGATGCAGTGCGAGCATGTGCGTGCACACACACACACAGAAACACACACACACACAGACACACACACACACACCTTCTTTCAGCTTCCTTCAAATCTGCACCCAGTTATTTCTTCCTGTTCTCCCCACTTACTCAGATCCCATTCACTCAGGTGAACGCATGACATGGGGCACACCAGAGTCTCTTAGGCATTCAAAGGATGATGACAGAGGGTCATTAGCATATATATCATATGTATAAGTGTATTATATATGCCACTGTATAAGTATATCATATATCTATATACATCATTTGTAAAGTAGAACCATCCTCCAGTACCATAGAGAAAAATATTCTAGCACCTATAGCATCTTGCAGTTTCCCTAAATAAATGCTCGCCCATCGGCCTCCTGCTGTTTTTCCTATAAGATAATTTCTTTTCTTTCATGGTTTTAGAGCTTTATTGTAGAAAAGAGAGAGGGAGGAGGGGAGAGAGGGGGCAAGAGGTGAGAGTAAGAGCAGGAGCTTAAGAGAATAAGATGATTTCTACATGTTTCATTCCTACTCATCTCACAAGGGTCAACTTGAAAATTAATTTCATGAATGCATAAGGGAACCAATGTATTTGATGTCCAATATTATAAGTTATGTCTTAAATTAATGGCAACCATTGAGAGATGGATGTTCTAACTATTATAAAACACATTGTCATATAAGAGAGAAAACAACATAGTTTGTTTTCCCCAAATAGGCAAAAAGCATTGTACACAGTAGATGGTTTATGGAACATAAATCCTTGAATAGATAAATAAACATAAGAAACCCAACTCATGAAGGTTAAAAGTCTTATCATGACAATACATTTTATTCTTTTTCCCTAATTTTGATTATATTGCCAACTCTAGGAAGCTGAAGGCTTGGCTGATGCAGAGGAAAGATGCGACCAGCTTATTAAAACCAAAATCCAGCTGGAAGCCAAAATCAAAGAGGTGACCGAGAGAGCAGAGGATGAGGAGGAGATCAACGCTGAGCTCACGGCCAAGAAGAGGAAGCTGGAGGACGAGTGCTCAGAGCTGAAGAAGGACATCGATGACCTTGAGCTGACACTGGCCAAGGTTGAGAAGGAGAAGCATGCCACGGAGAACAAGGTATGGGATGTATACATGGGAAGCTGAGGACTCATTTTCATTAAGAAGTGAAACATCAAACCAAAACTATTGATACCTAACATTTAATGCAAAGCACGTTTACTTCCCAAGGTGAAAAACCTCACAGAGGAGATGGCAGGCCTGGATGAAACCATTGCCAAACTGACCAAGGAGAAGAAGGCCCTCCAGGAGGCCCACCAGCAGACCCTGGATGACCTGCAGGCAGAGGAGGACAAAGTCAACACCCTGACCAAAGCCAAAATCAAGCTTGAACAGCAAGTGGATGATGTGAGTTGTGTATTACCAAAGGAATGATTTCCTTTGAAAGGAAACTATACATTTCTTCTGACTCAAACACTATATTCATCTAGCTTGAAGGGTCCTTGGAACAAGAAAAGAAACTTCGCATGGACCTAGAAAGAGCCAAGAGAAAACTTGAGGGTGACTTGAAGTTAGCCCAGGAGTCCATCATGGACATTGAAAATGAGAAACAGCAGCTTGATGAAAGGCTCAAAAAGTAAGCAGGGAAGAATGGCTCAGGGCTTTGCTTCCAGTTGGCTACAAACGGAATTTCTACATTGTGTTTCTTTTCTTTAAGGAAAGAGTTTGAAATGAGCAACCTACAGAGCAAGATTGAGGATGAGCAGGCCATTGGCATTCAGCTGCAGAAGAAGATCAAGGAGTTGCAGGTAAGTCCGTGGCTTCCATCAGTTTAATTCATCAGTAAAAGAAAAATGACTGCCCCAAGAGGCTGAGTTGGCCCTTTCTACCACCCCCAGGCCCGCATTGAGGAGCTGGAGGAGGAGATCGAGGCAGAGCGGGCCTCCAGGGCCAAAGCAGAGAAGCAGCGCTCTGACCTCTCCCGGGAACTGGAGGAGATCAGCGAGAGGCTGGAAGAAGCTGGCGGGGCCACTTCAGCCCAGATTGAGATGAACAAGAAGAGGGAGGCTGAGTTCCAGAAAATGCGCAGGGACCTGGAGGAGGCCACACTGCAGCATGAAGCCACGGCAGCCACCCTGAGGAAGAAGCACGCAGACAGCGTGGCTGAGCTCGGGGAGCAGATTGACAATCTGCAGCGGGTGAAGCAGAAGCTGGAGAAGGAGAAGAGCGAGATGAAGATGGAGATCGACGACCTCGCTAGTAATGTAGAGACAGTGTCTAAGGCCAAGGTGCATGTTTGAAAAAATTGATATTAATGACACTAATCCATATGGATACATCAATTTGCACAGAGCACTTTCTAGATTTTAAGTCATTTGCAGTAGTACAAAAAGGAGACCAGAGAAATGATAGTACTTTTAGTATGTCTATTTTACATATGAAGACATGGGATTCAAAGAAGCCAAGCACAGAAGTCCATCACTCTGTTGTTAATAAGTGACTTAAGTACAGTCAACTGTGCTCTCCAAATTAGGGTCTCTCATATTTTGTATTGTATGACAATGTTCTAGTATATGTAAAAGCAGTGAAACACTTTTGTTAACTTCGTAGAGATCAGACCATACAATTCTTACAGAATCACAAAATCAGAGTCAAAATTTTCAAATTTTCATATAACTATTGCATTCAGCTTTATAATTTCTTTTCAGTAAAAAGAAAGACATCATCTAGATTATATTAAATATAGGAAAATTTGATTTATTTGTTCAAAGAAATATGTTTTCCTTTGCAGGAAAACTAGCTGCAGCAAAGGCTATTCATTCTCTCCAAGCTTTGTCATCTCTCTCTCTCTCTCTTTCTCTCTCTCTCTCTCCTCTCTGTCTGTCTCTCTTTCTCTCTCTCAGGGAAACCTAGAGAAGATGTGCCGCACCCTGGAGGACCAGGTGAGTGAACTAAAGTCAAAGGAGGAAGAGCAGCAGCGCCTGATCAACGACTTGACGACCCAGAGAGGACGCCTGCAGACCGAATCTGGTAATTCTCCATCTTCAACGATGTCTGAGCATAGAGATGAGGTAGTTAAGGATAAATAAGCTGCTGATGTGAGCATCTAATAGAAGGAACTAAGAACAATGGTGATTTACCAGAAGGCTCAGGTTCAGCCTACATCCAAAGTCATGACTAGTTTCTGATCCAGAAAGACCTTGAGGATTTATCCACAGTGGAATCAGGAGTCAGGTAGTAGAATCAGGCGACACTCCAGTATGATCCCAGGATTTCTGTCTTATCTCATATCTTTTGTTGTTGCCATTCCTATTTTGTAGTACAGGGGAACAAACCCAGGGCCTCACGCATGCTAAGCAAGTAGTCTGCTTTAAGTTGTGTCCCTAGTCCTTCGGGTCCTCTTGTGTATGCCAGTGTGAACTAAATCTTTGAATGAAGAAATGTACAGGCCCATCTCTCAATTGTCTCTGGAGGGTCCTTATGATGACTCATTGGGCAACACCTCACAAGCCTGGAGTGCTGAGTTCAAACTGCAGAAGCCACAAAAAGTGGGAGAAGAGAACTCCAAAGAGTTGTCCCCTTTCACACGAATACTGTAGCAATCACAAACACAAACACACACACACACACTACACACACACACATCTGTGGAAGCAGATATTTTAGGTCCTTGTTTTGACAGTCAACACTAGATTTTTGCATAATGTCATATAAATAAGATTTTACTATGAGAAGAGAAAAGGAATTTACACTGTATTTATTCCTCTGTGTTGCTATGAAATTTTTATTAGAAAACTTAGAGATTTTTGCACAGAACTTGAAAATGTCAGTAGATAATTTAATCATCTGAACTCTCAACCTGCGGTGCTGAGAGTTAAATTTGCTTCTGAAATGGGTTTCAGAGTTTGTTCTTTACTTAGAGAACAGTAGTGCTGTTTCTTCCATTTCCCAGGTGAATTTTCCCGGCAGCTTGATGAGAAAGAAGCGCTGGTATCTCAGTTATCAAGGGGGAAGCAAGCATTTACCCAACAGATTGAGGAACTAAAGAGGCAGCTTGAAGAGGAAGTCAAGGTGATTATTAATCTAAGGCTGATCGCCACACTTTGTTTCATGAGTTGACCCTAGAAGGACCCAATTCCATCATCTTTAAGGAGACTAAGTATTTAAATATATAGTACAATGAAGGTGTGACCATCTTCATAGGCGAAGAATGCTCTGGCCCACGCCCTGCAATCCTCCCGCCATGACTGTGACCTGCTGCGGGAACAGTACGAGGAGGAGCAGGAATCAAAGGCTGAGCTGCAGAGGGCGCTGTCCAAGGCCAACAGCGAGGTGGCCCAGTGGAGGACCAAATATGAGACGGATGCCATCCAACGCACGGAGGAGCTGGAGGAGGCCAAGTATGTGCACATTTGGGAAAGAATGTGCAGAAAACTTTACATATCCATGCCATGTCATTGCGGAATAGCGTCTGTCTTCTAGACTATCATAACAATCCCCAAATAAAATGAGCATATTTCTGACCTGTTGACCTAAAATCCATCTAAGGTAACAAAGAATAACAAACAATTGCTAATTCCAGAGCCTGCTGCTCTTTGCCAAATGCACCAAGCTCATTGCTGCCTCTGCACTGGCTGCTCTGTCTGTACACAATAGTCCCTGCAGGTCTCCCACTAGTTCCTTCTGTCTTCTTAGCAAGACCTTCCCTAAATAGCTAGAGTTCTCACCCACAAATCACCATCTTTTATTACTCTTCACTGCATTCATATCTGAAGGGTGTTATTAAGCAACTTCAGACTTGACTGTTGTTGATTTCTCTCACTTGTCTTTGAGCTTCATGAAGCAGGTGACATTTGTCTTGTTCACTGCTGTGCATTAATGATGTCTAGTTCTAAGAGGACCCTAGCGATTCTTGTCGAGTGAATAACTAGCATCAACATGAATTTTTTGATACTCTTCAATGTGGTGATAGTTCATATTTTTAATATGGTTTCTTCTTCCTGAAACTTTATGTAATCTTCAAGGAAAAAACTGGCTCAGCGTCTGCAGGCGGCCGAGGAGCACGTAGAAGCTGTGAACGCCAAGTGTGCTTCCCTGGAGAAAACGAAGCAGAGGCTGCAGAACGAGGTGGAGGACCTCATGCTGGACGTGGAGAGGACCAATGCGGCCTGTGCCGCCCTAGACAAGAAGCAGAGAAACTTCGACAAGGTGATTCCCGAAGCATCCTTGATTTGCTCGGTGTACCTTCCTCCATCATCCACAGCAGCTCACTGCTCTTGGTTTCCCAGATCCTAGCAGAGTGGAAGCAGAAGTATGAGGAAACCCATGCTGAGCTGGAGGCATCCCAGAAGGAGTCCCGCTCCCTGGGCACTGAGCTCTTCAAGATGAAGAATGCCTATGAGGAGTCGCTGGATCAGCTAGAAACCCTGAAGCGAGAGAATAAGAACTTACAGCGTAAGGCCCTCTCTTTCAACAATACCCAGGCCTCGGAGGGAACTCTCTTCTACGTCATGCCTTGACCACGCCCTTATCTGTTTTTCACCCTATTAACAGAGGAGATTTCTGACCTCACGGAGCAGATTGCAGAAGGAGGAAAGCGCATCCACGAACTGGAGAAAATAAAGAAACAAGTTGAACAAGAGAAGTGTGAACTTCAGGCTGCTCTAGAGGAAGCAGAGGTACAGCCTCGCGCACGCTTAAACAACATACTAAGGAAGAATTAAGTCCACCTACAGGGCGTGTAAACTGGCACAGCACACAGTTATCTGTGTGTGGCAACACTGCAGCATGCTTGTTCCTTGTTTGCTAATGTCACCTCTCACTGTCCTTAAGGCATCTCTGGAGCATGAGGAGGGGAAGATCCTGCGCATCCAGCTGGAGCTGAACCAAGTCAAGTCTGAGATCGACAGGAAGATTGCTGAGAAGGACGAGGAGATCGACCAGCTGAAGAGAAACCACATTAGAGTCGTGGAGTCCATGCAGAGCACGCTGGATGCCGAGATCAGGAGCAGGAACGACGCCATCAGGATCAAGAAGAAGATGGAGGGAGACCTCAACGAGATGGAGATCCAGCTGAACCACTCCAACCGCATGGCTGCCGAGGCCCTGAGAAACTACAGGAACACCCAAGGCATCCTCAAGGTAGGTGGCCCCAAGAGGTGGTCCCAGATGAGTGGTGTGACCTGTCTTAGGGATACAGTATCTCAACAATTGTTCATTCCACAGGACACTCAGCTGCACCTGGATGATGCTCTCCGGGGCCAGGAGGACCTGAAGGAGCAGCTGGCCATGGTTGAGCGCAGAGCCAACCTGCTGCAGGCTGAGATTGAGGAGCTGCGGGCCACGCTGGAGCAGACTGAGAGGAGCAGGAAGATTGCAGAGCAGGAGCTGCTGGATGCCAGTGAGCGCGTGCAGCTCCTCCACACCCAGGTGGGGTTTTGCACAAACACCTCTTAGCAGTAAACACTAAAGCATCTCAGAACGTACAAGCCTGTACTTGTTAACCTGACAGCCAGATTTTAACTTTTGCCAAATTTTACTGTGTTACTGAGTGAGAAATCTCTCACTGTTTTATGTTAGCAGTTGTTTTTTGATACTCTCCTAGAGCATTTTATGGGTGACCACACTCTATTCTATCAGTACATCTAGTCATCCTTATTGTCCACATTGACATTTTTATTGTGAAGAAATGTCATGCTACAAACATCTGTTGCAATTTTATTTATGTGTGTGAACAGTCTGGTTGGTACATGACACTTAGAAAGTCATAAAGCTATTTCACTTACTTCTAATGAATGTATGTGAAGGTGCTGACTCTCAGCATCTCTAACTTTTTCTCTTTATAATTGTGATATATAACAAAATTCTTTAATGTTGAGGAGCACTTTTTTTTTTACTTACAAATTTTTATCTTATGATTTTCAAGAAATAACTACCATTGAATAGTTTGACAGCATAAGAAAGTGTAACACTTGTTTCTAACCAGAACACCAGCCTCATCAACACCAAGAAGAAGCTGGAGACAGACATTTCCCAAATCCAGGGAGAGATGGAGGACATCGTCCAAGAAGCCCGCAATGCAGAAGAGAAGGCCAAGAAAGCCATCACTGATGTGAGTAGAGTCACATTTCTGCACTCAGTGACCAGTGGGAGCTACTGATTTCAATAGCTTTCTTGACTTCCTAATAAGGCCGCCATGATGGCGGAGGAGCTGAAGAAGGAGCAGGACACCAGCGCTCACCTGGAGCGGATGAAGAAGAACATGGAGCAGACGGTGAAGGACCTACAGCTGCGTCTGGATGAGGCTGAGCAGCTGGCGCTGAAGGGTGGCAAGAAGCAGATCCAGAAACTGGAGGCTAGGGTGGGTGTCTCTGTGCTTGTACGTTTCTTTAGGTTTCCAATTCCTCATTGGATCAGATTTCTTCAGAGTCTTCCTTTTTGTAGGTGCGTGAACTGGAAGGTGAGGTAGAGAGTGAGCAGAAGCGGAATGTTGAAGCCGTCAAAGGTCTGCGCAAACACGAGAGGCGAGTGAAGGAGCTCACTTACCAGGTAGGCAGTGGTCCTTAGCAGCTAAGCCCTCTCCAGATGTGTATGAGACACTCACAAGTGATGGCGGGCTCTATGGTTCTTATACTCTTGCAGACAGAAGAAGACCGAAAAAATATTCTCAGGCTTCAGGATTTGGTGGATAAACTCCAGGCAAAAGTGAAATCTTATAAGAGACAAGCTGAGGAGGCTGTAAGTATCTTTAGGATAGAGAATAGTGAAGTCCTTGAATTGGGAAAAGCTACTAAATAATTCACTGTACTACCTTATTTACTAAAGAATCTGTTTGTTCTACAGATTCTGTACATCAGGCCTTTGTACAGCTTTGTGTTTCTCATATATTGTTTCTAGTACCAATAGCTTGATTTTAAGGGAAAACCCAGCTTACAAAGGAACCTAAAAAAAAAAAAGATTTAAAAGCAGAAATTATTCAGGATGTTCTCCCAGGCTATGGTGGGACAAAGTGATATAGAGATAAGATACATTAGCAGAAATCCCCAGACACCTAGCTGTTAACAAGCAAACTTAAAAATAACTCTTGGGCACTGGAGAGATGGCTCAGCAGTTAAGAATGCCGGTTACTCTTCCAGGGGACCTGAGTTCAATTCCCAGCATCCACAACGATCTGTGACTCCAGCTCTGGGGATCTGACACTCTCTTTAGCCCTCCATAGATAGCAGGCAAACAAGTAGTTCACAGACATACACCCAGACAAAATATCTGCACACGAAAAATATAAAATAAAACTAAAAAATGACTCAGGCTAAAGTAGATATTGGAAAAGCATGATTTACCAGATCTTTATTTATTACAAACAATATTAAAAGGAAAATGTGACTTTTACAAATATTTGGAAGGCAGCCAAAATTGCTTAGAGGGTTAATAATGCCTATAAAACAATGGTTTTATAGGTTTTTTTTTTAGCATGAATCAAAATTAAAAATAAACGGATATGTTTATATCTAATCTAGAAATTAATACCAATAATGCAATAAAGCAAGAAAAGAAGTGAATTAGTTAGAGTATATTATTTTGTAATATGACATTTTAGTAATATCTGATAACTTCTGGAGAATTAATGAAGCAAATACATTTATAGCTAGTTTAACAAAGAAACTAGAGATAATCCAAATAGCATCACAGGAATATAAAGAGAGACAGGCCTTTCACATAGAGCAGTGTTTTTAATGTAATGTGTAAAACAGTTCAAAGAGCTGAGGTCACAAAGAAACTGATCTTTTGTTTTTCCCAGGAGAATGGTTACCAAGCTGGACTAAAAAGTTACTTCAGGATTACTGTTGAAAGGGACCCAGGTCCAGATAGGTCTGTCAAAATTTCAAGGAACAGATAATCCCCAGCTATGTAAGCAGTTCAAGAGCATGGGAAAGATGCAAGGCCTTCCAATTCACATTACAAAGCTCGCATAACCCTCATACCAAAACCAGTCCAAGGGAGGACAGGGGAAAGAAGCTAGGGCAGCCTTACCCCTGACTGCAGTCACAGCAGGGACACATTGCTAAACACTGAAGCCCTTACCATCTGAAGGACTTGTCTGTCTATCAGTGAGTAAACAGGCTTACATCCCACAATGTAAAGACGCCTTACTGGAGAATCTGTCAATACAATTGTTATATCAAAAGCAGAGGAAATAATCATTTCGTGTCAAAATAATCTACGGTTAAATTCAATGGACATGTTCATGTTTTAAATGATTTTGAAATCATGCTTAATATGATAAGGAATAACTAACTTAACTGTCATCACCTAAAAGCAAGCATGAACCACCTGGCCCTTTTTTATATTCTTGCTTCTCTAATCTTTTTTCTCCTTTTGCTTTATTCCTGGCATATATCCATTCAGATAATTTGGTTGTTGGGGATGGAGAGATGGCTCAGTCATTACAATTATTTGTGGCTCTTCCAGAGGATCTGAGTTTGGTTCCCAGCACCCATTCCAGGCAGTTAACAACAACGTTCAACTGTAGCTCCAGGGAGTCCAGCGCCCTCTTCTGTTCATCAAGAGGGTCTGCATACACACATGAAGACATACATACATACATACAGACAGACACACTCACACACACGCATACACACACACACACACACAAACAAGATTCTTACAAAAAGGCATTTTGTTTGCAAAATTTGTGATGTGATAATTTTGAGACACCAATCTCTAATCATAAAACAGTTTCAGTGGTAAGCAAGAATCGTGGAAAGGGTAAGATTTTACTTCTCTCTGCATACCAAGCTCGGTTTCAGCCAGTCTACAGAGCTTAGAAAGATTACAGCATGAGTTTAATGTAATTCCGATTTTATTCTCAGGAGGAACAATCCAACACAAATCTATCCAAATTCCGCAAGATCCAGCACGAGCTGGAGGAAGCCGAGGAGCGGGCTGACATTGCGGAGTCCCAGGTCAACAAGCTGCGGGTGAAGAGCCGCGAGGTTCACACCAAAATCATAAGCGAAGAGTAAGGCAGTCCTGATGCTGTGGAATGACTGAAGAGAGGCACAAAATGTGAAGCCTTTGGTCATGCCCTCGTGCAACTTTATTCCATTCTATTGTAAGAAAATAAAGAGCCCAAGTTCCTTTGCAAGCAATAGCAATGGGCTGGCCCTGTCTTTTGTCATTTTCCTAAAGCAGTGTCAAAGTTTGAAACATCTTCAATGATAATCACATCCCATCTGCAACTCAGAAACACACACATCTTCACAAGTATCTTTGGTTTATTGGGATAGTTTAAGTTGATAAAGATGTTACTTACCAAGAAAGCCTGTTCTGATGAACAAAACTCTGGAAGTCATTTCTATTTCTTTCTAGTTGTTCCTGGTATCTTCATATTGTCAAATCCCAGGAAGCTTCTACCTCCCTTAACATAAAACTGATTTTCTAGGTCTAGACAAAGAATGGTGCTAAGTATATTTCTACAGAGATAATTCACATTAACTATGTCATTGATTTCCACATTTAATAACTTCATTAGCTCATGAAAACTTTTTCTAATATTAATTTTAATACCATGGATTCAACCATAGTATACACGATGGCTCATCTGCATCATAAATTAGAAATAATGCTTTTTTCAATGAAAGCTGGAGGCTGCTTATCAAATCTAAACACATAGAAACACTATTTTATGTTATAATTTGGTATAATAAGTTATGCACCTACTTTTCACATTCTTTTTAGCCTCCTGTATAATTAAATGAATAGAGACAATGACTAAGAGACCAGACCAAGAATATCAAAACAGTTTACTCAAATACATATATATGCACATATATATGCATATAGATACAATATGAAGATATCAGAAACTACTAGGAAGATTATATATATATATGTATATGTACACATATGTACATATGTGTATATATACATATCTATCTATCTATCTATATATATATATGCAGAGAGAAAGAGAGAGAGAGAGAGAAATGTGGTAGCTATCTAGATTATTGAGACATTTTACTAGAAGATTAACATTTTAGAACTGGAGACAACTTTGATGCACAGCCAAAACCACAGTCTTCCTGACAGTACCTGGGAAAAGCGAAATGCTAACTTCTCAACTAAGCCAAAAGAAAATTGTCTTGGCTTAAGGTCTTGGCTTAAGTGGCAAGTCTGAGACTGATTTCAATCAAGACACGTGGAGGCAACTTCCCAGGTAAGCTCATTTGCACTGGTCTTGGGGAAGAGCACAGGATTGCTCTTCTCACTGAACTGGCTCTTCTTTCATTTTCCCTCCATGTCATCCATCAGTGCTTAAGTATCTTATAGCTTGGCAGTAACAACAACAACAACAACAACAACAACAATAACAAACCAAGGCTTTGCTTTCTCTTCTCTGAAAAGTCCCCGCCCCCCAGTAGAATCAAATTCCACCTTAAAATTTCCATCAAATCCTATTCAGAGAATTATGAAAACATTTGCTCTCTAAGAACTATTAGCCACATTTTACAGATACCTTAATAGAGAAACCGACACATAAGAAGCAAAATGATGTACCTGAGGGGGCAAAGCAGCTAATAGTTGCCTAGGAAGCTCTTGGCAGAGGCAAAGTTCTTCAAGACCCTTCCTGGTGCTTTAATCCGCTCTAGAGAGAGTGTCACCATCGAGAGTCCTGGGCTACAGATCAATAAGCCCAGAGTCTAAACCACTGTGTGACTCTCCTCTAAGAGTAGATTCTCCTCTCTTCTCTGAGCTTGGTTGCTTTGTTAGAAGGATAAGGAATGCGGATCACAGAATCCCTTGCAGTAATGAAATCATATGACCCTCTCCATCTGCATCTCTAGATACCTACTTTCACGCAGGGCAATTTGCAAAACAAGACCCTGGGGTCACAGTCTCAGTCGTGCACCCATTAGCAAAGTGAAGATTCAAGACGATCATTCAGACAGCAAAGCAAACACAAGTTAAAATAGAAAACAATGTTCAGGTGTTATTTGTAAGTGGAAATTTAAATAGATACCACTGTGGCTGCTGGAGAAGTCAAACTCACTGGCATTTATAGACAGAAATCCCATTTTTCATATTTCCTCACATCCATTTTCATAGAGGAAACAGGGCTTCACAAGCAACTTGAGGTTGCTTGTTTGTGTATTTGTTTTTAATGAGAGAATGTGCGTGTGGCTAGACAACAAGATTGGAGGGGTAGGTCAGACGTGGGAAGGGGATGATTTGACAGTGAGTCAGAGGTGACAGACTGGAGGAAACAAAAGCAGCTGTCTTTCTTTGGCTGTTCTTCATCAACCAGATTTTAAAATTAAGCTTTGAAGCATCCCTCAAAAGGGACAATGAATTGAAAAAAAAATCCCATCTTCTTGGGCGGAAGCAACAGTTGTTGCAGGGACGCACTGAGGAGCAGAACATTTCCTTGGTTTAATATTGCAATTGTGTGGCAGCCGAAGAGCCTTCCCAGAGGGCACTGGTGAAACAGAAGAACTCCAGGCAACAAAGTGCACGGATTCCAGAACTCAGCAGTCTTTGAAACAACACCTTACATTATTCCAAGGACGGATCGTTTTCCTATCACCAACGACTCAAATTATTTATAGGAGATTGATTCATATACTTAACCAAATGTGAGAGGGAATATTTCTAATTATATCCAAACATCCTTAATATGAGGGGAATTAGGCTTGGAGACCTTCCTTGCCAAAAACACATTTTGCCAAATATGTTTTAAGAAAGAGGAGGAGGTTACGTGTTTTCCATATTTGCTCCTATAAAAGTACCCCTTGGAATGAGAATGACTTGTCTTTCCTCATAAAGCTTCAAGGTAAGAGTGTGTGAGGACAGGGCTCTGTGTGGACGGGAAGGGATGCCTGGCTGCTGGTGTGCATGCCACACATCCTGGCTACTGCTGCTTCTGGCAGTCCCTCCAGTGAAGCACCAAGTTACTCTGTAGCAATTGTAATTAGATGTCGTGGTCTTCCCAGTCATTTCCTGGTTCCCTCAGATAAGAACTGGGCTCTTATTGGGAGTCACTGGCTTTCAATAAGAAGGCATTTGCTTCTTTTTTTCAATAACAGTTTGGACCCCACAGTCGAAGTTGCATCCCTGAAGGTAAGGTCTTCCCCTCCCTCCCCGATTTTTCTTCATTCTGAGTGCAAGTAATCTTCTTTAGTGTTTGCAAAGTGTCTGTTGGGGGTTGAAAGACAAAAAGCATTTCAATGTCATGGCTGATCATGCTTCTGCTGAAAAACTCTGAGGGGGCTCAGGAAACTGGGTCTCATTAACACACATCCTTTGCAGCATCTGTGACGCTTTCTCAGAGTCTTGGGGGATTTTGTGCATGAGGTTTTCTATATCTAGCTTTGTAGTTTGTCTTTTAAGTGATTGCAACATGCAATGAGACACAGTTTGCTCATTTCAAAAGAAAAACATAAGCGTTCTTTGCTCCAGCTCTTAGCACTAATTAATAAGACAGTGAGATGATGTCTAAAAGGACAGATGGAATGGATCAACCCTTGACTTACCAAAGTACAGATCTGCATGTGGTCTCATAGTCTGTCAAATAAAAACTTAAATGGTGAGAAAGTGGTCTCAGGAAGACAAAGTTCTTTAATTTTGGTATCAGCTATTGCAAGTTGAATGGAGAAATGGGGAAAAGATTTCCCAATGGAGCTTTCCCAGAAAAGGGTAGCTTATAAAATTACAATATGGATTATATAGGATGACTCTCCATGGAGTTCATGGATGGTAAGAAGTTAATCTTAAAGGAAAAATTTGAGGGAAATTTTTAAAATAATATGAATAAAATAACACAAAAAAACCCATAATGAAGTTTGTTAAAATTCAAATAGAGGGATAATAAACTGTCATTTTAACAAAATAATGTCAAACCAAGTTCTTCACATTTCTACTTTCTATTCTAGTGTGCAATCTTTGTAACTGCTGAGTCTGGGGTTGGGGAATCCCAAACTCTCCACGTGCAAGAGAGATCCTAAAACTTTAGCCAAGTAGCCTGATTGTTCTTTTTAACGAGGCATCCAGCTCTGAGTCCTCCTCTGTATCCAGCATGTGTTCTCAGAGGTGTGAAGGCTGCCAGAAAGAGAAGGACTCCCTGCTGCAAGGTGCAGGAAACCCACTGCGGAAGAAAAAAACTATAAAGGAGCCAGAGAACATCTTAGCATCCTTTGTGCTTTGCATTGTATAGGAGCCGATGGTAGGCAGCTTCTAAAGGTTAATATACACAACAAACTGAGGTGCATGAAGCACTAGACATCTCTCTCAGTAGACGAGCCACAAACGACTACTTTCCAAATTCATGATTAAGTACTTGTCAGCACTGGCAAGGAACAAGGAGCCTGACATTTCAGCCACACCACAGCCAGGGAGGTGGTTAGGCCCAGTGCAATGCATTCACCCAACTGTCAGGAAATGGAAAAAAAAATGCATGTGATTCTAATAGTTTCTGAATTTCTACCATTTCTCCCTCTGCCAGGCAGGCTCTCCTACTGGGCTGCCACCAATAGCCCGCAGCCATGAGTTCCGACGCTGAGATGGCCGTTTTCGGGGAGGCTGCTCCTTACCTCCGGAAGTCTGAAAAGGAGCGAATCGAGGCTCAGAACAAGCCTTTTGATGCCAAGTCATCCGTGTTTGTGGTGGACGCTAAGGAGTCTTTTGTAAAAGCAACGGTGCAGAGCAGGGAAGGGGGGAAGGTGACGGCCAAGACCGAAGGTGGAGCTGTGAGTAAAACCTCTGGAGCTGGTGACACTATACCGCTGGGCTAGTTTGACTGACACCTACTTCCTAACTTAATATCTCTTGTTTATGGACAGACTGTAACAGTAAAAGATGATCAAGTCTTCCCCATGAACCCTCCCAAGTACGACAAGATCGAGGACATGGCCATGATGACCCACCTGCACGAGCCCGCTGTGCTGTACAACCTCAAAGAGCGTTACGCAGCCTGGATGATCTACGTGAGTTCGCTATCGTGGCCTTTTGATCAAGAGAGTAGTTAAAATGTTTTTTCTTTAAAAAAAAAAAGTAGATATTGAATGTTCCACCCAATAAGTATGTCTCCTCTTTGGATGCAGACCTACTCGGGCCTGTTTTGCGTCACTGTCAACCCCTACAAGTGGCTGCCGGTGTACAACGCAGAGGTGGTGGCTGCCTACCGAGGCAAAAAGCGCCAGGAGGCCCCGCCCCACATCTTCTCCATCTCTGACAATGCCTACCAGTTCATGCTGACGGGTGAGTGGCGCAAATGGTTTTCAAATCAATTATCACCTATAACCCAACAATATCAGAGTCCAAAAGACATTTAGGAAGAATCAGTTGTTCGTGATTGTTCATGATGTTCTAATTGCTCATGAAAGGTGTCAAGAGCAGAGAAGGGTTGGCACTATCAAACAGGGGACTAAACTCTGCTTGCAACTCCACCCTGATACTCAGCGTCTTAGATTTGCCTTGCTCGGAAGTGTGAGCTTTTACTTAGTGTGTTTGAATAATGAGAAAACGGTGTCTAAGGGACACATTACTTGCCTAGAAGTGCAAGTCAAGCCGTCATTGACCCCCCTCACTGCCTCAATTGTTCCTTGCTTGGACTGGCTACTTTTAGAAGTACTGCCATTTTTAAAGTCATCATATCCTAGATGGTGACTTCTCCTTGGAGAACGTGGTATTTGGGATCCCTCATGCTTATAACCAGAAGTGCCCACCCCACAGAAGATTTCACTTTGAGATATGTCTTCCTGGTCATTCTTTAATGACTCAAGAAAGGCCATTCATAGGGTTGTATTCTGGGGCCACAGGACAGGAAACTGTTTTCTTTGTGGAGTTAATTCACCAATTTAGAAATGCAATCTTAACCTTGGCTTGAACATCACCATTCCCACCTGTAACAGAGCACATGATGCATTTCTAGCAGGAACTATTAATCAGTGGGGAGTGTGCCATTAAAATCTATGGATGGTGACTGGGGGGAGGGGAGGAGGGAGGGGCAGGGTCTCACTTTGGGATATACTGTCCTTTTATATGAAGCCAATAGGGTAATCTTTCTGTGGCCATGTAGTCATGACAGCAACTTATTACTTTCTTTCTTAACTTGAAAGAGTAGAAACTAAATACCATCTATAACTTTACAATAATACAGTGAAAAAAAATTCCATGGAAAATATGACACTTAGCGACTCAAAAAAAAAAAAAAAAAAAAAAAAAAGAGTATATGACTGATTTATGTGCTGACCACATACTGCTTCTCTTCCAGATCGGGAGAACCAGTCTATTTTGATCACGTATGTATTTCTATTCTGAAAATTATTGGTGTTTTCCTCTCACTGGGAAAAATGAAAAATAAATCAAAGAAGAAAATTAGGTAGTACTAAAGAAATGGCGAGGTCAGTGGGGACCTAGGATCGGCTTTAGCTTCATCGTAGAGAGTAGATTGAGTCCAGAAGTAAAATGAAAAGACTGCAATTTATCCTGCTGGTCAGCATAGCCGTGAGAGCGCTGCCCATGTGCCATTGCTGGGAACGTAAAATTTCCTCTTGGAGCTTGACCAGAGCTCAGTCCAGAGCAGAGGGTAGCACACCTAATGAAGGTAAAGCTTTTGAGGGACAGCATCAGCCATGCTCTCTGAGGACTACTTAGGAAACTTCTAACCCCTGAGAGAACTAACTGGAGCTGTATCTCTAGTCTAAGGCAGCCCAGGAGTACACATCACTCAAGATTTCTCACTCCTCCCTCCATGGCTGCTTGGTGGACTCTTGCAGAGCAGGTCTCAGCACTTTGAAAAGAGCCCCGACCAGCTTGAGCACCCAAACCACGTGTTAAACGAACGATAAATGGATACCCCTACTTGTCAGTACGAACTAAGAGAAACAATATGAGTTATCTGTAGACTAAAAAGACATCACCTAGATAGCCATGACAGAGAGATGTAAAGACAGATGCGTGAGAGAGTAAATACTGTTGGCAGAAATAGTTTCACGGGCCACACAGCTCATTTTTCCACATGTTGGTGTTTGTTGGACAGTGGAGAATCCGGGGCCGGGAAGACTGTGAACACGAAGCGTGTCATCCAGTACTTTGCAACAATTGCAGTCACTGGGGAGAAAAAGAAGGAGGAGGCGCCTTCTGGCAAAATGCAGGTGAGCTGATTGTCACAGTCAAGAGTTCAGGCTCTTTGGGGGCTCTCAGGCAAGGAAGCCTAGAGCTTGAGATGTGAGGACCGTTCTTTTCTTCATAGGGGACCCTGGAGGATCAAATCATCAGTGCCAATCCCCTGCTGGAGGCCTTTGGGAATGCCAAGACCGTGAGGAACGACAACTCCTCTCGCTTTGTGAGTCTCCTGGTCTCTCTGCCTTCCGTTGAAACTATATCGGAAGCATTGCATTCACTCCTGTGTGCGTCAAGCTTTGAAGCTAACATCATCTTTTTCCCTTCCAAGGGTAAATTCATCAGAATCCACTTCGGTACCACAGGGAAACTGGCTTCTGCTGATATTGAAACATGTGAGTAACTGGACCTTCTAACTAGATTCCAAGAATAACAAATGAAGCTTTGGAGGGACACACTGCAGCTCCTGCTCAGCATGGAGCCCAGAAACCACCTCTGCTGCCAAACAGGCTTGCAATGCCAGCCCTGGGCAAAATTCACAGGGTGCTTCACCAACCCAGGCATGAGCTAATGATTCTGTAGGAACTGCCAGGCATTCTTGGACTCGTTTGAAGTGTACTGGCTCAGAACACTTTCATTTCAAATGGAATATTTCAAAATATTCAAAGAACAAAGTAACATGGGGGTAGTTGAGTTGCCTATGGATTCAAAGTGTGTGATTTTTTTTCCTTTTCTGAGCCTTGGTAACAGATTTCTTCAGTAACTTCTCTATTAGAATGCCAGGAGACTCCAAGAAACAGCAGTTTCAATGCTGGATTACATTCCAATTGTCAAGGTTCTTCTCTATGACAAGTGATCACTCCTTTAGCCAAGGATGTTTTTCCTTCATTTTTGAGTTGATAAGAGGAAACTCAGTGTTTGCAGAGATGTAGCACGTGGTACCTTCTAAACATCGAGCTATCTCAAGGGGTCATAAATCTTAGCTGATGACCTCAAGTTCTAAAACCACCCTAATCCCCTCTTATCTGATGTTGGTTCTCCACTACAGATCTTCTGGAGAAGTCTAGAGTCACTTTCCAGCTAAAAGCTGAGAGAAGCTACCACATTTTTTACCAGATTATGTCTAACAAGAAGCCAGATCTAATTGGTAAGAACCTTACATTCGTGGATGGAAGTTAGTCTTTCTATTAACGATTTCTAATACTAAACATATACCTTGAATCCTATGCACCCAGAAATGCTCCTGATCACCACCAACCCATACGACTACGCCTTTGTCAGTCAGGGGGAGATCACAGTGCCCAGCATTGATGACCAAGAAGAGTTGATGGCTACAGACGTAAGTCCTATATTATGGATGAGTATATGCCAGCAAAAGCCTCGTTAGGGCAAACTACAAATCCTGCCAAGTGAGCAGTGTCTTCTGCCCTCACATTGATCATCTTATGTCTCCTCACAGAGTGCCATTGATATTCTGGGCTTCACTTCTGATGAAAGAGTCTCCATCTATAAGCTCACGGGGGCTGTGATGCATTATGGGAACATGAAGTTCAAGCAGAAGCAACGTGAGGAGCAGGCTGAGCCAGATGGCACTGAAGGTACCAAGCCCAAACAGCCAAAGCCAAATAAAACTCTCTGTGTTCGTTAGAAAAGAAAATATAGTCCAAATTCATGTTCCTTTTGAAGTTGAGCTTCTAGAGAGCATACTCAAATTTATCCCCAAGTAGGGTGTATAAAGCAGTCTAAACATTCTACCTCTGTGTATTATGGGTCCCAGAGAAGTTAATGTTGGGAACCTGAATTCTGTTTCTGCAGTTGCTGACAAGGCTGCCTATCTCCAAAATCTGAACTCTGCTGACCTGCTCAAAGCTCTCTGTTACCCCAGGGTCAAGGTCGGCAATGAGTATGTCACCAAAGGCCAGACTGTGCAGCAGGTAAATGCATGCCCTCTGTGAAGCACACACACCAGAGACCTCCTTGACATTATTAATGATGCCAACAAGAGCTGCTCTGTTGCTGAAGGTGTACAACTCCGTGGGTGCCCTGGCCAAGGCTGTCTATGAGAAGATGTTCCTGTGGATGGTCACCCGTATCAACCAGCAGCTGGACACCAAGCAGCCCAGGCAGTACTTCATCGGGGTCTTGGACATTGCTGGCTTTGAAATCTTTGACGTGAGTTGGCAGAAACTTTGTAGCAGAAGAGTTTGCAAATCTTGTTCTTGTAATCACCAAGGAACGTCTATGAAAACTAACTGCATATAAACCGAGTCATGTAAAAGACCTGAAAAATCTTGAAAAGGGTATGAACTTTGGAGTTAAGCTAGAGCTCTGTCATTTCCTCACTGTGTGATTGTGAGGGTGGCATATGCCTGGTCTTCTCAGGATTTCAAGGAAGACCCATCAATGTCTGTAAACACGTTCTTGCACGTCTTTTTGTCAGTTATAAGACTGCTGCATTTAAAGCTCTTAAAATAGTCCTCAATACACAATCAGCAATCAGTAAATGACTGAAAAGATGGTAAAGCAACAATAGCATGTGAGTGGCATGAAAGGGGATGTCAAATTGATAGACTTTGAGATCCCTATCTGCTTAATTAGGGAAATGAAGTGTGCTTTGACTCTAAGTATCTTCTGCAACTGACCAGGCATAAGTGGACAGAAATGGCAGCTAAATAAACTCAAGAATGTCTGCCTAAAAAGATTGCCATACAACCCAGTCAGTAAAGGTGATATGCTCTCTACTTATCGGTAGGATTTCTAATTGGTCTTATCCTGAAATTGTATTTGTGGGCCCTTTATGAGCATACTGATATGAGCATATTGATAACTGGATGAAATTTGAGTAAGGGGGTTTTGCTGCAAATGAGACAAAACCCCACCCTGCTAAGAGAGCGGTTAGCCTGCCAGCTGAGGAAAACCCAGAGACATTTTCCTGAGAAACGGAATGCTAATTTCCATCTCCACCTATTTAGTTCAACAGCCTGGAGCAGCTGTGCATCAACTTCACCAACGAGAAACTGCAACAGTTTTTCAACCACCACATGTTCGTGCTGGAGCAGGAGGAGTACAAGAAGGAAGGCATCGAGTGGGAGTTCATTGACTTTGGGATGGACCTGGCGGCCTGCATTGAGCTCATTGAGAAGGTTTGTGTGCCCTGTTCAGGTGTGTAAACAAAAGACCGCAAAACCTCCATATGTGTGATGGAAAAAGATGTCTACCGATAAACAAAATTAGGAAAGTATGCTGATAAATGAGATAATATATTTTTTAAAAAAAGTTCAGTTTTGACTACTTTGCATACATTATACATAATATATTTTGGTTATTCCAATTCCACATTACCAGTCCCCTCCCCCCACTAATTCTTGACCTATCCTCAAAAAGTCTTCTACTTTCTTTTTGATCCCCTGAGTTTGCATGAGCATACATGAGCATAAGGGAGGGGATTGCTCACCACACCATGGACAACTTATCAGTGACTATCCCACAGAAAAAAAATTATCTTCCCTCTCTAGCTGCCACTAACTGATTATAGTTCCTCAGGGCAAGGTGGAGCCTATGAACTCTCCCATCCAAGATGGAAGGTTAACAGGCCCTGTTTTGTACAGGTGTTGGGCAGGTAACTAACCACAGCTACTGAAATCATGAAAACAGTGGACAGCTATGTCACATTTAGAAGATACTGGTTCACCCACCCTCCATCTTTCAGACCCTCCATTCCTTCTGTTTTCTCTTTTGAGACAGATATGTTCTATAGATTCCAAAACTCTATGCCTATCTAGAATTTACAATCAAAGTCTTACATCAAAAGCATCATTCTTATAAAAATTTAGCACTTATTAGAACATTTTTTTCTTACTTCTCTGACATCCTTGGATTCACTACTATTAACCTCTGAAATATGAATTTCTAATGCTGTAGACAGAGCTTTCAAATTCAAGCTGTGCTAAGCTCATCCCAAACACTTAGCACCAAGATGGTGCTCGCCTGCTCTCACTCCCATGAGTCCTTTCTACGAAGGTTGAGTAAGCCTTGGAGTCTGCATTGTTAGCAAGACTAACAATGAACTAGTGCAACTAGTTCAGAAGGGGTACTTAGAGAAGTTCTGCTCTAAGACTTTTGGAGTAAAGACATAAACTCCAGAAGGGCATAGCCCTCATTTGTCTTCCTTTGTTATATAGCTAAGAGTCTCATTAAATCATTGACTTCTGACCTAACCAAGGAGTCTTCACTAGTTCTGTGGAACTGAAGACTGAAATTAGCCATTTGTGTCATCTTTCATTCCTATGAGTAGACAGAGATCATGGAGCATTTCTTTCTGTGTTTATTCTTTTAGCCAATGGGCATCTTCTCCATCCTGGAAGAGGAGTGCATGTTCCCTAAGGCGACAGACACCTCCTTCAAGAACAAGCTTTATGAGCAGCATCTTGGAAAGTCCAACAACTTCCAGAAACCCAAACCTGCCAAAGGCAAGGTTGAGGCCCACTTCTCCCTGGTGCACTATGCGGGCACCGTGGACTACAACATTGCTGGCTGGTTGGACAAGAACAAGGACCCCCTGAATGAGACTGTGGTGGGTCTGTACCAGAAGTCTTCAATGAAAACTCTGGCTTACCTCTTCTCTGGAGCAGCAGCAGCTGCTGAAGCAGGTGATTTTCAATCAGCGATATTTATTTAATGTGGAATTTCTAAGCAGAAAATTCTGGCTTCCAACTGATTGTGCTTTTCTTTCTCCCCCCAGAGTCTGGTGGCGGTGGTGGAAAGAAAGGGGCAAAGAAGAAGGGTTCTTCCTTCCAGACTGTGTCAGCTCTGTTCAGGGTACAAACTTCATTTTCTCTCTAAACGGATTTAGGATGTTAGATTATATGCTGCTATATATAAATGGTGTGGCAGGGCAGAAATATTGTCTTGAAGGCTCTGAAACTGGAGAGGGGTGGGTCATCTGATAGTGGTAGAACTGAATTTTAGGGAGAGTCAGAATAACTTTGAAGCAATCCCTCAATAAATAAGTTAAGGGTCAGGAGTGAACTACAGAACCATCAGATGGAAAACTAAATGGGGAACTCAGTGATGAGGTTATTCAGCATTAAAAAAATAAATCTCCAGTAGGAGAGGATTGCATATATGATGAGATTTTCTTGACCCTCTGGGAGCTTCCAAGTGAATTAGGTTCCTAAGTATATACTAGGAGTCTATCCTTACTAGAGGCCTCATTTGAAAGTGGAGGACTGGTGAATCATAGCAGGAATTACAGAGCGAGTCAAAAAGGAAAAAAAAAAATATAAGAAACCAGATGTGATAAATCAGGAGGATTTCAAGGAAAATTTTTCTCTTTTCTTGGCAACCTCAGCTCTTAATTACATCTTGAAAACCAGATGCTATTGTTATTCTGAAAGACTTTCTTTGAAAAATGGTAGACTTTAGATATTCAGTAATATAGCTCTTAGTAGGATGATAGAGCTCTGTGCCCAGAACAAGAAAAGAGCTTGTGAAAGTACAGTGAGCAATGGAAGGCTGGAAGGCAGCACTGGATTAGGAGCTAAGCCATGCCAAATAACTCAGTAAATGTCCCATGTATGAATGTACCTCCCTCATATGCTTACAGTGCTATGATAGATTTGTTACATATGTCCAGAAATTCATCAGCAGTGAGCAGCCATCTCAACAACTAACAGGAAACCATGTTCATGGTCCAGAAAACATAAGCTAGGAGGGCATGTCAAGAACTTAGAAACTCCAGCCATGAGTTTGGAAAACTCAAAACTGGATACTATTCAGTAGAATTGAACCAAAGTGGTGGCTCATGGTCATTATGTCTGTAAAGAGGAGTATATATAACAGCACATACTAAACAGAAATTCTGACTCCACAGGAGAATCTGAATAAGCTAATGACCAATCTGAGGAGCACTCACCCCCACTTTGTACGGTGCATCATCCCCAATGAAACTAAGACTCCTGGTAAGACATTTCTGCTATCTATCCAGACAGGTCCCAGTGTGTTTGTCTTAGAATCTAGACCATGAAATGCATGTGTTCTTTCAGGTGCCATGGAGCATGAACTGGTCCTGCACCAGCTGAGGTGTAATGGGGTGCTGGAAGGCATCCGTATCTGCAGGAAGGGGTTCCCCAGCAGGATCCTCTATGCGGACTTCAAGCAGAGGTTGTATATTTGTCACTGTAGGTTATTTTAAGGTTTTTGATATTGCTTTTTCTTTTTAACATTTTGAAAAGCAACACATTCAAGTTACTTAGGGACACATTGTAAAGTCCATTGACTATACAAAGAATAGATAAAGGGATAACATAGTTCCTTCAATAGTGTTTCTATGGTAAGGAGATTTGTTTGGTGACAATAGCTATGCCACTTATTTGGTTGGTTTAAACAGATACAAGGTTCTAAATGCAAGTGCCATCCCTGAGGGACAATTCATCGATAGCAAGAAGGCTTCTGAGAAGCTCCTTGGCTCCATTGACATTGACCATACTCAGTATAAGTTTGGTCACACCAAGGTAATCCTCTTGAAATCCAATTTAATGTTTTCCTGTCCCTTTAAACTTTGTGTGAAGTTTCTGATCTGCAACATTGCTTGCACACAGGTCTTTTTCAAAGCTGGTCTTCTGGGGCTCCTAGAGGAGATGAGAGATGACAAGTTAGCCCAGCTTATTACCCGGACCCAAGCTATGTGCAGAGGGTACTTGGCAAGAGTAGAGTACCAGAAGATGGTGGAGAGAAGGTATGAATGAGGGCAACATTCATTGTTCTAGTCCCTTTATTCCTGATTTCTGTTAGATTCCAACTTTGGACATTTTTGTTCCTATCATAGAGAGTCTATCTTCTGCATCCAGTACAATGTCCGTGCCTTCATGAATGTGAAACACTGGCCCTGGATGAAGCTTTATTTCAAGATCAAACCTCTCTTAAAGAGTGCAGAGACAGAGAAGGAGATGGCCAACATGAAGGAAGAATTTGAAAAAGCTAAAGAAAACCTTGCAAAGGCGGAGGCCAAAAGAAAAGAGCTGGAAGAAAAAATGGTAGCTCTGATGCAAGAGAAAAATGACCTGCAGCTCCAAGTTCAGTCTGTGAGTCTCACAGTTCTCTCTGATGCTAAAATCTCAGCTCAGTGATGACCAAGAAAATGCCAGGATTGCTTAGAATCAAGTGACTGGCTAACAAACGTTTAAATTAACAACTCCTTGGAGTGTTCTGTAACATTCCACATGTAACCGTACTGCAAATTGGTTCTATAGGAGTCTTAGTTGCCTGAAAAACAAAACAAAACAAATGTTTCCCATTCTTTAATTGCTTTTCCTGGCAGAATGTGGATGGGAAATAGGGAGATCTTTGCTTTCCCAGAATCCCACCTATTGACAAGTATCAAAAGAACAACATTATTAGTGAATAGGGAGATCTTGCAATAAAAATAAAAATATATCAGTCTCACTTCAATATTCCAAATATTTGACCAATAGTCTTCTAAAAACTTTCTATAACAGTTTTGTTTTAGGAATTGTAGACTATCTAAAAGTGTTGGATCAAGGCAAGTCTTTCTATAGACAGTGTCACTTTTTTTTTTTAATGCATGGCATGAGGGATTGGGTTGATAATCTCACTCTGATGAACCAATAAATATCCAGAGTCTTGGAAAATAATATATGACAAGAGGTTACCATCCAATCTTCTAATTTTTGTTTCCCTCAAGCTACTGTCAAAACCAAGAATAGAAGCATGAAAGTTTTCCCTTTAGTTTTCTGAATTCAGAAGGAGAAGCAATCAGTCCCACTGGGTCTTTATTCTGAATACATAACGAAAGGAATTGCAAACATCAAAGTTGGCTTGTATTTTTACTGTAGTTTGTAGAGACTGAGGTTGTCTAAAATGAGAATAAAGAGATTGTTGAAGATGCCTAAGTTTGATTCAACTGTCCTCTCTCTGTGTCTGTCTCTCTCTGTCTCTGTCTGTCTCTCTCTGTCTCTGTGTCTCTTTGTCTCTGTGTCTCTGTCTCTGTGTTTGTCTCTGTCTCTCTCTCTTTCTCTTTCTCTCTCTCTCTCCTTCTCCCTCTCCCTCCCCCCCTCTCTCTGTGTATTAGCAGTATTTCATCTACTACCCAAGCATTCCCTATGACTCATTCTCTTTGGTTCTTCCAGTCATTCTAATTCTAAGCTATGCTGTCATTGGAAGACACTCTTTTCTTTTAGATCACTTTTTTTTTCTGATATTCGCTGTCCTCTTAGCAAGCTGTTGACACTCAGTTCTTTATTCTAATATCTTTTTTGTGTACTAAACTTCAATAAAAATAAACATTAAACAAAGAAAGCTGATTTGAAATCATATGCCGATATATTAAGCATACAACAAAACAATGGTGTCATAGTTTCACTGGAAACCATGTTTTACATTTCTTTGCTATTATTCAAGTTCATAGTTAGTGCCCTGACAATTTTGCACAGTGGTAGAAAGGTAACTAAAAGAAACCTAATGCTTTTAAACACCATTTGCTTGCTTGCTATCAAAATATTAATAAAATCTAAAAGGTCCAGGGAAATAAATTTAAAAATGTCTAATATATCTTCATAGGAAGCAGACAGCTTGGCTGATGCAGAGGAAAGATGCGACCAGCTTATTAAAACCAAAATCCAGCTGGAAGCCAAAATCAAAGAGGTGACCGAGAGAGCAGAGGATGAGGAGGAGATCAACGCCGAGCTCACGGCCAAGAAGAGGAAGCTGGAGGACGAGTGCTCAGAGCTGAAGAAGGACATCGATGACCTTGAGCTGACACTGGCCAAGGTTGAGAAGGAAAAGCATGCCACAGAGAACAAGGTATGAGATGTATACACGGGAAGCTGAGGACTCATTTTCATTAAGAAGTGAAACATCAAACCAAAACTGTTGAGACCTATCATTTAATGCAAAGCACGTTTGCTTCCCAAGGTGAAAAACCTCACAGAGGAGATGGCAGGCCTGGACGAAACCATCGCCAAGCTGACCAAGGAGAAGAAGGCCCTCCAGGAGGCCCACCAGCAGACCCTGGATGACCTGCAGGCAGAGGAGGACAAAGTCAACACCCTGACCAAAGCCAAAATCAAGCTGGAACAACAAGTGGATGATGTGAGTCTAATACCTCAGAAACATTTTTAAAGTTTTATAATTAAGCAAGCATGAGCTTGTCTCCCCATGACATACATAATGGACATTACCAAAGTGCTTTCCCCACACAAGAACTTTAGGGTGTAATTGCTGGCAATGAAGACCAAGATGCATACACACAAAAAAAATCAACAAGTGGCTGATAACAGATGATATGAGTTAAAAAGAATGAAAGGCAATGAGGGTTTGTTCATCAAGATTTCTATGAGCAAACCAGTCTTTAGCTCACTAGAAACACTGGTGGTTTCAAGAACCCAAGGGTGAAGACACGTGTTCTAAGCAGGAAGCATAGCAACATGTTAACAGGCCTCATGCTCAGAGGGACAAGGGAACACTGGACAAAAATATGGAAAATCAGCTGGCCTAACACATGATCTAAGAGAGAACCTATTGGACAAGTGTGAATACAGGATGCATTAGCCAAGGCCTTAGTGTGGAAACATCCCTTTGATGCCCATCACAAGTGGAAAATATTGCCCATAAGGGACTCCGGGGGCAGTATAGAAGCCGTGATGTCTCAGCAGTACAGATGAGTACACCTCACATTTTACACACTGACTCTTTAGTCTAAGCAAGGAGTACAGGGAGAGGAGTGATGAGACAGGTCTTCCTAATTCACTAATACATAACCTGCCCCCTCCTCGCCCCAGAGAATGAGGATACACTATGAATTAATGTCACCAACTCAGCCTGGGGCAAATGTGCTATTCTAGGGACTGCATTCACGAATTGTTAACTTTTAGCTTGAAGGCTCTCTGGAACAAGAAAAGAAAATCCGGATGGATCTTGAAAGAGCCAAGAGGAAACTGGAAGGTGACCTAAAACTCGCCCAAGAGTCCACAATGGACGTAGAAAATGACAAACAGCAGCTTGATGAGAAACTCAAAAAGTAAGCGGTGAAGATAAAGGTCTCAGGGGGGAAATTATTATCAATGCCTCTGTGGCTGACACAAAGGCTTTCCCTATAGGAAAGAGTTTGAAATGAGCAACCTACAGAGCAAGATTGAGGATGAGCAGGCCCTTGGCATGCAGCTCCAGAAGAAGATCAAGGAGTTGCAGGTAGGCCAATGGCTTCCATCAGTCTAACTCATCAGTGAAAGAAAAATGACTGACCCAAAAAGCTGAGTTGGCCCTTTCTACCACCCCCAGGCCCGCATTGAGGAGCTGGAGGAGGAGATCGAGGCAGAGCGGGCCTCCAGGGCCAAAGCAGAGAAGCAGCGCTCTGACCTCTCCCGGGAACTGGAGGAGATCAGCGAGAGGCTGGAAGAAGCTGGTGGGGCCACTTCAGCCCAGATTGAGATGAACAAGAAGAGGGAGGCTGAGTTCCAGAAAATGCGCAGGGACCTGGAGGAGGCCACACTGCAGCATGAAGCCACGGCAGCCACTCTGAGGAAGAAGCACGCAGACAGCGTGGCTGAGCTCGGGGAGCAGATTGACAACCTGCAGCGGGTGAAGCAGAAGCTGGAGAAGGAGAAGAGCGAGATGAAGATGGAGATCGACGACCTCGCTAGTAACATGGAGGTCATTTCCAAATCCAAGGTACAAACATGATATAAATGTCAAAGAGGTTTCTGTAGACAAATCATTAGGAACTAATAGGAGGGCAATACATGTTGGGACTAGCGAAGTGGGGAGTAAGTCTGATGTACTCACCCTAAGTGAGAACAGTCATACCCAAATAACAGAAGGAGTGAAAACTGAGGTGCTTCAGAATCCAAAAATTACTATCCAGCTATACATGTTGAGATTTTGAAACGCTTTGTATCAAACATGGGGTTGATTTATTCTTTATGATCAAACAAAATTTGCTTCTCACAAGCATGCCATATGCCCAGTCAGGCATCATTTTCTTATACCCCAGCTTTGAAAATCTAGAGAAGGCACTGGATTCCCCAAACAACATAGTAGCAGTGTGCTCAGACCGTGTATCTTGTTATTCTCACAACATCCGAAGCTTGTTATTATCGTTGTCTGTCAATACAGTTTATTCTCAAATCAGCAGCTATGTCTGGATCACTCAAATGTTCTTTGGTTCAAGTTCTTGCTTGAATAGCTTCTACTACACTTTGAATGCAGGGAAACCTTGAAAAGATGTGCCGCACACTGGAGGACCAAGTGAGTGAGCTGAAGACCAAGGAAGAGGAACAGCAGCGCCTGATCAATGAGCTGACGGCACAGAGGGGCCGTCTGCAGACAGAGTCAGGTAGGCTGTATCTCTGGAACCACAAACGTACCATGGGTGTTCAATTTGCTGAACACTTTACTGAGTTACTTCTGTGGAGGCATCTCATCATTGAGCAATATTATAAGGTTGCTTTTTTTTTTTCAGCAGAAAATAGGTAGTTCAGTCGGTAGTTAGTTAGATAGATAGATTGGTTGATACAATTTTTTTTTTTTTCCCTTTGAACATCATATAGCAGATTTGGATGCAATCAACAAACTATCAAATATGATTTGGGCATTTAGGCACATATCTATAGTTGTAGTCCCAGGGAGTTGAAGTAGAAGGATGCTAAGTTTAAAATCAACCTATCATATTGTGTGCTTTAGGCCAGCTTAGACTATATATCAGGGCTTGATCTCAAAACAAAACAAACTGAATTATCAAATACAAAGTTTATCCCCCTAGTGACTCTTCACTTTTCCAAATACTGTTCTAAGCTAACAGTTATTTTCCCTCATTACCCTGTATGATGTTATCCCCATTTGAAGATGACATATCCTGGGAGTAATGGAGTGCCTTGTCCAAGTACAAATTGCTGGGAATGCCCACTCACAGTTCAGTCAGGAAACAGCAGCACAAGTGAAGCTGTAGTTTTGACCAGCCTGATTGGGAAGTCTCTGTATGAATTCCTCTTAATGACTTGACCAATTTTCTACTAAAGTCACGTTGCTCCTCCTGTGACACTCAAAGACTGTACTATTGTTGTTAAGGTGGGCAGGACATTCAGAGTAAAACAAAAGCTATTCTCAAGTTAGGATACTCCCTGAAATCTCTCCTCTTCAGCACACATTTCTTTTTATTCCTATCAGTGGCATGATTTTAAAAGGTTAAACATTAAACACGCGGTTCCTAATAAAATTTCAAAAACAGGTAAGACTTGTAAGGAATTTTCACAGGGGGTACTACAAGGCTTTCCTTGCCTTGCATTTTCTGAATATGTTACTTCAAGAACGGAAGACCAGCTTATGCACTGTTTGGTTTGGGAGCTGTTTACGATGTAGAACCAGTTTATTCTTGGGTCAGAAAGACAATTTCTTGCTTTCCCAACACAGACAGGCCTCAGTTCTGCATATGAGGCCTACTATTTGAAGATTCCCATTTCCCACCAAAAAATGTTACAGGTGGCCAACACAGTGATTGTTTTTCATGTGTTTGCTCACCTCTTCTAACTGCAATCAGATCATCCTAAATACCTCCCAAAACCCTGGTTGATTATAAAGAGTTTGGCTTAAAATTCTCCATATTCTCATTGTACAAAGATTTGCTCATCAGCATTGATGTGAACAATGGACATCTGATATAACCTCCATCTGTCACCATGGTTTAGACTTGGTCCCTTCTTTGTTCCAGTTTTTATTTTACAGTTTTAGTGTCTAACATCAGGCTGAGTTTTCTGGACGTTGGTCTTTTATAGGTGAATACTCACGCCAGCTAGATGAAAAGGATTCATTAGTTTCCCAGCTCTCCAGGGGCAAACAGGCATTCACTCAACAGATTGAGGAGCTGAAGAGGCAGCTTGAAGAGGAGATAAAGGTGAATCGGCTTCTTGTTGTTGTCATGGTTATCATTGGTCTTGCAGTTACTTGCACTTTCACTGTGTGTGGATTTCCCCCGCCCCCTTTGCTGGTGGGATCTAAGAGCTTAGAGAATAAACATCAATTTAAACACATAAAATTAAACCTCTAAACTCTTATTTTTCAGGCCAAGAGTGCCCTAGCTCATGCTCTTCAGTCCTCCCGCCATGACTGTGACCTGCTGCGGGAACAGTATGAAGAAGAACAGGAAGCCAAAGCTGAGCTGCAGAGGGCCATGTCCAAAGCCAACAGTGAAGTGGCCCAGTGGAGGACGAAATATGAGACAGATGCCATCCAGCGCACAGAGGAGCTGGAGGAGGCCAAGTATGTGCCTGACTTGGTTAAAATGGCAATATATCTACTAACAAAGTGCTTAGGTCAAGAATTTTCTGTGGGCAGAGGGTCCTTGCTTTCCCAAAGCTCAAGAATGCTGGAGAAAATGTCAACATCAATCCATATAGGAAATACAAATACCCTAGGTAGTCTGTGGAAAGATATGACAGAAGTCCACAGCAGACAGAGAAAAGATATAGGCAAGAGGAAGCTGAATGGTTATTTTTTAAAGGGGAGAACTTTTGACCTCATTCTGTCTACACAGATGCAGACAGAATTAGTATAATAGCTTATTCAGTTAATTATATACTCTGCTGTGCTTCTCCCCTCTCTCTCCCTCTCTCTCTCTCTCTCTCTCTCTCTCTCTCTCTCTCTCTCTCTCAACCACTAACGCAATAATTGGCCTGGGGTATGAGTGCAAAGAGAAAAATAATCTGGATTGATAGTAGCTCTCTCTTTATATGCAAAAATATGACTGTAAAAGGAAATAAAAAGATGTGATCAAGGCCCAGTGTGGTATACGGATGGGGTTGCTGCAGTAAGCGAGAAAGTACATATATTATAAAGGAATAGACATCCAACGCCATCTGAAAGTTCAAGGCTGAAGTTTTGTGAGAAAGGATCTAGGTAGGAAAGAATCTTACTCATCAGTTTAAGGTACCCTTAGGCATTCATTCTCAGAATAATGCACAATCTATATACTGATGAAATTAATGTTTCAGTAGATGCTTAAGAATGATTTTGAAATAAACTCTCAGAGCTGCATTTATTTTGGAAAAGATTTTTTTTTAATTGACAGATTAGCAAAAAACCTGGCAAAAAAAAAAGAAGAGATACAATTACTCAGACAAAGACAAGGATGTCTCATTTAAATTTAACATGGTCAACATTCAAGTACTTAGTATGTGGGCCAGCCTACAATAACACAAAGATTAGCAAAATATAGACTCCACTCTCTGAGCATTAAAACTGAATGGAGACAGATATAACTGGCAGGAATTTGACGCAGATTCTAAGTTCTACAAAGGAAGGCAGAGGGGTCAAGTTGGCTCAAGCTCCCTAAAGTATAACTATGTTGAACTATGGCTGCATTTAGCACTTGGTAGTAGTAGGAGCAACAGTGAGTTCTCAGAGAACCCATTGTATCAAACAAGCTTCAGAAACACTGGTTGGGGAAGTCTGGCTTTGGAAATGCTCACTTAGAGCTGTTTTGAAACAGTCAGTTCTGCTGATAGCCATCCTCATCTGCTATCCATTTTCATTCTCAGGAAGAAGCTGGCTCAGCGTCTGCAGGATGCTGAGGAGCATGTAGAAGCTGTGAACGCCAAGTGTGCTTCCCTGGAGAAGACGAAGCAGCGGCTTCAGAATGAAGTGGAGGACCTCATGATTGACGTGGAGAGGACCAACGCTGCCTGTGCCGCCCTAGACAAGAAGCAGAGAAACTTTGACAAGGTGTGCTTCCAGATCCTTCTACAGTTTTGAATTTGACTAGCTTTCCAAACCACTTGGCTGCCCTCATCCATTAGCAGGAATTGTGTATGTGGGGTGTATGTGTGTATGTGTGTGCGTGAGTATGTGTGTGTGTACTCTTTTGTTAGTTTTTCTCCTTGACAATTATTTTTCAATCTGTGGTCATTCAGATCAAACTCAGAGTTTCTAGAACACTCAGCTTCTACCCCACCCAGCTACATGTTTTTCTTTATCCCTTGCTCTTCAGATCCTGGCAGAATGGAAACAGAAGTATGAGGAAACCCATGCTGAACTTGAAGCCTCCCAGAAGGAGTCCCGCTCTCTCAGCACAGAGCTGTTCAAGATTAAGAATGCTTATGAGGAATCTTTAGACCATCTCGAAACCTTGAAAAGGGAGAATAAGAATTTGCAACGTGAGTGTATCTCCCATTTTCTTTAAGGAGAGATTTGAAGGAACACTCCCCCCACCCCATCTCTATACACATTTCTCTTTCTTTTTTCCTAACAGAGGAGATTTCTGACCTCACTGAACAGATTGCAGAAGGAGGAAAACGTATCCATGAACTGGAGAAAATAAAGAAGCAAATTGAGCAGGAAAAATCTGAGCTCCAGGCTGCTTTAGAAGAAGCAGAGGTAGACACTCTATTGAATATTTCACAACAATTACAGAAGGAACTAGATCCTTGCTCTGGGGTACAAGGATTGGTGAATCAAAAACATGAAAAATGATTCTTTATCCTCTCCACTGAGGATGAAGATAAAGAATGAATACAAGAACCAGAAGTACATATTGAGAACTTTAGTAGAAACAGTAAACAAACAAATATGAGTAAGGGGAGGGTCTTTTCTTAAGGAGAACCATCTGGCTGGAGAGAGAAAAGTACATAACATCAACAATTACAGACATCATGTATTTCTATCGCGATAGAGTAAAGTTGCATATCAGAATGTATGGTGGTAGCACAAAGACAGGAACAAGTGAGGAGGGGTAGTTTAACCTTCTGTGAACATTGCACAGTGCCATTCTCCTGCTAACACTGGCTGTTGCTGTCCTTAAGGCCTCTCTGGAGCACGAGGAGGGGAAGATCCTGCGCATCCAGCTGGAGCTGAACCAAGTCAAGTCTGAGATCGACAGGAAGAT
>NW_022196911.1:62412915-62422408 GCF_008632895.1 Mastomys coucha
GCAGGAAGATTGCAGAGCAGGAGCTGCTGGATGCCAGTGAGCGCGTGCAGCTCCTCCACACCCAGGTGTGTAAATAAGTATGAAGGGGAAAATTCATGCATGGATATTAACATTGTTCAGAAATATACCCAAAATGTTTTATGAAGAACTAAGTTTAACATGTTTAACTGGGGAAGACTAACAACATTTTTTTTTTTTTTAATTTGACCTATGACATCCAGAATCGACTGTCCTTTTAAAATATGCTGTTGGCTCAGATAATTTATGGAACCCCTGAGGGATGCTAGTTAATAACTAGTTTACAGGCTTATTTGGACATCTGGCTTTCTAACTTTGTTCTTCAATATTTACTATTTCTGTATTTGGTATTTTAATCAGAACACCAGCCTGATCAACACCAAGAAGAAGCTGGAGACAGACATTTCCCAAATCCAGGGAGAGATGGAGGACATCGTCCAGGAAGCCCGCAATGCAGAAGAGAAGGCCAAGAAAGCCATCACTGATGTGAGCAGAGGGTGAAATGGAGATAGCGAGTCTGAATCCTGCAGGGCCTTGTCAGCCTTTAACCAACTCTGTTTTGTAACTCATCAGGCCGCCATGATGGCAGAGGAGCTGAAGAAGGAACAGGACACCAGTGCCCACCTGGAGCGGATGAAGAAGAACCTGGAGCAGACGGTGAAGGACCTGCAGCACCGTCTGGATGAGGCTGAGCAGCTGGCGCTGAAGGGTGGCAAGAAGCAGATCCAGAAACTGGAGGCCAGGGTGGGTGTCCTGGTCCACATGTGTTCCTCTCTTTCTAATCTAGCACATGACTGTCAATACTTAAGACATCTAGTCCTTGTAGGGGATCCTGAGATGAAAAGCAGATAGTCCCTGTTGCCTGACAGCTTAGGTTTGGGCACTTGAATGAAGACATCAGGATCTACATATAAAACAGCAGCAGGCCAGCTGAAGAAGTAGAAACTCACTGACTGAATAGATGACAGAAAATATTTTTATAAATCTGCCTTAGGGGGCTGAAGAGATAGCACCTTGGTTAAGAACACTTACTGCTCATGCATAGGCCCACCCATGTGATGACTTACAACCATCTGTAACACCAATTCCAGGGGATCTGATAACCACTCTGACCTGTGTGGTGCACATACAAGCAAACACTCATACACATAAAGTAAAATAAGCAAACCTAAAAAAATTTTCTTTTTAATCTACCTTTTTGTGTAGGTCCGTGAACTTGAAGGAGAAGTCGAAAATGAACAGAAGCGCAACGTTGAAGCTATCAAGGGTCTGCGCAAACATGAGAGAAGAGTGAAAGAACTCACTTACCAAGTAAGGAAAAGCCTTCTCTAGGTTCCTACCCCTATCCGCAAGACATTAAAAACCATAGATATATAAAAGAGTAGCGGTATTTATGCTTTCAAGAAACTCACACTTTAAAAAATCTTTCAGACTGAGGAAGACCGGAAGAACGTTCTCAGGCTCCAGGACCTTGTGGACAAACTGCAATCAAAGGTCAAGGCATACAAGAGACAAGCTGAGGAAGCGGTGAGATCAGAACCCCTGACATGATTGGGTGGCCAACAGACACCAGGAGGCTAAAAAAAAAATAAAAAGATGAGGAAATCATGGAAGGATCAGAAGAAAGTGACCTAGCGAGGGTCTAAGAAGGTGATGCAACTGGCCATTCCACAAGCCAGAGAGAAATGTACTAGTGAGAATAAGGATGGGGATGGAGCTCAGTGCAAGAATGTGGGCTTGATATCTCTGTGGCTGTGAGTCCAGTTGTAAGCATCAAACCCAACCCGTCAAAGTATAGTCCCTATCGTATTCTAGAGAGGGGAAGGAGCAACATGTGAGTTCTGTTCATGAATCAGCAAGACTGAGGAAGAGAGCAGTGTACCTGGGGCCAGAGAATCTGGCAGAAAGTAGGTCAGAAGGGTTTCTGGGGCTTGGAGAGAAGCCTTCATCATACAAATGCAATCAGGCCAGAGATCAAGGGAAATATTCCCTTCTAGGCTAGATGTGGCCTGCTTTTTATTCTTAAAAGTGTTCTTACTACAGTGTAGAGAAAAGATTGTTGGATAGCTCCAAGTAGGTGCAGGAAGGTATGCTGGGAAGTTTTTCAGGTTGGGTGTGTGTCTTGTATTAATGCAGAAATAAAACAAAGAGAATTGATGAGATTCGGGATTCTTTCTGGAGAGGGAAGGCATTAGGCTTGCCAGTAGGCTGGCCCTGGAAGTAGAAGGAAGCAAAGCAGGAATAATCCACCAAGTTGTGATGTTAGTAGCCAGGTGGGTGAAGTAAGATATAATTGAAATGGAAAGCGAAGGGCACCAGATGATCTGGGTGAGAAGGAAATAGGGATTCTACTTTAATTACATCACAAGTCATTGTTGCATACACACTAAAGAGGTCCAGGAAGTAGCTGAAGTGTCATACATAGTGTGAAGCCCAGAAGGTTCAGTAATGCTCTAACTAGGGGGTGACTGCAGCTCAACACCATCACATTTACCCTTCTCTGACTCATCCTAAGGAGTCAAGTGTCACTTGTGTCTCTGTGGATACATGTACCCCCTCCATGCAGATAAGGTCCTCTGTCCACTGGTGGCTTTTGTTTACCTCCTGAGCTCTTAGCTCTGAGTGGAAGAGAAAGAGGAGGAGGAGAGCAAAGAAGAAGAGAAAACAGACACGCGCGCGCGCGCGCACACACACACACACACACACAGACACACACACACACGCACGAGCACCTGCACACACCTCGCACCCATAGCCTGGCAAACCATGTAGCTTCCCTCCATTCTTGTTTTATTCTACTGCGAGGGGAAGACACAAGGGCTTTTCCAAGCTACCCCATTTAAGTAATTTTAAGCTTCATAAATGTTCTAAATCTGAATGTCATCTTTTTTCGAAGGTTCTTAATGAGACATTAAAAAAAAAGAATAATTACTGGAGACTAAATTAAAACTGGCCTTTCAAAATTCATTACTGTATCTTCAAGCATAATCAGAGACAACTTGGATTATTTTAGAGAATAATAAACATGTTTAATTTCTAAACTTTATTAAGTAGGGGATAATTTATGGCCCAAGTGGCAATAATTTATATTCAGTTTGATGTCACAAAGATTGCCTGTGTGAGTCTCGTTCATCCTCTGGAGCCTCAACAGCAGTGACAACAGAGCTTGGGAACCTGGCACAATCATAGTGGTGTTAGCTTTTCTGAAAGTTCAGGGACAATGTCATCTGTGTTTACCAATGACTGCATGAAGCATGCAGGGAGTTAACAGAGCCCCCAAAATGTACACCCTTCTCTAGTCTTCTTTGGAAATTTATTAGAGTGGATTGATTTTAAGCAAAAAGACACCCAAGATGCCCTGACCCTAAAGTCTAGAAATGTGAGCATTTCTTCCTTACAAATGCACTCTTATTCACAGGAGGAGCAATCCAATGTCAACCTGGCCAAATTCCGCAAGATCCAGCATGAGCTGGAGGAAGCCGAGGAGCGGGCTGACATTGCGGAGTCCCAGGTCAACAAGCTGCGGGTGAAGAGCCGAGAGGTTCACACCAAAATCATAAGCGAAGAGTGATCGATCCAAATGCAGGAAAGTGACCAAAGAGATGAGCAAAATGTGAAGATCTTTGTCACTCTGTTTTGTACTTATGACTTTTGGAGATAAAAAATTTATCTGCCAAGAGCTCGTCAGTCTCTTACTTCCCCTTTTCCACGGCGGCTGATCATTTTGTACACCAGGGAGAGAAAAAGAAAAGAATCATTGTGCTTACATCTATGACAAAATCCTTAGTCACTTAGGTTAAGCATGGAGAGCAACCAGGCCAAGCCCACTAAGTACCACACACAGGCTTGTGGGAAGACGGGAAAGCCTAGAGGCATGCCAAGGCATGCACGAGGAGCCCTGCTTGGCCCATCACCTGGATTGTGTTAATGAGGTTATTGATCAGCTTCCTGAAGGGATATGAATCACTCCACCCTAAGAGGAAGAAAAAAAAATCAATTAAAATGGCAGTTACATACATACAATCAGAGCGAGAATTTTAAAAATTGTCCGTAATTACTGTCAAAAATAGTTACTATACAAATCCTCCACTAAAGTGACAAGAATCAGTAAGCTGGGTTAGGAGTCTTTGCAATAATAGGTTCTCTACTTCCTGGTTATCTTTATGTAGAGATGTGCGGACTTGGTTGTCTATGGATGTTCAGATGCTTTTTATTGCACGTTTTCGACACTTAGGAACGGCAAGGGAGAATAAAGAATGAATTTCTCTCATTTCCATCCTTTGGAAGTTGCTGTATCTTAGTCCTCTTCCAGTTTTTGATAGACTACACTAATTAGCTATATATGCTGCATTTTTACATCAGTTACAGATATACTGCACACCACTTCCCTGCTTTCACGAACACACACACACACATACACTCACACATACATGCCTGCACACAGGTACACACACACATATGCATACAAACACATATATTTCTTTAATGGAAAATCTATCTGATGTTTATTACTTTGTCAGATATGGGCGAGCATTATGCAAAGCATCTTAATGATGGTATAGTTGAAAGAGTTTTACAAATCAAAATGTGATACCTTTGACTCCAAATATTTTAATTGCCATAAATTTGTTTAAAAACACATATTAAATGCACATTGACACCCTACTTTCTAGAACCACAAGACCACAAAATACATATAATATATTATACAGATGTGGAAAGTCTACTTATTATATAACACTTCACTTACTACTAGAAGTCCTAGCTTTTGAGCTCCAAAGTACCTCTGAACTTTAATGTATTGCAACAAATAAAAATCACAGTATATAAATGAAATTTTGACTGAAAAAATGTCAAGTGCCTAAATATTTCAGATAAAAGAAAGTTGTTAAATTGTATAGACCTCAGCTCTAGAAAATTCTCCCTGAGTTGATATGAAACACTATTTCTTTGAATCTAATAGGTAAGCATAGCGCTGCATCTTGAACTAGACTTTAAAATAATTTACAGATAAGTTTTAACAATCCTACCTATCCAATTTTCTGCTAAAGGTTAATACTTAATGCTACAATCGCATTGTCATTCTACCTAGCTAGGTGGATAGATGTCGGCAAAGAGGCAGAAGGAAGGAAAGGGCCTGGCTGTGCTGACATCTATTAGCTGAATCTTCACTTGATCATGACTGTACTAGAAAACACAAGATGTGTACGTGCCATTGATACTACCCCTTCACAAGCCTAAATTGAAATGGACATGTGCTCTCTCCCCGATTCTCTCTCTAACATCTATCCTTCTCTATGTGTGTCTCTCTCCCTGTCTTCCATCGCTCTCTGTCTCTTTCCATGTCTTTTTCTCCCTTCCTCCCCCTCCATCTCTCTCTTCACTCTGTCCCCATCTTCTTTTTCTCTTTCTTCCAGTCTTCTTCTCCTTTGTCTTTAGCTAGAAATATCTCTATCAATTGCTAGAACTAGTTTTAGTTTTTAAGAACTACTAGACTAAGACATGGTATCCTGTATTATTTGAAAAAACCCAATTCTTGGCCTTTGTTTTTACACACACACACACACACACACACACACACACACACACACACGTATATATATAGTGTTATAGTTATCCTACAAATACAACTTTGCTTACCCTTCATTACCCTCTAGCTCTTCCTTCTTTGAGGCTCAGGCTCATGTCCGCCTTTGCCTATAAGAAAAGACTTGCAGATGCATCTTCCTGCTGTGAGCCACAAAACAAAACTCTTGATTCTGTTCCAGCCCTTCTATGATCTATTCAATGCTGGGACTGCATTCTTAGGGAACTAACTGCTTGGTGGCCCAGAAGAGCCTTGATAGGAACGCTCCCCCCCACCCACAAAAAAAAAACCTGCAAACAAGTCATGAACTTTGAAGCATCAGCCCTATTGACAAAAGGTCCCAGAGTCTAGTCAGTCTACCTGGAAACAGCACTCATGTCTGCTTGAGATCCTGTTATCAGAACTGTCAACCACCACATTAGAGACCCCCAAATAGTCACAAAATCCAGCTCCAACTCTACTCAACCACAAACCTAGAGGCAATCCTTGGGTTGCAACAGGGTAAGGTCTTATGAGGATCATGGGTTGTATGACCTGGGCAAGTTCCCCCATGAAGCCACCCACCAGTGATAAAAACTTTCATTCCAGCTTTCTGAGTGTTCATGTGTGCTCTCTGGAAGAATTACCTCAAAACATAAAGACAGAACCAAAAGACCCAGTTCCAACATCTCAGTCAGTCGCACAAAAGAAATCTCGTGAACTCCAAGATGCATCATTTGAAAGTATCAAATTATAAGAGAGAAAAAGGGGAAATGAATGAGGAAAGGATAGGAAACACCACCAAGTATACAAATATATGGGTTGTGGGAGTACCAGAAAGAGAAGAATGAGAAAAGGGAACTTAAAGAAATGAACATTTCCCCCAATTGATACATTTCCCCAAATCTTTGGAAGGATGTAGATCCAGAATCACGGAAGCTGAAGGATCCCAAGAAAGGGCAACCCAAAGAAGACTACAAGACACATTATAGTCAGATTGCTAACACTTTTAAAAGCAGCAGGAGAAAAGTGGACTTTTCCCATGGGAACCTGTAGGAAGGAGGAAGCCTGTGGGAGGCTAACAGTTAAGTTCTCCACAAACCAGAAAACTTGCACACTCAGTTCTAAAAGAAATAACCACCAGGCAAAAATGTTGTGTACAGAAATATCCTTCAAAGACTTTTCTTTCTTCTTAAAAAAAATTTCTTGGCAGACAAGAGTTGAAAGAATTCATCAATGTAAGAGCCACATACAAGAAACAGGAGAATCAAGAGTGCTCTGCCCCCAGGACTCAGATGAGATCACCCTTTTCTCTCCTGTGACTGTCTAAGGTGGGACCAGCTAAGAGCTCACAGGTCATGGAAGCGGCAGAGCAGCTGGGACAGGGTCCTTCCTACCTCCATCTGCACCCAAGAGGTAGGGCTGTTTCAAAGGGGTTACCTTGCCAGGAGAGAGGTGGTCTCCCAGGAGTGCTGATGCAGGCTTACAGACCCACAGGAGGAACAAGCTCCAGCCAGAGACAGCAAGAACATCTAACAACAGAGATTACCAGATGGTGAAAGGCAAACACAAGAATCTTACCAACAGAAACAAAGACTACTTGGCATCATCAGAGCCCACCCAGTACTACTACAACAGCAAGTCCTGGATACCCCAAAACACCGGAAAAGCAAGAATTTAAAGTCATATCTCATGATGCTGATAGAGGATTTTAAGAAGGACATAAATAACTCGCTTAAAGAAATACAGAAGAACGCAGGTAAACAGATAGAGCCCTTAAATAAGAAGCACAAAAATCCTTTAAAGAATTATAGGAAAGAACAACCAAACAGGTGAAGGAATTGAAAAAAAACATCCAGGACCTAAAAATCGAAATAGAAACAATAAAGAAATCACAAAGGGAGACAACTCTGGAGATAGAAAAGCTAGGAAAGAAGTCAGGAGCCATAGATCCAAGCATCACTAACAGAATGTAAGAGATAGAAGAGAGAATCTCAAGGGCAGAAGACACCACAGAAAACATTTACACAACAATCAAGGAAAATGCAAAATGCAAAAATATCCTAACCCAAAACATCCAGGAAATCCAGAACACAATGAGAAGACCAAACCTAAGGACAATATGTATAGAAGAGAGGTAAGATTTCTAACTTAAAGGCCCAGTAAATATCTTCAACAAAATTATAGAAGAAAACTTCCCTAACCTAAAGAAAGAGATGCCCATGAACAAACAAGAAGCCTACAGAACTCCAAATAGACTTGACCAGAAAAGAAATTCCTCTCATCAATAATAATCAAAACACCAAATAGACAAAACAAAGAAAGAATATTAAAAGCAGTAAGGGAAAAAGCTCAAGTAACATATAAAGGCAGACCTATCAGAATTACACTAGGCTTCTTGCCAGAGACTATGAAAGCCAGAAGATCTTGGGAAGATGTCATATAGACCCTAAGAGAACACAAATGCCAGTCTAAGCTACTATACCCAGCAAAACTCTCAATTACCATAGATGAAGAAACCAAGATATTCCATGACAAAACCAAATTTACACAATATCTTTCCACAAATCCAGTCCTTCAAAGGATAATAAATGGAAAACTCCAACACAAAGAGGGAAACTATCCCCTAGAAAAAGCAAGAAAGTAATCTTTCAACAAAACTAAAAGAAGATATCCACATGAACAGAATTCTAACTCCTATAACAAAAATAACAAGAAGTAACAATCACTTTTCCTTAATATCTCTTAATTTCAATGGACTCAATTCCCCAATATAAAGATATAGGCTAACAGAATGGTTATGCAAATAGGACCCAACATTTTGCTCCATATAGGAAACCCACCTCAGTGACAAAGATGGACACTACCTCAGAGTAAAAGGCTGGAAAACAATTTTCCAAGCAAATGGTCTCAAGAAACAAGCTGGAGTAGCCATTCTAATATCAAATAAAATAGACTTTCAACCTAAAGTTATCAAAAAAGATAAGGAGGGACACTTCATACTCAGCAAAGGTAAAATCTACCCAGATGAACTCTCAATTCTATGCTCCAAATGCAAGGGCACCCACATTCATAAAAGAAACTTTACTAAAGCTCAAAGCACACATTGCACTGCACACAATAATAGTGGGAGACTTCAACACCCCACTCTTACCAATGGACAGATCATGGAAACAGACACTAAAAAGAGACACAGTGAAACTAACATAAGTTATGAAAAAATGGATTTAACAGAACCCCACATACACATAGAAGCTGAACAATGCCCTACTCAATGATAACTTGGTCAAGGAAGAAAGAAAGAAAGAAATTAAAGACTTTTAGAGTTCAATGAACACGAAGCCACAACATACCCAATCTTATGGGACATAATGAAAGCAGCCCTAAGAGGAAAAGTCATAGCTCTGAGTGCCTCCAAAAAGAAACTGGAGAGAGCATACACTAGCAGTTTGACACTTCATCTGAAAGCTTTAGAATAAAAAGAAGCAAACTCACACAAGAGGAGTAGATGGCAGGAAATAATCAAACTCAGGGTTGAAATCAACCAAGTGGAAGCAAAAAGAACTATACAAAGAATCAACCAAACCAGGAGCGGGTTCTTGGAGAAAATCAACAAAATAGATAAACCCTTAGCCAGACTAACTAAAGGGCACAGAGAGAGTATCCTAATTAACAAAATTAGAAATGAAAAGGGAGACATAACAACAGAAACAGAGGAAATAAAAAATATCATCAGATCCTACTACAAAAGCCTATACTCAACAAAACTGGAAAACCTGGATGAAATGGACAATTTTCTAAACAGATACCAGGCACCAAAGTTAAATCAAGATCAGATAAATGATCTAAACAGTCCCATATCTCCTAAAGAAATAGAAAACAGTCATAAATAGTCTCACAAGCAAAAAA
>NW_022196911.1:62422464-62429179 GCF_008632895.1 Mastomys coucha
AGAAACAGAAGGTACTCTACCTAATTCGTTCTATGAAGCCACAATTACTCTGATACCTAAACCACACACACATAGACCCAACAAAGAAGGAGAACTTCAGACCAATCTCCCTTATCAGTATCGATGTAAAAATACTCAATAAAATTCTTGCCAACCAAATCCAAGAATACATCAAAACGATTATCCATCATGATCAAGTAGGTTTCATGGTAGGATGCAGGGATGGTTCAATATATGGAAATCCATCAACATACTCCACTATATAAACAAACTCCATCAACATAATCTACTATATAAACAAACTCAAAGGAAAAAAAGCATATGATCATCTCATTACATGCTGAGAAACCATTTGACAAAATCCAACATTCCTTCATGATAAAAGTCTTAGAAAGATCAAGAACTCAAGGCCCATACTTAAACATAGTAAAAGAAATATACAACAAACCAGTAGCCAACATCAAACTAAGTGGAGAGAAACTTGAATCAATCCCACTAAAATCAGGGACTAGACAGGGCTTCCCACTCTTTCCCTACCTATTCAACATAGTACTTGAAGTTCTAGCCAGAACAATTAGACAACAAAAGGAGATCAAAGGAATACAATTTGGAAAGGAAGAAGTCAAATTGTCACTATTTGCAGATGATATGTAGTACACTTAAGTGATTCCAAAATTTCACCAGAGAACTCCTAAACCTGATAAACAACTTCAACAAAGCAGCTGGATATAAAATTAACTCAAGCAAATCAGTGTCCTTCCTCTACACAAAGGATAAACAGGCTGAGAAAGAAATTAGGGAAATGACACCCTTCAGAATAGCCACAAATACAGAAGTGGATTCTTACAGCCATTCATTGGATCGAGCACAGGGTCCCCAATGAAGGAGATAGAGAAAGGACCCAAGGAGCTGAAGGGGTTTGCAGCCCCATAGGAGGAACAACAATATGAACTAACCAGTACCCCCAGAGCTCCCAGGGACTAAGCCACCAACCAAAGAGTACACATAGTGGGACCATGGCCTCAGCTGCATATGTAGCAAAGGATGGCCTAGTTGGTCTTCAATGGGAGGAGAGGCCCTTGGTCCTGTGAAAGTTCTATGCCCCAGTGTAGGGGAATGTCAGGGCCAGGAAGTGGGAGAGGGTGGGGTAGTGGACAGGGGGAGGGAATACGGGGTTTTCAGAGGGGAAACCAGGAAAGGGGAGAACATTTGAAATGTAAATAAAGAAAATATCTAATTAAAAAAAGAAATAAGAGAGTCCTTCACGTTAAAAATTAAAGAACTCTCAAGTTACAACATGGAGACGTAAAACTATAAAGTCACTGCCTTAGATAAATACACAGTCAATTCAGAACATCCTAATATTGTTTTAGTTTGTGTTTGAGATAGAATCTCACACTGTAGCTCAGGTTGGCCCAGCCAAGCTTGTAGCAATCCTGTGTCAGCCTCTCAAGTGATGAGATTATAGGAGTGAGCTGCCACTCCTGACTTAAATACCCTAATAGAATGATTAAGCAATTTTTAATTCTAAAATAAGTAAAATTTAAAAGTATCAAAAATAACTACACTTTCAATAACTTGTTAATGGACACACAAGGTAAACATGCTTACAATGTGGCATCGATGACATAAAATGTTGAAATTGTATACCTGTTTTATATACCTGGCTATTTAGAGTTGTACAAATATATATTGGGGAAAAGGGAAAAATTAAAAAAACAAAACAAAACCATTGTTTTGAACATACAAGGCAGTATTACCAAGTCATTCAGAAGTAGACCTTGCCATTTGTAACTACAGTGACCGAACGGTGAGAACATTATGCTAAGTCAAATAGGCCAGACACACATTGCACAATCTCGTTTCTATGTGGAGTCTACAATGTCAGGCTCATAGAAGCAGTAACTTTCTCCAGGGGCTGAGAGTTGAGAGAAAAGGACAAATATTGGTGAGAGAATACAAAGCTCTTGCTTGCAGGATAACTATGTTCTCAAGATTTAATGTGTAGCTTGTGTGATGATCAATATATTGATCAGGCTGTGGTAATCACTGGGCACATGCATTGTATATAAAAAATTTTATATATAAAAAATTATCACACATATTGTCAATCGCCGTTATCATTAAAATATTTTAAAATAAAAGAAGATAAAAAATAAGTGCCAGTAAGTGGAAATTGTCCCTCATTCTACTGTCTTGTTCTTCATATAAGGAACTCAGCCCTCACCCTTCTTGGGAAATTTATGCAATGTAGTATCTTTCTTGTCCACTTTCTCTCCAAATCTCTTCAAATCTGCTGACTTCTTTTACACACTCCCTTGTTCTTCTCCCAGCTATTGTCTATCTTTTGAAACTTCCTTTCTGAATATTGATGTGCACACACAGCACCTTCACTTCCTTCCCTTCTGCCACTCATCAGCTCCTGTGAGTCTAGTGTTTGTTCCCTCTGCTCTCTTTCAATGGTGTCTCTATGATCCTTAGCGATTTATTTACTTCTGAACTGAACCCCGAGTCCTTAGCCTGACTTCTCTCACCCAGAAAGCATTGCCTCTGACTATCTTTTCCTTTTGGAATGTTCTTTTTCATTTTGGTTTCTAAGACTCTGATCTCCCCAGGTCATCTTCATGGCTCTGCCTATCCTATCTCTTCTCTTTCCCTTTATCGTCCTTTGCCAGATATCCAGATTCTCCTGAAAACTCAATGTGATAGACTCATCACATTTTGAGCTCTTCTATTTTTATGATATTAATATGGCATAATTTAATTGGTTAATGGATTGGTATTGTGTGATTGTTTGACGAATTAAGATGGCAGTGAATGCTGCTACAGCCTTATTATATGACCATATAATACATCATCCTTTTATGACCTTTAGCTTTATAAAAGACTCACTTACAACAATTTGGTGAACTGGTAATTTTTTTTCCCATTTTACAAATGAAGAGTTTGAGCTGTTTGAACCAGGTTCTGATTCTAGGGCCCACATTCATTCTATTGCCATTCAGAAGAATGAATAAAATGAGATTAAATGGAATGTGTTTTGGGTAATATTCCCCATTCCCTACAGGTTGTTCTCAAACCTGTAGGAGTAAAATTCAGCCTTTGTTTTCTCAGCATAACTATCTTCTATCTTATGAATGCTGTTAACGTTCACATGGTAAAAAAATCTATCTTTTAAGTGGCAGTTGCAAATGTGTGCTCCAAGAAAGCTTTGTCCCGTGTCTATATTTTAAAGCAATTTGTGGCACTTGCCCCAATTATTCTATACACTATAACACCATACACAATCAAATTCTTTCAGTGTGTTTTAGTGGGTATCACACACTGCATCAGAGCAATACAGGAAGGTATTGATACTGCAAAGGCCTCTCCATTTTCATTCTACATTTTTCCCTATGTGGTTCCATCCATTCTCCTGACTTCTAGTACCATCCATGCCCTGTGAACTGTGAATTTCTATCTCAGACCTAATTATTTCTTCCCCCAAGGTCTAGGCTCAATATCTGCTAAAGACCATTCCAGACCAGAAATAGACAAAATGAACTCATGCCCTTCTTCTGTTTCCTTCAAAGCAGGATTGCATCTAATATCCTATCACAGTAGATGACAGCAGTTCCTCATGCTCAAAATCTCAGGACCAGCCTTAACATCTTTATATATATTTCATTTCCCCCATACCCAATAAATTAAGTTCTATATTAGTTTCTGTGGTGACAAAATATCAGTGACCAAGATCAATTTAAAGGATAACATTTCATGTAACTTACAGCTCAAGAGAGTTAAGAGTTCATAGTAGGGACTACTAGCAGGCAGAGAGTAGGAAACTGGCTGATCACATTTTGTCAGTCTACCAGGAAACAGAAAGATTGATCTAGAAGCTGGGATAGCCTGTAATTCTCAAAGCCCTTCTCCAGTGATGTCTTTCCTTAACCTCTCAAATGGTGTAACTACCTGGGGACTAAATACTCAAATACATGAGCCTGTGTGAGAACTTTTCTTATTCAAACCACATGTTCTTTCACAGGCCGTCAACTTCTGTCTTTGCTGCCATCTTCTTCAAACCACCATCACTTACACGATCTAGTCTGTCACATAGCTGAGCCTCCATCCCATCTCTCAGACATTCTCAGCTGCAGCCAAAGAGCTCTGATGACATCACTTTCTAGTTTTAAACCATCACTTTGCTTAAGCATCACTTTACATAAAGGACATATCCCGAAGGTGGTCCTTGACTCCTTTGCAAGCATCACTGGTGATGCTCCCTTCTTTCCTCTTTATGACTCGGCTGCACTAACTGTTCAGGTCCATGGATTTGGGACTTAGAATATCCTGTTTCTTCTGCTTCAAGAATCCTTTATCATCTCCTATGTCCATGTTTTGGCACACTATGGCTGACTTCATTAGAATGGTCCCCATAGACTCATATATTTGAATGCTTGAGTACCAGCTGATAGAACTGTTTGGGAAGGGTTAAGAGGCAGAGCCTTGTTGGAGGAGGTCTGTCACTGTGGGGGGAAGGGTTTCAAAAACTAATGGCATTCCCGGTTGGCTCTCTCTCTGCCTCATGGTTGTTGATCAAGATGTGAGCTGTGGGCTGTTCCTCCTCTCCACCATCATGGACCCTAACCTTCAAAACCCATTATCCAAATTAAATACTTTGCTTTAAAAGAGAAAAATACTTTCTTTTTCCTTGGCCATTGGGATTTTAGTACAGCAATAGAAAAATAACTAACACTGAAGCTGAGATCCACTCTTCTTCAAAGCCTAAGCTTGAACTACATTTCTTTAAGGAAATATTCATACCTCTCAAGAATAGCTTATGTCTCAGACTAAAGAGATGATGGCTTGATTTACTGCCCCTCCAGAGGACCTGGATTCAGTTCTAAGCACAAATAGGACAGTCCACAACCACTTCTAATGCCAATTTCAGGAGATCTGACGCCATCTTATGGTTTTTATAGGCACTAGGGACCCAAAGGGTACACAGACATACATGCAGGCAAAATACCCCTACAATTAAAACTTTTTAAAATAGTTCATTTCTCCCAGCTACTATGATTTTTTGTTTATGGCTCACTATAACTATAGACAATGTATTTCTGTCATATAAAAATGTAAGCCTCACATATGCAGGCCTGGGGTCTTGTTCTATCTTTGGGGTTTAGAGCAACTACTGGATGCTTTTTCCTGTTCAGCTTTTGCTTCAAGTCTCATCTGCTTGAATCACTCCAGCCTGATCCTATCTTTCATCCTGTTTTCATTTTTGAGTCCAAACCACCGATCCTTCCCCCTCTCCTCTCCCTTCCCTTCATCCCATGCTATCTCTTGGTTTTATGTATTGTATCCAATCTTATCTCAGTGTCCAGTTATTCTATGCCATCTCATCTTTACTCTCCAGGTCTTTTGTTCTGCCTATGCCTTCCACTCTCTTGCACATCCTAGCTCATCCCTCAGGCCTGTTATTGCTTGCCGTCTTAGCTCTCCTCCCCATCGAGGCTTGCCAACATATATACTTTCCTTCAGATATTCCACCCCGTCTCACCTTCTGCTCACCTTTTGCCTGGTCTCATCTACTCAGTTCCTGTATTGTTTTATCTCTGTGATGCAGTCATTCTGTTCCATCCTCTGCTGGTCTTTCACTTTCTGTATTTTTTTTAATCTTTAACTCACTTATTATGCCACCTCCCCCTCATTTCCTAAATCACCACATCCTCTCTCTCATTCAGTTATACTACCTTGTCTTTCCCTTAGAGTTCTGCCCTAACTCACCTCTCCTCTCCAGTGGTTACATCTGTCATCTCGACCCTGTTACTCCAGGCATGCCCACATTTTAGAATCTCTGCTTTACTTGTTTAAATAAAAGGAGCTATGTCTAACCATTTTATTCCTGAATTTCCTCCAACTGCAGCATGTATTTAATAAGAATACATTTTTTTTCTGTAATACTTTCCTAGTTTTGACCCTTTTAACCAACTGGCAACCATTAACCCAGTGAAATTTATAGAGTGCAGACATACCCACAAATAACTGGTTCATGAAAACTAAAATACTGACTCCATCTCTCCTCGCAGTAGAATCTTCCCTCTGCATGGCATCCCTCATGGATGTGCCACCATGAGGGAAGGTAGTGTATCCTCTTTTCTCTCCTTCTAGCACTGTGGCAGAAGCCAGTTGTCAGCAGTTGTGGCCCTGGCATCCTGCGACTTTTTTTCTACATTAAAGGTTTCCTAGTGTCAGATATCAAAGAGAAAAGTAAATCCTAAAATTTACTCCAAGACCTCCTCCTGGAGCAAAATAGCAAAGCAGGCCTTGCTGTCTAGCTGGGATCAAGCAGGTGAGGATTCAAGGGGACCTGTGCTGGAATTAAAATTATCTGCCGATTCATTTTTCATTATAGTCCATCAATACCTAGGAAATTAGATTATCAAACACTAATTACTAATGCTACCTGAATAGTAGGGACAACATATGATACCTCAGCTCTGAAGTGTCAGACAAGGAGAAAGGAGACGTGATTAATCTACTTTTAAATACTGCACCAGGAATCAGTAGAGCCCTAAAGAATGAAACGAACCGACTGTTACAGAAAGTCAAAGCATCTCATTCTTCCCCTTCTGAGACTTGTTTTCCTAAGGCTCTGTGCCCTGAGTTAATTATAACACCTAGCAGGTGCTTCTTCCTCTTTGAATAGGAAGGAGGGGGAGGAGGAGGAGGG
>NW_022196911.1:62429576-62461164 GCF_008632895.1 Mastomys coucha
GGGAGGAGGAGAGGAGGAGGAGGAGGAGGAGGAGGAGGGGGAGGAGGAGAAGGGGGGAGGAGGAGAGGAGGGGGAAGAGGAAAGGTGTAGACAGGCATGGAAGGACAGCAGTCAGCGAGTAAAACTCCTGCATGTGTTCGGGCCAAGGGATGAATATGTCACCAAGATAGAATTTTCCCATTTATAGCCAGCAACATAAGAACGCAAGTCTTGACATAGTTCTGACTTTCAGACTCATACACTTTCCATAGTTCTGTGTGTTGTGTCTTGGTTTTAGCTTATTTATAGCTTCCTGGTTTTGCAAATGTCAACTTCTGGTGGGTAAGTATGTGCAAGAGGATGTTGTAGCAATACATGAAGCTGAGTTATGGGGAAGGGGGAAAAGAAAGTTGGGGAAGCGTTCATCAAAATGAAGTGTGTAGGAAGAAGCTATATGACCACCTATGAGCTTACAACTCAGAGCACAAAATGTGATAGGAGAATACACCTGATACAGCAGAAGAGGGAAAGGGAGGCAGACTGAAAGTGAAGGCGAGACACCACACACTGGAAAAAGTATATAGACTACAATTAATGACTGGCATAGAAATGAATCTGTAACTTTTCCCACTTTTCCCAGTAGTGATGTTGTGGGAGTCTCAGGGTAATTTAAAAGAAAACAAATACCAATTGGACTTGCTGAGTTTTAAGATGTTTTATTGATGTGCTGTCATGGCTGGACACCCCAAAAAGTAGGCTATGAATATTTCTAGACTGGGTTTCAACTCTGTTACAAAATGTATATCAAAACCTGAAAAAAAAAAAAAACCTATCTACTGGACATTCCCTAAGCACCAACAATCTTTTACAAACACTTTAACTCCCTCAGAGATTCAGGAGTTTGTGTGCAGCTGTGACCTGCATCCCTAAGGGAGGAATGTGTACCGCAGCGCCCCCTAGTGATACTGTCCTGAGCAGTTTATAAAGACATATGTGCAGGAATGAGACTATACACCAATTCACACACGGTAATATAACTTAACACAATGACTTACAACACACAATTAACTTTTAAGACCATGGGAGGTTTAAACAGTGTTAAATTTCCCCCAGATGTGTTTTTGCAATAGATAAAAAATATATAAGACTCTCAGAATCCTGTATTTCCTTATCTGTGAGGATAAGAGGGGGGAATGCCAGTAAGAAGTGTTTATTGAGCAGCTGAATAGAGCATCCAAAATACACTTTACTTTGGAATAAGGCCAGCCTTCCCACATGTATGTAGTCATAAAGTACCACTTGAGTACAAGACAGCTCAGATCCCTTTCCTGTGTCCTCTATTTAGACACCCCTTGGACAAGCAAGCCCAGAGGAATCGTGCTTATCCTCTGTCAAGGTTGCTTCTCTTCCCTTCCTGCCCATGATCCATGGTGTTCTCTGATGTCTATTATTGTGGTCCCTGCTGGTTGCCACTATTGTGTCATTGTAGTGTTTCTGGGGTTCTCATGATTGTAACTGATTTAACAGTCTGATGACTCAGTCCATAGTCTCTTTTAGCTACTTATGTACAAATGTGCTCTCTGCCTCATTCAAATTTTCTTCTTTCATCTTTCAGATCCAAATGTATTTAATAAATAATTATTATGTCCACAATAGTGATGGTAGCTCTTGAAAGGGGTGACAAGAATGAGTTGTGAAAATTCTTAGAGGGTCAGAACACTTTTCTTTCTGGCTTAGAGCCTAAGACTTGGGGTAAAGTCACTCGCTCATGTGGGTGACTGCCATGAAGGATAACCTATTGTGTAGCATTAGATCCAACAACGATTTAAAAGTATAAAAGATTTAACGTGCCAGCCTGTGAAAGATAAGTTCACCTAAGAGAATTAAAAAGCAACCATCTACTGAATTTAGCAAGTTAAGTCAGGAGACCGTGGTTGGAAAATACCATGCCAGATCCCAGGGACAGTTAGAGTAGATTTCCTGTCGTATTCAGCAACAGCTGTGCCTGTATCAAGTTAGGCAAATCCGACTCTGCCTTTCAAGGGCGCTGTGGGGGCCGATCCACCCACCGTCTCTGTCCACGAGGAGAGTTTTGTGGACAGCATGCCTTTCCTCCCACCTTAAGTAAAAGTATGTAGTACCCACCTCATTGGAGCTACAGCTAGCCCTGAGCATTTGCCCATGCCCTAGGAAGTCATGTCTGCATCTCCTTCCATGATGTAGTAGAAACACTCGTGGGCTATCACACAGCAGTCTCTTGCCCCTGTAGTGCAAGCATGAGTGGGGAGACGTCTATGACAAACTCTCCAGAAAGGGACCAGACAAGTACATCTCTGTTCTGACTTCCCCTCACCTTACTGCTCCCCCCACCCCCCACTGCCTAATTTGAGAATTCACTTTCTCCCTCATGGTTAGACCTTCAGGCTTCAGAAGAATCTATCACCAGTCTTTCTAAAACGCCAGCCCTTGCCTAAGAATTTTATCTTAATATCCGTCATTCAGTGCTTCCAGTCACAGTGTAATGGCTCTAAGCACTAGCAGATTAATTAGTCCCACTCTCCTCACACCGGCTCATCCTGTCGAAACAGCTTTATAGGCATGAGAGTAAGTAGGAACCTGGCTTTGAATTCCGTGATGAATGATACAACACCCAAGCAGGGAGAAACGGCCTCCGAAACCCTGGATCCCCATCCCCTATCAGATGCCTATAAAGAACCCTAAATCAACCCCTGTCAAATTATTTATAGATGACAAGAAATATTTCTAATTATATCCATTCACAGCCAGTCAGTGAATATTGTGCAAAGAGATTGCCAAAAATGGTTTTGCCAAGTAGGTCCCCAGCTAGGACAGCTGAGGTGGCTGCTGTGTTTGCAGAACAGCCTCTATAAAAGTGAAGCTGGGGTGTCTCTGTCCTGTCCTTCCTCAAATCCTTAAAGGTAGGTATGTGTGGCAGAACATTTGGCTAGCTGTGCACTCCTGATGCTGTGAGTGAGTGCTCATGTGAGGGAGATGACTGCTCCTTCCCAAACTTTGAGCACGGTCAACATCCCTGAGAAAGGCATTGCATACAAAATAGTTCTAAGACTTTGTGATTAAATGAGAGAAAATACCCAGCATCTCTTTTTTCTTTCACAGTACTTGTCTGACTCAAGCCTGCCTCCTTCTTCATCTGGTAACACAAGAGGTAAGAGAAATTTGTTATTACCTTCCAAAGAGCAAAGGGCTCTCTCTATCATTATGTTTTAATGAGTGACTATCTTATTTTCTACCTTATTATTGGGCATAGGAGCAACTCGTCTTCAAAAGCAGCTTCTTATGAAACTTTAGCTTTTAAAGCCATTTAATTAAACAAAACTTTATGCAGTTTCTCCTTTGCATTTTGTTGGAACTTGATGAAGAAGGTAACCTTCATATATACTTACTATGAACTGCTATGCAATCCAATCAATGAAAGAGATTACAGAGAAAAATAACAAAACAAACAAACATTGCACCAGAAGTCAAAATTTCTGAGTGCCAATCTAGGCTTTTCACTGGTTCAACTCCCTGAGCCATGCCAGTTAGCTTTTACGTGTCTTCAAACACATGTGTTGCAAGAGCATTAACACTAGACCTGGACTTAGACAGCTGGGCTCATAGCTCGTCACTGCCTCTTACCACCTAGGTGACCCTGGATGACCCTTTACCTTGCTGAACCTCAGTTACCTCATCAGTAAAATCAAAAGGACAGTTCAAGTTGGTTGCTAACATCCCTCTGGCTCCCTTTGTCTAAGATCTAAGCCAGTGGTTGATAAGGACTCTTCTACCAATCAAAACACTCAGTGGGTCTCCCATCTTCTGGATGAGGAGATGTATGTGAAGGACATACAAATGAAGAAAACTTGCTATGTATTAAACAACTAATTTAAGCAAGTTTATAGTTAATATATTAGGTAATATGAATGTAGAAAAAGTAGTAAATCCATTGCTTCCAAGGGCATAAATCTACTTGTTGACACTGGAGGTGATTACCACTGTGTGGATAGAGCTCAACACCACACAACAAAGTGGAGGTCCCTTGAAGGCTAGTGACCCAAAGGTGACAAAGGACTGCTGAGACAAGAAAGGGGAGGCGGTGTCCTTCCTGTGCCCCAGGATCTACTGCTTAACAGCAATCATTAGGGCAGAGTAATCGATTCAAAAGTGCTTCACTTAAAAACCCCCAAACAAGGTCATAGAATATCATTTGAAGGGAAAATGAAAACACAGATGTTTTAATATCTGTCCTCTGAAAAGAGGTCTCAATTTCCATGTCTCCCCATAAGCATTTTGTTGATTCTAAGCTACAATATGGGGAAAATTTAGTATATATGTTGAGATGAGGTGCACTGTTTAATCAGAAAGCTGAGATGCTTTGTGGAAAGTCTATGAAAGATTAGAGCCTTTGTCATTACTGCCAGTCACTAGCCCCTGCATGCTGCCCTCTGTACTGCCCCCTCCTCCACCCCTGAGGTCACCAGCTTTTACTCTGACCAGAAAGGGAATTGTTTTATCTGACCAGGATTTGTCAGTTAGAAAAAAAAAAGTTGTGAATTGGTTTCAGCTTGAAACTTCATAGTGGCTATCAGTTTCAGGAGAGAAATTAGAAAGGTGATGTTTTCAAAAAGAGAGGGTAGGAGAGAGGGAGGCCATAAACCTGATGGAGTAAGGACCAGGCAGAAACAAGGGGGAGGCTGAAGCCAGTATAAACAGGGAAAACCAGACTGATAGGGAACCACTGGGCAGTCTCATTGAAATGCAGACGATTGTTTTCCTCAAGCAATCCTTCAGAGTTATTTTTGCTCAGGTAAGAGTGAGCAATTTACAAACTGACAGAAGAGACTTGGTTTTGACCTGGGACAAGGTCATTTGTCATTATCTTACAGTTTTCCTTACACTAATATTTTATTAATGTCCATCGTGCTTATTTTTTCATTTATTTACTTAACTCTTATCAGTTAACTACAATTTGTGTGCATAAAACATCCTACCTGAATTTAGAAGTTTTTTCTTTAGATATACACTAATATTTTATTAATGTCCATTGTACTTATTTTTTCATTTATTTACTTAACTCTTATCAGTTAACTACAAGTTTGTGTGCATAAAACATCCAACCTGAATTTAGATCTTTTTTCTTTAGATATCCAAACTTAATAATTTCGGCATTCAATTTTAATAGTTTGTGGCAAGGGAAAATGGCTAATTTTTTTTTGAGACAGCATTTCTGTATTATGTAGTTTTGGCTTTCCTGGAGCTATGAAGACTGGGGTGGTCTCAAACTCACAGAAATCTGCCTGCCTCTGTCTCCTAAGTGCTAGAATTAAAAGTATATGCCATTACACTGAGCAATATTTAGGTTTTTAAAAATAAGTTTATTAAGATGAAACAAAAAATTATTTTCTATGTCTTTGTATCATCACAATGACAAACAAATAAATGGAACAGATGGGTAGGGAAAGGAAAGGGGGTTAAAAAAATACACAGAAACAACAAAAGATGCTGGACACACTGGTAGCCTGACAAATGTGGTTGGATGGTTATCATTCCCCCTCACAGCTCTCAGTTGTGATTTATAATACAGAAGTAAGAACCAAGGCTTAAAATCTCACAAAAAGTTAAACTATTAACACAGGGCTATTAGGCACTCTTGTCTTCTCTTAGCTCCCTGGCACAGTCCACAGGAGGAATCCGAAATGGCATAAGAGAGTGAGCAAACAAAGCCAGAATTACCATTCCAGTCCATTTCTTCCTCTAGGTGCACCTGGCCCTGAGCTGCCACCAATAGCCCGCAGCCATGAGTTCCGACGCTGAGATGGCCGTTTTTGGGGAGGCTGCTCCTTACCTCCGGAAGTCTGAAAAGGAGCGAATCGAGGCTCAAAACAAGCCTTTTGATGCCAAGTCATCCGTGTTTGTGGTGGATGCTAAGGAGTCCTATGTGAAAGCAACGGTGCAGAGCAGGGAAGGGGGGAAGGTGACGGCCAAGACCGAAGGTGGAGCTGTGAGTAAAAAGCACGAAGTGGGAGAGGTAGGGAAGCAGGAATATTCTTCTTCTGCTAATTAGTTGGCACCAACTGGATCCTTCCATTCTTAACAGACTGTCACGGTCAAGGAAGATCAATGCTTCTCCATGAACCCTCCCAAGTACGACAAGATCGAGGACATGGCCATGATGACCCACCTGCACGAGCCCGCTGTGCTGTACAACCTCAAAGAGCGTTACGCAGCCTGGATGATCTACGTGAGTGTCCCCTGTCGTATTTCATCAAGTCTATGTATTTTCCGTTGTTGAAATGTCCCATTATGTCAGTGTCGTAAGTTAAGGCGTCTTTGAAAGTGCACGTGTGGATGGCTCTCTGCCTAACCGAATTAGTTGGCTATCTGGAACATTAGTGCCGCAGCAGACAATGGGGGAGGGGCAGGAGGAAGGGAAGCTGCCAATGGATGCAACCATGAAGCCTCTCGAGGACCCGCACTTCCTTAGATCCTCTCCCTTTGCCCACACAGTATTATTTCCAAGTTGGAGTAATGAGGTGATTGCTGACTGAGCATCCTTATCTTTGTGCACAGACTTACTCGGGCCTCTTCTGTGTCACCGTCAACCCCTACAAGTGGCTGCCGGTGTACAACCCTGAGGTGGTGGCGGCCTACCGAGGCAAAAAGCGACAGGAGGCCCCGCCCCACATCTTCTCCATCTCTGACAACGCCTACCAGTTCATGCTGACTGGTGAGTATATCCGTAACTACAACCTCTACAAACACTAGAGAACACTTGTAGACTCAGCACAGAGAACATATGGCCTGCCCCTTGAGAAGGAAATGCTTTGCACATGTGGTAAGAGCAATAAGAGTAGAAAAAAATGATTAAGAATATGATGCACCGATTAAAAAAAAAACATAGGAACTTTGCTTAGACGGCTATGCTAAAATCCAAATTGGTTGACGCTCATTTCAGTCAGTTCAATTTGATCGAAGTTAGGTGTCGACTCTGCATCTTAATTACATCTACTGTATTATCTCATTTAAAAAAGTGAGCTTTGAAATTTCACAAGAACTACAGGGAATGCAGCCTGGACATTCAAAACATGACAGGAGTTTGAACTATGGTCCAGGTGAAAGAAGGAGACATGAGACTGTTAAGCCACCTGCTACTTGGCTGATTCTCATTGTAAAAGAATGAACTGGTGCATCCCATAGTCCTTCACATTAATGAGGACCCCAGTGTAGTAATTAGTACATCTTTCACACTTAGTTCCTAAGACTGGTGAAAAGAAGAACACTCTGAGCCTTGCCAACACTCTGTTTACTTTGTGGTTTCTTCCCTTCACAGATCGTGAGAACCAGTCCATCCTGATTACGTATGTAGACGCCATGCCTTTCTGTCTGCTGAGCTTTGATTGTTAGGGCAGGACCTCTTGCCTTACGTTCTGACTTTCATTCTGTCCCCTCAGCGGAGAATCCGGGGCCGGGAAGACTGTGAACACGAAGCGTGTCATCCAGTACTTTGCAACAATTGCAGTCACTGGGGACAAGAAGAAGGAGGAGGCAACTTCTGGCAAAATGCAGGTTGGCATTGTCCATCTGAGGGAGGAAGGAGGAAAACCAGGCTTTTCAAAACATGACAGTGGCATGTCAAAGCCATAACAACCAGATGGCAGAGTTTAGAAAATAAACCTTGAAGGGCTTTGTGAGGCTCAGATAAGCAGGGTGATATGTTAGCAACATATAGGCCCGAGTCCCCATTGCTGTTTCTCAGAAGCAAGAGTGAGGCCTGAGAGGCATAGAAATCAAGCCACGTCACAGGCATGTCATTCTCCAATGTGGGCTCCCACCTTTCTTCTAAAGCCTTGCCTAGCTACAGGGTATGACCAAGAGAAGTGGGGGACAGATGAGAAGCTATTTTAGTATATACAGCTCAGATAACCCACACTTTATCTTCCTTTCCCATTCCTCTTAAGGGGACCCTTGAAGATCAAATCATCAGTGCCAACCCCCTACTGGAGGCTTTTGGCAATGCCAAGACCGTGAGGAATGACAACTCCTCTCGCTTTGTAAGTCTTCCGGTTGTCCTGTTCGTGTGAGAATGACCACTGCACATTTAGATACACCAATGCCAATGTGCCTTCCACTTACTTGGCCCTTCGTTAATGAAATGGTTTCCAGCTTTTAATCAACCCTCTTTTGCCTTTTTAAGGGTAAATTCATCAGAATCCATTTCGGTGCCACAGGCAAACTGGCCTCTGCAGATATTGAAACCTGTGAGTTAATGAACACTGGGGACTAAGAGTCTTTTCTTTGGGGGCACCCAGATTGGGAATCCTTGCCTTCTTTCTGCCGTGTGAAGTTTGAAGCTTAACTTTCCACTTGCAGCCTTTTCATTTAAAACATGCTTCATCTGTCTTTCCAGATCTGCTGGAGAAGTCCAGAGTCACCTTCCAGCTCAAGGCTGAAAGAAGCTACCACATCTTCTACCAAATCATGTCCAATAAGAAACCAGAGCTTATCGGTAAGGAAATCCTGATTTATTTCCATCAAGGAAGACTATACCCTGCCTATGATGTCCCTCTGAAATGTGCCGAAAACCAAAACTAACTCTGCATGCTCGTTTCCATGTGTCCAGAGATGCTTCTGATCACCACCAACCCATACGACTTTGCTTACGTCAGTCAAGGTGAAATCACAGTGCCCAGCATCGATGACCAGGAAGAGCTGATGGCCACAGACGTAAGCCATCTATTATGGATGAGTATATGTGTTAGGGGAGAGGCAGGAGACAGCAAGGTCCTTTCCAGCACTGAACCCTCTCTTCTTCCATCAGAGTGAAATGGACTAGCATAGACTGTGAGTCAGGCAGGGCTACCTTTCAGGCTTTCTACATTTGGGGAAAAGAATCACAGATTTAAATACCACCCCACACATGCATTTACATTTCCAATCTGCAATAAATGTTAGGTACCCAACATCCCCCACCTAGCTGGTTCTTTTTACTTTTTATGGTGTTAGTCACTCTTGACTCAACACTTATACCCCTATAACACAGTGATTTCTTATGTCAGTGATTTCTTATTTCATATGTTCATATGTTACCTGATTTCTTATTTCATATGTTCATATGTTACACAGTGATTTCTTATTTCATATGTTCATATGTTACCTTATGTCAGCCCCCTTACCCAGGAATCTTGGAAAAGCTGTAATATTAGTCTATTCTGAAAGGTTTAAAAAAGCATAACAATCTCACTCCATGGCCTTGTTAATAATGTGTAATTTCAGGATGAGATAGCCCCAGTGAGCTAGGACTAAAAGAAAGGAGGAAGTTTTAGGAGAGACACACTTTCATATACCTCTACCAATGCTGGTTCCTATACCTATAAAGCACATCAATGTTTAGAATGGGTAACTAAGAAGATAAACAAAATCTGACAGAATAGAGAATAAAACAGAAAGCATTTCAACAAATGTGAATGGTCAGGAAAAATTCATGCCTAGGCACCTCTATGGTCAGTCAAACTGTGACATGGTATCAGAGAAACATGCGGCGAAACAATGGGAGTCAATGCTCTTCTCACGCCTCTTTCCAGAGTCGTCCATATCAAGGGAGGTGGGAGGAAGGTAGATTGGAGCTGTGCATTAAGTGAGGAGAAGAAGAAACCAGCTGGGAGACAAGAAATAAGAAAGTGTGTGGATAGCACACACACTGTCTTAGCACCCACACTACTCACATGGGAAGGCGGATCTCTGTTTCCTGATGTTACTCCATGGATCAAAGGAGAAGAGACTGGCTCATAAGCCATTAGAGTTTTAGTCAGATATCAGGCAAAGCATGGTGAGGAAGCGGGAAGCCAGACCCCTAGAGTCCCCAGAAAGCTGGCCATGGTGGTAATTATTGCTAATTCTTTCAACAGACTGCTGTGGACATCCTGGGGTTCAGTGCAGATGAAAAGGTGGCCATTTACAAGCTCACGGGCGCTGTGATGCACTATGGGAACATGAAATTCAAGCAAAAACAAAGGGAAGAGCAGGCTGAGCCAGATGGCACCGAAGGTAACACTCCCGTTGTCACTATTCATCTGATACAACCGGTGACACAAGCCTTTTCAGAGGCAGGGACCCATTTGTATTGCTTGACCTTTCTAAGGAATGACAGAAGGTTTAGGGCGAAGAGATGATACATTGACATTTTACAATATTGATCAAATTTACAGGAGCTTTATTATTTCTATCCATTTCCCTGATCTGTTTCTCTCTCCCGCCCCCCCCCCGTGTGTGTGTGTGTGTGTGTGCGCGTGCATGCATGTGTATGTGTGTGTGACTGTGTGTGTGTGTGCATGTGTGTGTGTGTAGTGCTAGAGACTAAACCCAGGGCCTTTTCCTGAACTCCATCTTCACCCCTTTTCATTCTTCATTTTCTTTTTATAAGAAAATACTTACTTCTTGATGGGAGGCTATTGTATTCCAGTGAATAATTCAAAATTTCCTTGCCACTGCTGGGTTAGGGTTTCTCACATCATTATCTGCAGTGTACTTTTGCTGTATTTTAAATGTCACACAGAGCATAGGCTCCCCAAGCTCCAACTTATGAACAACTAGACTTGGCATGAAGAGTAGGAGTGCTTCTCAGACATAAACAAATGGACAAGCTTCACAACATTTGTGCCTCACTGCTTGGGAGAGAACATTGTCTCCAGGATCACCGTTTGCAATGAAGTTGTGTAAAGTCACTGTCGGGCCCACTGCTCTTCTTCTTTCTCTGCAGTTGCTGACAAGGCTGCCTATCTGACAAGTCTGAACTCTGCTGACCTGCTCAAAGCCCTCTGCTACCCCAGGGTCAAGGTCGGCAATGAGTACGTCACCAAAGGCCAGACGGTGCAGCAGGTAAGTATGATTCCAGCCCCAGATTCCCTTGAACCACTGGAGACTTAAAAGTTCATCCCTGTGTCCAACTCAAACAACTAAACGGATGCTCTTCCTGAAGGTGTACAACTCTGTGGGTGCCCTGGCCAAGGCCATGTATGAGAAGATGTTCTTGTGGATGGTCACCCGCATCAACCAGCAGCTGGACACCAAGCAGCCCAGGCAATACTTCATCGGGGTCTTGGACATTGCTGGCTTTGAGATCTTTGACGTGAGTAATAAACTGACTAGCAGATGCACTTTAGCAGTCATGTGGCTGATCTTTCTAGAGCCCCAGAAATACTCTTTACAAAAGGCAAAATATGCTGTATAAAAAGTACAAATTCCTGATGCATTGAGTCACAGGAGGGGACTGAAAACATGTCATTGAGTGTGAACAGGAAAAAAGAGAATGCTGTCAGGGCTAGAGAGAGTCTCAAAGAATGGCTGCAAAAGCTTGATCAAAACTGACCTTGAGTTCAAGCACACAGGCATAGAACTATTTTCATAGATGAATATGTCAAAGAGCTCCTATCTAACAGCATTTTATGCAATATGCAAGATTTAATATAGTTCCTTGGGAAACATTTGAGCATAATAACACCCTTTAAGGGATGTCTAAGCCTTCAATATAATAATTCTAAATGTCTCAAAATTTGAAAAGTATTAGCTGCCTTATAGGAACAAATAGGGAATTTATGACCAATTGCTTACAATCATTTATCTCTTCCTATAAAGTTCAACACCTTGGAGCAGCTGTGTATCAACTTCACCAATGAGAAACTGCAACAGTTTTTCAACCACCACATGTTCGTGCTGGAGCAGGAGGAGTACAAGAAGGAAGGCATTGATTGGGAGTTCATCGACTTCGGGATGGACCTGGCAGCCTGCATCGAGCTCATCGAGAAGGTTTGTGTGACTTTTGAAACTGGAGAACAGGCACAAAAAGTGTCTGTATTCCTATGTTTACTTACAACCCCAGTTCTCAAAGAGTAAGCAGTGATATCTCTTGACATAGTTGTGTGTTCTGATTAGTTCGAAGGCATGTCATGGGTGATCTGTTACTAATGAATAAAGTACAGTAGTCTCCAGGAAAGAACAATAACACACACACACACACACACACACACACACACACACACACACACACACACACACACACACACACACACACACACACACACACACGTAAAATACATAGATTCACATTTTCAGCTCTTATAACTTCATGCTTCCTCAGTTTTTTTTTTTTTACTAACATAGGGTCTCCCTATGTGACCTTCACTGGCCTTGGAACTTACTATGTAGACCCAGGCCAGCCTTGAACCCATAGAAATCCCCTTTGTCTTCTGAGTGCTTAAAGGCACATACAACCATACACGGGCTTCCTTATTCTTCATTTTTTATTCCTACATGATTTCATAGGTATGGAAGGAAGGGCTGAAAGTACAGCCAGTTCTCTGAATAGTTAATTAATCATGGTATGGCTATGATGGTTCATTGCACATGAATCCTCCCGTGTGTGCTGTACAGCAGGGCATTGCATAGGAAGATACTTAAGGTTGGGGAGTTAATTGTTGAATCTATCAATTCATCCCTTACTCATGATTACTATCAAGTAAATACATGAAACTTCCATTTGACCTTACCTTGGGAATGAGCTCTGAATTTTCTAGTAGTAACTAAGGGAATTAGTCATTAAGGAAATCAGTCCAATTAAGTTGGAGCAACAGATGTATCATATTTAGATCGAAATCATTAAACAACTTCAATGTTGAGAACTATTGGGATCCTGGGACTGGAGAGATGGCTCAGTGGTTTTAGAGTGCTTGTGGCTATATCATGAGGTCTGGAGCTGTAATTCTAACACCCACATCAAGCGGCTCAGAAACACCTGTAACGCCAGTGCCAAGGGACCTTCCATCCTTTTCTGGCTTCCACAAGCCTTCAAGCATACACACACATATATGCACATATGCTCTCTCCCCGCCTCCTCTCTCTTCCTCTCTCTCTCCCTCCCTCCCTCTCCCTTTCTCTTTCTCTCTCTCGCACATGCACACACACAAATGCATGCACATCGAGATCTTGTCATGTGTCTGTTGGTACTAAGAAAGAACCTATGTGAAGTCTTCCTAAGCAACAACAAAGGAGAAATAAAATGGAATTATCAGCTAGGAAAATTTGAAATACTCAGCTCAAAATATACAAAACTAGAAAAATAAAACCCTATGTAGCACAACTTAGGAAAATATGTTAATTTGGAGATGTAATCCTTCCATTACTCATCAAAACTATACAGGCTTCAGAAAGAGTATTTGCTTCCTTCATTAGTGTTTCAACTTCTGGGTTATCAAAATGATTTTTGAGAATAAATTTGTGAGTTTGGATAATTATCAGTACTAAATTTGCTTTTGGTCTTCTGTATCAAATTTGTCTCAGAAAAATCAAACTACTTCATGAGCAAAACCTGATAGATCACCAGTCCTTAACTCCACAGACATGGGGGAAGGGATGAACGTACAAAGAGTTTTCATGAGGCAGCAAGAGATGCACTTTCTTCTCCGTGAAGTTTCATTTCTGTTCATCAGACACAGCCTCTCATTTTCCCATCCTTTCCATGTCTAGAGTTGTGGTCAAGGATGTTACGTTGTAAGAAAGGAGTGTGTCAGAGTATATATGCATTTGTAGGATAAAAATCAAGCTTTAGAATTTCATTTTATATACTGAACATATTTGCCAGATGGTCCAGATGGGCTTTTAAACTAAGTCTTTTTAGCAAAGTATATCCTATGCGTTCTTCAGATGATGACGGTCGTATTTTGTTAGAAGAGGGGAATGATGAGATAGGATGTCATCCGTTTAGGCATAATTCCAAGTTCTTCCTTTAGAATGCCTTCTTTTCAAATTTGTACCAATCACACAAATTACAAGAGCATGATTTTCTAAGGGACCCATCACTATCTTCTCCCTTTTTAATATCCAGCCGATGGGCATCTTCTCCATCCTGGAAGAGGAGTGCATGTTCCCTAAGGCGACAGACACCTCCTTCAAGAACAAGCTTTATGAGCAGCATCTTGGAAAGTCCAACAACTTCCAGAAGCCCAAACCTGCCAAAGGCAAGGCTGAGGCTCACTTCTCTCTGGTGCACTATGCGGGCACCGTCGACTACAACATTATTGGCTGGCTGGACAAGAACAAGGACCCCCTGAATGAGACTGTTGTGGGGCTGTACCAGAAATCTGGGTTGAAGACTCTGGCTTTCCTATTTTCTGGGGGACAAGCTGCTGAAGCAGGTAACTTTTTATACTATCAACGTGTTCTAAGAATCACATCACAGAAATACACAGTTTGTCAGAGAATACAGGTTAGTGGTTCTCAACCTGTGACCCTTTGGGGCAGTCAAATGATCCTCTCACAGGGGTTGCTTAAGACCATCAGAAAATATAGACATTTACATTATGACTCATAACAGTAGCAAAATTATAATTTTGAAGTAAGAATGAAGATAAGCGTGTGATTGAGACCACCCCAACATGACGTGTATCAAAGGGTCATAGTGTTGAGAATGTTGAGAACCACTGATATAGGTATGGCCAAATCTGCTACGAGAACTCAGACCAATGTGAGTGAAATGAAAGAAAGCGTATTTAGCAACTACGATACACAGGCATCAGATATTGTGCAGTCCACAGCATCATTTATCAGTAGATTTAGAAAGGTTCAGGGATGTACTCACCACTTTTCCGCATCTGCTTGTTCAGGGCATGTGCGCACTGGCAGGACCCTGCCCCCTGTCTTCTGGGTGGGTACTTCAGGAATCAGACACTGCTAATCTGGTTGGAATCAGGGAGTCCCACCTCATACCCACCTCTTCCATCTTTTGCGAAAGTCTTCTTCCCCAGGTGTCTAAAGTCACATCATGATGACTGTATCTCCCTCTAGAATTGAGGTAGATGAGCTATGGAAGGAGGAAGGGGGGAAGCGAGTACCATGGACTCTTGAGAAACATGGCCATCCTGATGCCTGTACACATGGAGGACGCAAAGGCTGGAGCAGATAATTTCCATTTTTCCACTCTGCTTTTCAGAGGGCGGCGGTGGAAAGAAAGGTGGCAAGAAGAAGGGTTCTTCTTTCCAGACCGTGTCAGCTCTTTTCAGGGTACAGTATAATCTTACACTTAGAAGATAAACTGTCTTTAATGAGAGATTTTAATGGATGCTTATGGTAAAGGTGGAAAAAATAGTAATTTTTTTTAAATCTGAAAAATATCCATGGAATTTTTTAACAAAAAGAACGCACACCCATGGGGTCTCTTTCATAGCAAGGCCTATTATAAATGAGGCCTTGCCGTCAAGCCTCAAATAAGAAAGATATGGTAGTAAAGACAATTTAAATGAAATCAAGCCCTCTTTAAAAACCACCCACTGTGTTCCATAACATCTACTCCTTATGATCAAAGCCTCAATACAAAATCTTTTTGATTGTCAGGGTTTGAGAAAAACCAACTGGAGTGGACTATTTCTGTATAACCAGGGATGTTCTTGAAATCCACCCTCCAGACATATAGGATAGTCCCCTTGGTTACCATGATCAATTCAAGACAGCTCATTAGAATGTGATAAAAGAGAAGTAAACCCTATAGCCACAAGTCGTTCTAAACTTATCCATACGGTCTTATAGGAGAATTTAAATAAGCTGATGACCAACTTGAAGAGCACCCACCCCCACTTTGTCCGATGCCTCATTCCCAATGAAACTAAGACTCCTGGTAAGACCTTTCTCATGCGCAGAGCAACCCCAGTGTGATTTCTCTTTAGATGACTATAAAGAATGCATTCCCCTTTCCAGGTGCCATGGAGCATGAACTGGTCTTGCACCAGCTGAGGTGTAATGGGGTGCTGGAAGGCATTCGCATCTGTAGGAAGGGGTTCCCCAGCAGGATCCTCTATGCAGACTTCAAGCAGAGGTATGTTTCACATCCTCTCACATTTTGCGTAGAGCATTGTTAAAGTTCAAATGCTGTTTGGTCGACTATTGTTTGATTGACCCATGTTTTCAATAGTAGTTGCTACTGTTCTATCTATTATTTCTCAATGAAGAAAATAATGGTTTGTTTTTAATTATGCTGTTCTTTTTGACAGATACAAAGTTCTAAATGCAAGTGCTATCCCAGAAGGTCAGTTCATTGATAGCAAGAAGGCCTCTGAGAAGCTTCTAGGTTCCATTGACATCGACCACACCCAGTACAAATTCGGTCACACTAAGGTACCACCAGTCCAAATTGCTGGCATAATTTTAGCACTTTCAGAGTTTCTGCCTGAGGGGAAATAACAAATGTAACTGCTCTTTCCTAAGGTTTTCTTTAAAGCTGGCCTGCTGGGAACTCTAGAGGAGATGCGAGATGAAAAGCTGGCTCAGCTCATCACCCGCACTCAGGCCGTGTGCAGAGGGTACCTGATGAGGGTGGAGTTCAAAAAGATGATGGAGAGGAGGTGAGGAGCAAAGCATGTCTGCCTTTCCCACCTCTTTCGTCGCTGAATCCAGAGCAGGTGTGATGGTCACTTCACACATCTTTGCCCACTTGTATCTAATTTTCTCCTTCCACAGGGAGTCCATCTTCTGCATCCAGTACAATGTCCGCGCCTTCATGAATGTCAAACACTGGCCCTGGATGAAGCTTTATTTCAAGATCAAACCTCTCCTGAAGAGTGCAGAGACAGAGAAGGAGATGGCCAACATGAAGGAAGATTTTGAGAAGGCCAAGGAGGATCTGGCTAAGTCAGAGGCAAAAAGGAAAGAGCTTGAAGAAAAGATGGTAGCTTTGATGCAGGAGAAAAATGACCTGCAGCTCCAGGTTCAAGCTGTGAGTGTCGGATATTGTACACACCCCTTTCATGGTACCTTGTCAGGATGGGACTGCATATAAGCAATCCCAGGGTTCAGAGCAAACAATTTCTCTCCAGGCATCTGTCGTGATTGCCTGCCTTCAAACCACTAAGATTCAAACCCAAAGAAACAGTAGCCACATGGTGTTTATGTTCATATGTGCATTGTACACAGCCTGGTCCCTAGTGAACAAAGTCATGAAAGCATCTAGACATTTTCCTTTCTGTATGGAAGATCCTCTTATATTAAAATATTCTCTCTTTGGTAAGTATAGTTAAATGGAACTAGAAAGCACATTACTTTTTATCAGAGCAGGAACAAAAAACAAAAAACAAAACAAAACAAAAAACACCACAGGCTAATTTAAGCCCTTAACTGAATGTGAGGGAAAAAAAACTGAGTTCAAGAATTAGTAAATAACTTTTTCATAAGGACTGAGGGCTAGTAAGGCATATGTATTTTCAACAAAGCCACCTTGGCCTCATTTTACCTTCTACACATGGATATTTAGATAGAATTATTAATCTACTTGATCAACATCTTAAGATCATTGCATTTTGTCTATTTTTCTAAAGTTAGCAAGTTAATGGCCTATTCAAAGACCAACTAGTAGTCATCCGTTCCCAATTTTGAATACATTATTGTGTATTTTCAATATATCCTATACAAACGGAAGTGTACTATTTCTCCCATTAGGAAGCAGATGGCTTGGCTGATGCTGAGGAGAGGTGCGATCAATTGATCAAAACCAAAATTCAACTGGAGGCCAAAATCAAAGAGCTGACCGAGAGAGCAGAGGATGAGGAGGAGATCAACGCGGAGCTCACGGCCAAGAAGAGGAAGCTGGAGGACGAGTGCTCAGAGCTGAAGAAGGACATCGATGACCTTGAGCTGACACTGGCCAAGGTTGAGAAGGAGAAGCACGCCACGGAGAACAAGGTACACTCACTTTCAAGCATTTACAAGTATTGATTTAGAACTGAATCTTAAACCTTAAAAATCATTGACCATGGGAAACAGTTTTACAAGATCGCCATCTTTTTTATGGCTGCTGTGCTCCTTGTCAGGATATAGTCCTGAGAAGTTAAATTATCATGTATTTTTGGCAAGATGGCTTTTTTTTATCAGCATTCCCATCATCTGTTCAAATCTAAAGGTGAAAAACCTCACAGAGGAGATGGCAGGCTTGGATGAAAACATCGCCAAGCTGACCAAGGAGAAGAAAGCTCTCCAGGAGGCCCACCAGCAGACCCTGGATGACCTGCAGGCAGAGGAGGACAAAGTCAACACCCTGACCAAAGCCAAAACCAAGCTCGAACAGCAAGTGGATGATGTGAGTATGAAAAGCAGTCTTTTTTCCTTATAAGGGATGACATACGCCATCGTGAAATGAAGCCATCAGCGAAGCCTGTGAGCCTTGAAATGCAGACTGAGAGTCCTCGTGCTATTTGTTGTCTCTTCTAAGTTTTTTTCTTGAGAATCTGTCTAAGGACATATGGTTCAGGGCTTAACAAAGTCCCTTATGATTTAGCTTGAAGGATCACTGGAACAGGAAAAGAAGCTTCGGATGGACTTAGAAAGAGCCAAGAGGAAACTGGAGGGGGACCTGAAACTGGCCCAAGAGTCCACAATGGACATAGAAAATGATAAACAACAGCTTGATGAGAAACTCAAGAAGTAAGTGTAATAAGATTCAGCTCTGTGTGGGTGCAGGGGAAACATGTATTTAAATGTTTCCAAATGATTGCTTCATGATATGTGGGGTAAAATAAACAAGGACAACTTTTAAAAATATTTAATTAAAATGGCACTGGGTAGACTTTTAAAACATGTACTTCTCTCTTTTAAGGCCAGCAGTATAAAAAGTTCAATTATTCATAGATATGGAGGCTGGGGGAAGAATTAACCATGAGCTAATGTGTTGCTGTTAAACTAGGAAAGAGTTTGAAATGAGCAACCTGCAGAGCAAGATTGAGGATGAGCAGGCCCTTGGCATGCAGCTGCAGAAGAAGATCAAGGAGTTGCAGGTAGGTCAATTGCTTCCATCAGTCTAACTCATCAGTGAAAGAAAAATGACTGACCCAAGAAGCTGAGTTGGTCCTTTCCACCACCCCTCAGGCCCGCATCGAGGAGCTGGAGGAGGAAATCGAGGCAGAGCGGGCCTCCAGAGCCAAAGCAGAGAAGCAGCGCTCTGATCTCTCCCGGGAACTGGAGGAGATCAGCGAGAGGCTGGAAGAAGCTGGCGGGGCCACTTCAGCCCAGATCGAGATGAACAAGAAGAGGGAGGCTGAGTTCCAGAAAATGCGCAGGGACCTGGAGGAGGCCACGCTACAGCATGAAGCCACGGCAGCCGCTCTTCGGAAGAAGCACGCAGACAGCGTGGCTGAGCTCGGGGAGCAGATTGACAACCTGCAGCGGGTGAAGCAGAAGCTGGAGAAGGAGAAGAGTGAGCTGAAGATGGAGATTGACGATCTCGCTAGTAACATGGAGACGGTCTCCAAAGCCAAGGTCTTTCCTAACTTCCTAATTTATCTGAAATACTTGAAAGTCACTATATACTGTGTGGGACTCTAGCTAGCCACACTACACATCATCTGAGAATTCTGATTGGCATCACTGTATTAAATGGAACCCCTCAAGTTTCCACATCTTATTTTTCAAAATCACCGTAAACTTCGTTGCTATGGCTACAGCAATAGTAATGCAGTGGCAAGAAAAAGTCCCCTCTACATGATGTGGGCCATAAATGATGTTCATGTTTCCCCAAAGAAAGGACTCTAGTTTCGATGATTACATATTCATTCAGTTAGTCATATATGGTCCTCTACTGCTGTGCTCCAAAATGCTCCCAAGCACTGTGCAAGGCTCGGATAGCAACATCAGTAGCATCCTGTGTCTGTCATACCTAGTAACCGATCTCTAAATCTCAGACTCCCAAGTAGAAAAGTGTCATCTATCTTGTCCTGTCCTTTCCTTTCCACCACAGGGGAACCTTGAGAAGATGTGCCGCACCCTGGAGGACCAACTGAGTGAAGTGAAGACCAAGGAAGAGGAGCAGCAGCGCCTGATCAATGAGCTGTCAACCCAGAAGGCACGCTTACACACAGAGTCAGGTCAGTCCGTGAGCAGCACTATCCTGGGAACAACAGAAGCATGAAAGGTCTGCCCCATCCTGGAAGCTGAGGTCATGCCTTGCACAATGCGTGCAAGAGATGGTTACAAATGAATGACTCTAAGCTATGATTAGAGGCGGGGTGGGAAATGGATCTCTTGGGCTTGGGAAAGTTTTGTTACCTCCATAACCCTCAAAAAAAAAATCCCCAGTTCTATAATACGAAAGAAAGCAGTTCACTAACATTCTGGAGATGCTCTTTGCATTCCATGAAATAAAGAGGGTCATATGCTCATCCACTGTACTCTTGGCTGAGAAAAGAGAATTCAATCATTTACGATTCCTCTCTCAGGCGAGTTTTCCCGGCAGCTGGATGAAAAAGACGCTATGGTTTCTCAGCTCTCCCGAGGCAAACAAGCATTCACACAACAGATCGAGGAACTAAAGAGGCAGCTAGAGGAAGAGTCCAAGGTGAGAACCCTCGGTTGAGACTTTCATTTCACGGAACTGGGCAGTCTGACACACCACTGAACCACCAGTGATCAGAATGCGAACTCACAGCCTACAATTTTGGGTTATTTAGGCCAAGAATGCGCTGGCCCACGCCCTGCAGTCAGCTCGCCACGACTGTGACCTGCTGCGGGAACAGTATGAAGAGGAGCAGGAAGCCAAGGCTGAGCTGCAAAGGGCCATGTCCAAGGCCAACAGCGAGGTGGCCCAGTGGAGGACGAAATATGAGACGGATGCCATCCAGCGCACAGAGGAGCTGGAAGAGGCCAAGTATGGGTTTCAATAAATTAGACAGAAAGAAACTGAAGTCAAAGAAAGGGGAAGGAAAATGGGAAAGAATAATTGTACCATGAAGAGCATCAAAAAATGTCACAGCTTCTATATCTATATAGTTGAGAGGACCATGATCAGTCTATGATCCTATTAGACCCTAATATTAGTGAGGGAATATATCCTTTTCTGAGTCTCCAGGATTAACTTCAGGGTCCTCCCCCCCCCCTTCTCTCTGGCTTCATAGATATGTTTGAAATGGACACTTCTGGTAGATAAGAGCTCCCCAGGGAAATCAGAATCCTGGGAGAGATAAAATAGTCACTAAGAAGTCATTCTGGAAAAACTTATGGGCACAGAGAAATAAGAGACCTTAGGGGGAAGATAGACTTTCCTAATCAGCAGATAGTCAGAGTTCCTTCTGTTAACTTTGATTCTTCCCACCCTGACCTCCACCTCAGGAAGAAGCTGGCTCAGCGTCTGCAGGATGCTGAGGAACATGTAGAAGCTGTGAATTCCAAGTGTGCTTCCCTGGAGAAGACGAAGCAGCGGCTACAGAATGAAGTGGAGGACCTCATGATTGACGTGGAGAGGTCTAACGCCGCCTGCGCTGCGCTTGACAAGAAGCAGAGGAACTTTGACAAGGTGGCCCACCCAACTGTGATTTACCACACAGGAAAGGGGGCACTCTTGCCTGGGTTCAGAGCTTAACTAATGCCATGCTTCCAGGTCCTGGCAGAATGGAAACAGAAGTATGAGGAAACTCAAGCTGAGCTTGAAGCCTCCCAGAAGGAGTCCCGCTCTCTCAGCACAGAGCTGTTCAAAGTGAAGAACGCCTATGAGGAGTCTCTGGATCAACTCGAGACGCTGAAGAGAGAGAACAAGAACCTGCAGCGTAAGTCCCAGTCTTCACAACCCTGCTTAGCTCTGACTGGGCTCTTCCATTCTGTCATCATTCCAACCTCTTCCTTTCATCTGTTCTTCCACAGAGGAGATTTCTGACCTGACTGAGCAGATTGCAGAGGGAGGGAAGCATATCCATGAGCTGGAGAAAATAAAGAAGCAAATTGATCAGGAAAAGAGTGAATTACAGGCCTCTCTGGAGGAAGCGGAGGTATGCGCTTTGTTTGCTCACCCATCAGTTAAAGAGAATTGCAACTGGGATCTATCATTTTGTAAGCTCCAGGAGACAGTGTATACCATCAAGGAAAAAAAACAGACAAGCATACCATGCAAATGCAGGATTAATAATTTAAGTTGGGACGTATTGAAAGTTTGGGAAGAGGGCTACCTGTCTTCTTGAGAAATCACCATAGTGAGGTCACCAAAATGTTGCTTTTATCAAGGCATCCCTTGAGCATGAAGAAGGTAAAATCCTACGCATCCAGCTGGAGTTGAACCAGGTGAAATCTGAGATTGACCGCAAAATTGCTGAAAAAGATGAAGAAATTGATCAGCTGAAGAGAAACCACCTCAGAGTCGTGGAGTCCATGCAGAGCACACTGGATGCCGAGATCCGCAGCAGGAACGATGCTCTGAGAATCAAGAAGAAGATGGAGGGAGACCTCAATGAGATGGAGATCCAGCTGAACCATGCCAACCGCCAGGCTGCGGAGGCAATCAGGAACCTTCGTAACACACAGGGAATGCTGAAGGTACCTAGGGGTGAATGCGCACTGTGTCAGCAGGCCCAGCTTCATTATGGGATTCAAATCTTAAATTTTTAGGAAAATTATAGGATATAGATTGTCAAAGCAATGTAGTAACAAGATAAAAAAGAAAAATTGTATGTGCCTACTTGGGAAGGAGCTAAGTTCAGTCTGAAAGGCCCAAGAGAGAATTCGCTTTGTCACCTGAGACAAAATGAGTGGTAAGGTGTATAGAAATAGGGATGACACAATTCAGCTAGGACTTTAGGCATGACCCACCAAACCCAGCTCTCAACCTCCCCTTTTAAGCATCTAAAATGACGCAACCAGTTTAGCTGAATTTTAAAAAATTAGGTACTTTCCTAAATTTCCTAGATTTATCCCTGATTGACTTTTATGATTTGGGGATCTGAAATGAACCATTATGTGCTTTTGGATTTAAGCACCGCATCATGCATCCAAGAACAAGTCATTAAGGGTACTTGCAGATGTTCCTATCTAATCAGACGCTGATCTAATAAGATCCAGGTGTGAGCACGACGTTAAATTTGAATCCCTTTTAACTGGAACGTGAGTAAGAGTCTCTCTGCTTTCTGCGCAGGACACACAACTGCACTTGGATGATGCACTCCGAGGCCAGGATGACCTGAAAGAGCAGCTGGCCATGGTTGAGCGCAGAGCCAACCTGATGCAGGCTGAGATCGAGGAGCTCAGGGCCTCCCTGGAACAGACCGAGAGGAGCAGGAGAGTGGCTGAGCAAGAGCTGCTGGATGCCAGTGAGCGCGTGCAGCTCCTGCACACTCAGGTGAGGATCGGGACCAGGACCAGGGCTATCAAATGCATTTCAGAATTTGAAGCTAAAGGCAGTCTGAAGGGATGAGCTTTTTCCACGAGATGCACAAGTAATATTGGCAGGGATATCTTCCTAAGGTTTTGGGAAATGCAAAGAGGGACCTAAGTAGGTACTGAAACACAGTTTACAAGTCCACTTTTGGGCTAGAGTAGTTGTGGGCTTGAACAATCTGGAGTTTAAAGCTTATGTAAAGAAAGTGCAGAAGACAGCATGCAGCTACTCATCTAACTCATCTTTCACAACTGTACACAGCACAGAAATAAGCCAATAAAATGTAAAATTAATAAGCCTTCATATTTATTATCATGTTAACATCACAGTACACGGAAAGAGCTTTTGGGTTCAAATCCATGTGGTCATCATTAGTGCTACTTAGCACTTGTGTTCCACAGTGCATTTAAATAAGTGAAATAAAGCAATTAAATAAGTGGTGGTATAATCTTGCAATGGCCATCTAGAGCATGCATTGCCTCAGAAAGACAGTCACAAAACAGAAAAAGAATAAAGCAAATTAAGGTGAGGAATCCCCTGTCTTTTTTTGTAAAAAAAAGCATACAGAAATATTCAAAAGGATAAGCAAAAATGTTATTAATGGTTGTCTCTGTTTGCTGAGAGCATATTATTTTTGTCTCATGCTCATTTGCACACTCTACTTTTTAAATAATAAACTCATGTAATAGAATACTTTTGAACACTGTAATATCTAAAACCAGCAATCATGGAAATGTTCAAATCCATATTGTAATTTTAAAAATCAAATATTAGTTAATATGTAACACTTTCTTACTAATTATAAGCATCTAGAACTGATTGACTATTTCAAATACTGTTAACTTTCCAAAAACATGGGGGCCCTCAATTATCTTTTGTATCAATAAATAAGCTATTTACGAACTAACAAAATAGAGGCAACCAATATGGATGAACAGCTAAAATAAGTTATTTTTCATCAGCTGTATGGAACATAGCACTATAAAGCTGGACAATTTTGCTTTGTGTTTACAAGCATCCATGGATGACAAGTAAATAGCTTTGGCACTAGAGATTAAATTTTGCATTGAATCATTTATGTTTTGTGACCAGGGATATAGGTAGAAAAAGCCATGAACTTGGAATTAACTTCTGATTTTGTTTTTATTCTGACCATTTCTTATTATTAACTATTTAAGGCTACAGACACTAGTTATAAAATGTAATTAAAGTTTTCTTATTTTTTAAATTTGTAACAGAACACCAGTCTCATCAACACCAAGAAGAAGCTGGAGACCGACATTTCCCAAATCCAGGGAGAGATGGAGGACATCGTCCAGGAAGCCCGCAATGCAGAAGAGAAGGCCAAGAAAGCCATCACTGATGTGAGCAGAGGGTGAAATGGAGATAGCGAGTCTGAATCCTGCAGGGCCTTGTCAGCCTTTAACCGACTGTTTTATCACTCACCAGGCCGCCATGATGGCAGAGGAGCTGAAGAAGGAGCAAGACACCAGCGCTCACCTGGAGCGGATGAAGAAGAACATGGAACAGACGGTGAAGGACCTGCAGCACCGTCTGGATGAGGCTGAGCAGCTGGCACTGAAGGGAGGCAAGAAGCAGATCCAGAAACTGGAGGCCAGGGTGGGTGTCCATGTCTTCTTTCAGCCCCCTGCCCATGCGTGTGTGAAAAGTCACAGCCAAACTGGTAACTTGTTTTTCTCTCTCCCAGGTGAGGGAGCTTGAAAACGAGGTGGAAAATGAACAGAAGCGCAACATCGAAGCCGTCAAGGGTCTTCGTAAGCACGAGAGAAGAGTGAAGGAACTCACTTACCAGGTGACTGACCTTTCCTTCTCTGCCAGGCCTACAGCTTTTGAGAAAATAAAACTAGCAGGGCAAGGTCCGCTAATGACATCGTCTGTTTGCTGCATCTTTCAGACTGAGGAGGACCGCAAGAACGTGCTGAGGCTGCAGGACTTGGTGGACAAATTACAGACTAAAGTGAAAGCCTACAAGAGACAAGCCGAGGAGGCTGTGAGTATCTCTACAGAAGCAGCAAATGGTCCGGGACCACAGCTGGTTCTGTGAGGCAAGAAGTCCCCATAATTCAAGGGGCTTTCTTCTAAGGCGATAAGCAAACCAGGAGCTCAAAATTAGGCAGGAAAATGAATATTTATTTGGAAAGGCAAACTTTTGGTGCAGATAATTGGAGCTTTAGACATTCGAATTCATTTCTCTGAGACTGTTCCAAGTACTGTTTCAGACATGGTAACAGAGAAATGCTTCTCTACTGCACTCCACTCACAATTTAGAACATTCCAAACTCCCAGCAATCATAGGGACTATGCAAATAAGCGTCTGGATTATCCTAAGCCTTATTTAACACTGTGATTAAAACCACTTCTGAACTTAAAAAAAAAAATCTTTCTCATTCTGTCAGTTCTCAACTCTTCCTTAAAGCTCTGTATACCCAATAGCACTACTGTGTCTTCTATTTGAACTTTGTGTTATAGAAACAAGATGGAATCAGATCCCTGCTTCTTGGGCCTTTGTGTAGTCACTACAGCATCCTCCTTGTGCTAGGAAAAGTCAAATGAAAGAGAGAAAGGGGGGAGGGACATTGTAAGCACACTTGTTTATGTCATCAAGTCTGTGGGCTGTCCTACCCCCAAATAAGAATGCCACCAAATGATAGAACCTTTCACTTTCTCATTCATGAAGCAAATCCTGTAGTTTTTTTTCTTTTAGCAACAAAGGCAATTAACAAGCAGAAAATGTCAAATTTTGTTCTTTCCAATTTGTTCCCATTCACAGGAGGAACAATCCAATGTCAACCTGGCCAAGTTCCGCAAGATCCAGCACGAGCTGGAGGAAGCCGAGGAGCGGGCTGACATTGCGGAGTCCCAGGTCAACAAGCTGCGGGTGAAGAGCCGCGAGGTTCACACTAAAGTCATAAGTGAAGAATAATTCATCCTTCTGTTGAAAAGTGACAGAAGAAATCACAAAATGTGACGTTCTTTGTCACTCTCTTGTATACCAAGGAAATAAAATCTGCAGATAATTTTGCAATCTAGAAGTTCATTTGTCTTTTAATTATAAACTCCACGATATTTTGGGAACCAATTTATTTCTTAAACATTTGCTGAGTGCCTACTATGTGCAGTGATGTCAAAGAAATGAACCAACTAAAGACGAAGGACATGAATGATACTCAACCAACTTTACTGGGTATTGAGAACATGTCTGGTACAAGAATGGTCATCAAGGAAATGAATAATCCCTGTCTTCAAAGAACTCAATTGAGAGGGTAAGGGAAGCATAGTTCAGACAAATACGGAAGGGTGTATTTCCTCAGACAGAAGACTAGAGGTAATTCATAGAAAGGATATAAGGTGCTACCTGGGAGTACAGAGAGATTTCTTAAAGGACTCCGTGAGCTCCTTCTGAGATGAGCAGTCACCTATCAACCAGGTGATAGGGGAAAGAAGATGGTCAGTGTAAGAGAAAACAAGTATGACATTCCACAGTCATTTTAGCATAGATGTCATGAGCAAAGGGTAGCAGATGAGAGCAGACACAGGAAGGGCAGGCCTGATTGATGATAAAGGGAATGGTCTCCCACACAGCTTGGAAGCATTAGGGCATGCATCCAAGTGGCCCAATGTCACAAGAAAGACAGTTGTCCGACTCTGATAATGGTACACATGGAGGAAAGAGTAAGGTAGGAAGGGCCAGAGCCTCAAAGGCTGTTTGGAAGGCATGGTGCAGATTCAAGGCAATGGTGGTGGCATGAGCAGGAAAGCAAGAAAGAGTGCAGGGTTCTCATGCTAACACAGAGGAGGTGGGGCAGCACCGAGGAAATCAGGTCTACGATGTTCAAAGTAACAGATTGCTCTGTGGATATCCATTTCATTTCATTTTGGGAGAAACCCCTTTCCTTTGGCTCTTTCCCCTTCCAAAAAGAATGAGTAGGGGAATCTAGATGAATTCGCGTGTTGACCTTCTGCTTTCTACAGAACTTGACTTTCCTTAGTAGCTTACACATTTTAAGGAGGATGGAGAAGGGAATTCATTTTCTAATGTCTCTGTCTCACACACAAAAGGAACATGATTGATGCTTTATCATAGTCACCGTATAATTTTTTCTTTTATACTTTCTTGAAAATTAAAATTTTGGTTTCATTGGGTGGATGTTGAAGAAAATAAGGCAAAAAAAGCCCAACTTCTCCTTTTCAAGTGGCCGATAGATAGCCTTTCTATTGAGAAGACCACTTTGAGAAACTATCTTCCCTTTGAGAAACCTAATTAGTAGTGAGGAGCTTGCTTCAGCAGAAGCGAATTTCAAAAGCCTAGAAAATAATTATGAGGAATCGCTCACCTCAGCCATGATGAAGACTAATGAAATATCCTGCTTAGAGTAGGCATTTATTATCAAATCTTAATTAAGCTCTGTAGAGTTAACCTATCGACCCCCAAAGCACTAGGCAACCGTTGGATATTTCTGTCTCCTGACTACGTAAGTGATTGCCTAAGCAGAGTTAAGGATGGGTTTTGTTATATGTAAGTCAATTATTCTGCCTCCCTTTAAAGCAAGAAGCTTAGAGGTCACAGGTATTCTGGTTAACATTCTTCCTCATCTTCCTGACAGATTAGGTGGGTTTCAGCCTCCATTCTGTGTCAACTAGAATAAAGCCTCACCCAATCATCTTTGACTGCCCACACAACATGCCTTACCTTCTCTTTCATTGCCCTGAGGCATTAAGAAATATCTATACCTCCCTGAACCATGACAGTGTGCATGCAAAGGGCAGGCTGTAATGAAATTTCAATATACACAAACGTTCCAATTGCAATGAACATTCATCTGGAGTGGCTGGCTAACAAACTAAGATCCCAGGAACTGGAGAGATGGTTAGAACCTGCATTTCTCTTGCAGAGGACTTTAGTTCTTAGCACTCCTGTAGGGAAGCTCACAATTACCTGTAACTCCAGGAGCACCTAACACCTCTGCCTTTCCTTGACTTGCTTCATTTCTATCCTGTTACAAGATTATTGATTATCTCCTTCTGCTAAAACATAATAAGCTCTACAGTGACAGACAGTGCATCTGGCTTATTGTTGAGTATGTGGTAAGTCAAGCATGGCCTGGAACACCACAAATGGTTAGGAGATATTTGCAGGATGAATAAGAAAGTTTAGTAAGAATTTTATCCGCACCATGTACAGTGCTATGCTATACACATGCCATCTAAAAATGGATCTACACACAGAGGAAATTTTAACACAGTTTCTTTCGCAAATTTAGTAAGGAAACCCTTCCCTTCCTAGGAGATGGAATAGTTCCTTCTTTATCTGTTTTCCCCCAATAAGTATACAACTAACACCCCCCATCCCCACATATTCCACTTCGCGTTAACATAGGACAGTCTGACAAACAGAGAAGATGGAGGGCCCTAGGGTTCAGGATGGTCACAGTGGTGAAGTCTGTGGCTTTGCTGTGTTTCATCATATGCCTAGACTCGGTGTTAAAGAAGCAGACAACACAGAAACACCAATGGATACTGAAAGCGGGGTAAAGAATGAAAAGGGGGTGTGGATAAAAGCCCTAACAAAATCTCTAGGATCTACAATCTAGAGGACAAGAAATGGACAGCCTAGCAAAACCAGAAAAACAACAAACAACCCAACTTTAACCAAGAACTTTTCTAGGCATACCTAATGAATGACACAGAAGTACTGCCCCACCTATCCCCAGCAAATGTTCAATGCAAAGCCTGTATTTCACTTTATGCTATTGGAGTAAGGTGCTTCAGTACCATTGGAGTGCTGTCAAAGGAGGCCAACTGGGAAGAAGGGATTCACCCTGGCTGGTTAGTATCAGGTCAGGTGTCATCGGTGGAGATAACATCATAACCCTTCACACCCACCACCTGAGAGCAAGTTTCTTGTCCTTCTGTCAGAAGACTCCTATAGGAAGATTATGATTATCATTTTAATCTCTTTCCATCAGTAAGAAAACTACCCCTATCCAAAAGAAATGGGGTGGCTTACTCGGGTGTCCACAGAAGGGATCCAGGATGTATACCACCACCCTGGAAGCAGTCAGTGACACACCCTTCTTCTCTCCACACAGCGGTGTTGCAAAGATCTAGCTTAAAGTTTGAATAAGATCCAAAGTCCAAGAGTATAACAGAGAACACTAAAGTTCCAACAAGAATTAATCACCATACCAGGAAAATCTCACACTGAAGAAAGAAAGGGTAACTCATACTCACAAAATAGAAAGACTATATAAGGGCTAAGGGAGACAGCTCAGGGTAAAGGGACTCCTGCTGTGTAAGCCCGAGAACCTGAGTTCAAATCCCTACCACTCCTGTGAAAAGCATGGCTGTGTGCACCTATAACCCCTGTGCTCTGTGGTCAAAGACAGGAAGATCACTGGGGCTTCCTGACCCCCACCCTAGCTCCAGACTTAGTGAGATACTCTGGTTCAAAAGCATAAGCCAGAGAGTAACAAAGCAGGACATCAGGGCATTTTCCTCTGGCTTCCACAAGTGTCAATATCCCCACTCCCATATTCCCTCCTACATACACACCGAAAGCCTACAGAGATATTTCCTTCCTCTTTCTTACCTAATTAAAAAAAAAAAACTATAAAGGAATACAACTGCAATGTAATATTAGGCCTGTAGTCATAAATGGATATCATAAACACTGTCAACATAAATAAATGTAATACACTTGACAATATAGCACAAAGGAGACATATGGGAGCAAAGCTGTGTTGAGCAAGGAAATGAATTCAGATAGTAAAATAATAATTCTAACAATGTATTTTTGAGTTTGTAATATTAAGAGATATATTACATATAAAAATAAAGTGATGAAGTACAGGAAAGGGAATAAAGCAGGATAAGAGGTAATCATCTTAAATATTATCATAAACACTGAACTAATAAAATCTAAAGCTGATAAGTTAAAGCACATGTGATAAAACATAAAGCAGTCATCAGCAAAAGTCATTAAAGGAGTTAAAATGTTAGGTTATAGACTATAGATGTAGCTCAGTGACAGAGCACTTACCTCCATGTACAGGATCCTCATTGAACCCATGATACCACACAAAAATTATATTATAAAATAGTGCAAGAGAAAAAAAAAGAGGAACAAAAATGTCACCTTAGCATTTAAGAAAATATGTATTTTAAAAACATTAAATGTAAGTGGATTAAATAATTAAATTAAAAGGTAGAGGTTATTTGGCTGCCTTTAAAAAACATAATCCAAGGAGAGGTCATTTGTATTAACCAAAGCACAAATTAATTGAACATAAATGAATGGGGAAATACATATTATAAACATCAACCACAAGATAAATGAAAAATGGCTCTGTGGATAGATGATAAAATAGCCTTTAAAATCTATCATATAAGAAATCTATCACTATAAGAAATAAAGACAGACATTTTGTAATGGTAACATTATTAAGTTTTCATTACACATCAAGGCACACACTGACAAAAATAAACACTAAAATCTTTTAAAATGGTAAATGAAACAAGACAGAGAGCTTGAAATACATCCAATATTTACTCGTCAAATGACATTTTACTAAATTGCTAATTCCACTCACTCTGAAAGCAAAAGGTCTTTGCAAAAAAGAATGCTAAGTGAATTACATATGTATAGGAAAATTAATTATTTCAAGACAAATAATAGGCTTAGTGTAAATCTTAAGACAAACTGTCTAGAAGAAACACAGATGCATATCTCTGTGATGACAGGCAAAAGCTCTCAAAAATAACACAACACACACAAATCTGAAATATAAAAATGACAAACTAAAGCTTTTGCTGGATGGAGCTCTGTGGTAGAGCACTTTCCTATTATGTGCAAGGTTCTGTATTTGGCCCACATCACATAAAAAAATTTTTTTTGAAGCTCACTTACTGGCTCATCAAGGCACTGTTGGAAACACAAAAATGGCAGTCTACAGGCTCAGAGAAAATATATGCTTTATACATTTTCAACAAATGACTTGCAGATACAGAATCCATAGGTTCTGTATCCAAAGAGTACAACCCGACAAAACTGAGCAAAAGAGAGAAAAGAGACGTTTCATGAAGATATTTTAAAGTCTAATAACTGTATTAAGTGACATTCAATATGGTTGGTCAAGGGAAACATTAAAATCACAAGGAGACTCTATAACAAGCCTGCAAGAATGACTAATTTACAAAGACTAACATAGTGGCAGATTGTTGAACAGGCTTCTGAGCTTCTGCCGTCCCCTCAGGCACTGCTTGCTAGGAGGGTGGACAACTTTATTTTTTAAAAAGAAAGTTCACTAATTTCTTATAAATATACTTTGAGCTCTTTATCTAGAATGTCTACTTCTTGCTACTTAAGCAGCAGAAATGAAAGATATATATATATATATATATATA
>NW_022196911.1:62461174-62465991 GCF_008632895.1 Mastomys coucha
TATATATATATATATATATATATGTATGTATATATATATCACCAAAAAGGTAACAAAAATATTCATCAGTGAGGGGATATGTGCACAAGCTGAGAATGGTGGCACAAGCATATTGTCCCACCAACTGGGGACATTAAGATCAGGTAAGTCACAAAGTTTTGAACTCAAAACTATGCAGGACAACACAATAAGGCCATCTCACAACTAAAACAAAACAATCAAACAGCAGACTTCAAGTGAGAAAGGAGAGGGGACAAGATGTTGTATGCCCTCACAGTGGAATACTTCTCACCACCAGTACCAACAACAACAACAACAAAAAAAAACCAAACTAACAGTATGTTCACGAAGAGTGTAAGCAACACATCTGTGCCAACAGGGCATTGGAAAGGCAGGACAATTTCCCATTTCCACCTCAGAACAAGATGTCTGAAGTGGCTGTGATCTATCTGCTTTCCCTTACTGGGTGGAGAAAAACAGAGGAACTCTTGGGGCAATGGGAATCTTAGGAATTGCAAGCTGATGTCTGGTAGTGACTCTCAAAGCTTCAGGATCATTAGAGACAGTAACTCGACGCTTGCCCCGGGCTTAATTGTAAGTGGATACTAGCAAGAATAGCAAGGACAAGGATTTGTGCCAGACCTTGGAAGGGTTTCTAACTTAAAATAAAGAGCTGCCACACAGGACCCATGTAGAAGTTATTTATGTATTTGAGAAGGACTAGAAATACTACAATAATTAATCAGTCATGAAGCACGTCTCGGTATTGAGTTAATTTTCTTGTAGAGACCCATCAGCACCCTGTCATGCTTTTATGAGTATTTACAGGGATTTTAGTTTTCAGTATGTAGCTCAGAGAACCAGTGGAAAAATGGACTGTGGCAGTCCAAATCGCAGATTAAAATGAGTGTCAGGTTCCAACTACTGACACTCCATCACTTAACAGGTGGTCACCTAATTAAACACACAAAGTCACTGGAGAGATATTTGTCTTCCAAAGTTTGAGATTTAGAAGAAATGCTAAGTGCACAGCGTTAATCACGATGTCCTTTCATGGGATACAATGAGAAGTAAAATTATTGCAACTTTAGATTTCAAAGATGCAACCAATTGCCCCAGAAAGCTTCCTCCACCCTTATTTCCAGTGAACGAAAATGTCTACTCCTCAAACAGTATCAAACGTTACTGTTTGATACTTTGGAATATTTTCTTTATCAACCAAATTGATAAAATACACACGTGCTCTAGCATCCTTGCATCTGTTGACGCAGAGCATATTTAATTCAGTCATCGGCGTGTCCTGCTCAGAGAACCCTCTTTTCTATCCCGTACCTCTACTTTCTATTCGTGTGGGTCTCCCTTCCTCCTTAATTCATTTCTGAATATGAGTGAACACAATTTCCATCCGATAAATATTGCCTATAGTTTCCTCCAGGCTGCTGTTTATCTAATTGGTTGATGTCCGTGTGTCATGCACTGAAAAGTTAGTTCTTGAGAGTGTCCACTTCATAAACAGAAGGTACTCTTACCCTATTAGAGATCGTCCTGAGCTGGGTGTGCAGTGCAGCCGTGCCAGCCTGCCTACCACATGAAACGATCCTTAGCCCTGAGGGAAAAGTTGTCTTTCCTCTCAAGGCACATAAGCATTCTACATTTTCACATCTGCTCTCACCAGTTTCTCTTTATTTTCAGGTCAAGAGTTCAAGTCTCTTATAACAGACTGCTGTAAACAGGGACACGCAGGGAGGGAAGAATCTGTTTCTCTTTTTCTAAGTGGTAAATCTCAACTCTGCTCGCTAAATTGTCTTTTATTTCCTCTGATGACACCAAAGGCCACTTTGGTCACACACTAACTAATCATACATACAAGAACCCACGTTAAGATGATCAACCTGCTGCCTTCGTAGGAACTTCATACGGTTTAAACCCCATGTTTTAGAAATCTACTTTGACACTGCAAAATCACATTTCTGAAAGCTTGCTTTCTTTTGGGGGAGGCTCACGAGTGCAGTCATCTACCCAGAAACCTCTACATTTTGTCTATCGCTTCCAGGTCTGTTCTCTTTCCATGGGAAGTATTTCTTTCAATCTGAGAAAATCCCATTTATTTCTACTTATCTTCAAGCAGAACCAATTCAAGTAGTTTCTGGGCATCTAGAATTATTTTTGTTTCTCCCTCAGTGGGGTCAGTCAAGTCTACAACCTAAATATTGCATCCCTCTCTTCAAACCTCACATCTGATGCCTTCACTTGAGTCCTCACCTCTTACCCTGTAACAGCACAGTTATGTAAGTAGGTCCTCCATCTCTGTTCCAGACCTCTGATCCCTCTTCCGTGCTGCTAGCGTGATTGTGCCTAAAACAAATCTTAAGGTCAGTTCCTCATTTAAAACATGACAGGGCTTAATCATCACCCATGGGATACAACCACTCCTTTACATAAGCCTAGACAACTATGTGATAAGTACATTCAACACTGCCAAGCACTATTTAAAATATTTTATATGTATTATTAAATAAATTAATATTGAAAGGGGTTGGAAAGCAAAGCAATTCCTTCCTTACAGATAAGCAGGCTTGGGTTTAGAGAGAATAGGTGGCCTGAATAAAATAATGGAAAATGACACCTGTCCAGCTACACTGATATTTTAGTCAACCATTGGGCACATCATCAAAGGCACATGAGCCAGCCTGATGTCTACTCATGGCAGGGAACTCATAATGTATTTTCCAACTTACTACTTGGTTATCTTATTTCATTGTTTTTGAGACAGGCTCTCACTGTATAATCCTGGGTAACTTGGAACTCTCCATGTAGATCAGGTTGGCCTTGAACTCACAGACATCTACCTGGCTCTGCCTCCCAAGTGCTGGTAATAAACGCAAGGGCCACCATACCTAGCAGTTTTTATTTTTATTAGTTTATGCTAACCATACAAAGTTAGTCATTTTATTATGATCCAGCTATACCAACTAGTAGGATAAAGGTTAGATGCAAGATAGGGTAAATCAGGAAGGTTAAAAATACGAGTAGGAGAAAAAGCAGTTTGTATATGTGCTACCAAAGCGTAAAGGCAAAGATATTACAATTGACATGAGAGGAAAATAGGATTCAAAGTGAAACAGTGCAAAACATGTACAGTCCATCCCTGATTTTTAAAAGATGAAATCTATCATAAAGGTACAACAAGCAGAAATTTCTATACTGTTGACAAATGTCTTTGAGCTAAACAAACCAATGTAACGAATCTGTCAAAAACATATGGAGGACTTTAAATTTATACCCCGTAGACAATAATAGACCAACTATCCCCAAGTTAAGACAAAGATAATTTCAGTAAGACAAGTAACAATTATAAAGTAAATGTGGGGGGTTGGGAGGTGGCTCAGCCACTAACTATACTCATTGCTCTTCCAGAGGACTGGAGTTCAGATCCCCAGAAGCCCTGACAGGTAGCTGGCTCTCTCATCTGTCTGTAACTGCAGCTTTAGGGGAGCCGACACCCTCTGCGGAACACCACAGGTATCCTCACAACCTCCTGCAGGCACTCACACACGTGTCCACAGGTAAAATACATTTTTTCAAAAAGCAAATAGAAAGCTTTGTAGCACTAATAAGAGAAATTAAATGCTTCCCATATATCTTTTTGTTTTGTTTTGTTTTGGTTTTGTTTTTGTTTTTTTTGTTTGTTTGTTTGTTTTTGTTTTTTGAGACAGGGTTTCTCTGTGTAGCCCTGGCTGTCCTGGAACTCACTCTGTAGACCAGGCTGGACTCGAACTCAGAAATCCACCTTCCTCTGCCTCCCAAGTGCTGGGATTAAAGGCGTGCGCCACCACTGCCCAGCCCATATATCTAATATACAGCTTCACTGGGAATGATACTGACATCATGAAAGGATGTGAAAGTTAGTTCTTGAAAGAATAAAAAGAATCTCAGATATAACAGTTGGTGTTCTGCCCTACTCCCAAAGCTCAACCTCCTGGAAAATTTTATTAGTTAGTATTTAATTTCTCTCTAAAAAGATAATTTAAATTTAAATGAATATAATGAAATATTAATCCTTAGTGTTTCACTTCTTACTGTGGACAGAAAATTAAACTTAATTAAAGGTAATTATATCTTAATTATTTTTTGTTAATTTAATTAAGTTTTTTTCCTCCTCAGTGGAAAAAATTAAAGCATCAATCTAAAGCACTCACCAAAATTATATTCAGGGATGAGAGAATATGTGTGGTCATTTATTTACCTACAACACTATTTGAAAGACACAAAATCTGATACTTATCCATGTTTCTGAGGACTGGGTACCAGGAAAGTGCAAGGCTAGTGTCTACTGTGTATTCTGCACTTCTGGAATTTTGAACATCTACAGGTATTCACTTAAGCCAATTTCAGTAAGACAAGTAACAATTATGATGCCAATCATTATGATGACTAATTCTTGAAGAAAAAATATTTTCCATGATTGTTTAATTGTACCATGAACAAAACTTTTACATCAAATCAACAATTTAATAATAATAATAAACAGAATTAAAACTATGTTTGTAAGAAATAGTTTTAATTTAGTCTCCTGAAGTTAATTAGTGGTATATGCAATATAGTTATATCTTTTGACTGATATGGCCTCATCATGAACTTCTGCGTTCAGATCATAGCTAAAATAAATGAACAATAGTCACATGTTTTTCTTGGCTCCTAGATTTTGGCTATATCCCTATGTCCTGAATTCTAAAATAAAGTGTAAACATTCAGGAAGAATAAGGAGGAGGAGGAGGAGGAGGAGGAGGAGGAAGAGGAAGAGAAGAAGAGAAGAA
>NW_022196911.1:62466010-62494747 GCF_008632895.1 Mastomys coucha
GGAGGAGGAGGAGAAGGAAGAAAGGAGGAGGAGAAGAAGAATTAAAAGAAGAAGCTGATCATTAGGGCTGGAGAGTTGGTTCAGTGCTTGAGAGCACTGACTGTTCTAGCAGACGATCCCCTCTCCAATTACCAGCATCCACATGATAACATCTGAACCATCTGAGACTCCAGTTCCAATGGATCAGTTGCCATCTTCTATCCTCTTTGATACCAAGCACATATATGGTGCACATATATTCAGGCAAAATACTCAAAGGCATAAAATAAAATAAATACATCTAAAAAAATATTGAAGCAGATCATTTCCATCTTGAAATATGAAAGTATGCATCAAACACTTCTGCAGTTACCAAGGCACATCAACTGAACGTGGCTGGCCATTTCAACAAACAGCACCAACCATTAGATATTAGAGTGAGAGAAACTTAAACTGTCAGCCCATAAGCAGAAATTTACATCAAAGAGGATGCAAATGAAAGAACTTTAAGTATGAAATAACAGAAGAAAAGAAGACTTTTGTGCCTTTGTATTGCAAAAATTCAGAAGATCTGATTCCAAAAATGAGATACATAAAATAAAATATTGATAGGCTGAACTTCATTGATTAATTTTGAAATTAAAAGATCTCCACAGATAGGAAGAGACTATACATCAATCATCTGTCTGATTAATGATTCATAGATAAAATGCATATAAAGAACTAGCAACTGATGAGATAAGAAGAAAATGATAACATTGTTTCAAATAGGCTAAAGATTCAGAGCTGGCAAATACACACATATGTATAAATGGTAAATGGGCAGGTGATAAAGACATTCTGTGTATTAAGATCTGAACCACAAGTGAGTGACCACTTTATACCTAGTAGGTGGGGCACAATCAAAAGAGACAGGGCACACAAGTGCAGGTGACAAGAACAGGATCACACCTGTTGTAGAAATTCTTTCCCACCATGGGAAAGAATTCATCAATTTCCTAAAAAGTTAAACACACAGAAATCCAGGTCCCAAGAAAAATGGAAACACATGCCCACCCAGCAACCTGTACTGTGTTCATAGTGGTGGAAAGAATCCACTTTGGGCAGGTGTGTCCTACTGGCACTAACTTAGAGAGATGCACTGTAGGAACATGGAGAGTAGGGGTGGGAGGGCCAGACACAGATTGCAGGATTCTACCTACATGAAATTTTCAGAAAGGCAAAAATGTACAGAGAGTTGATCAGGGGATGAAGGGTCAAATTATTGTTAAGAACTTCTCAAAGACAGGCTCTAAGACCATTATAGAAACAGGGATACAATTCTGTAAGTCAACTAAGCTCCATGTATAGTTACAATGTCATTCTCAGTGCATGAAAAAGTTCACTAAAGATATTAAGGGGGGTAGATCTCAGCTAATTCTAAATATTACACAAATGACAATCATTGCCATATAAAATAAATGCAAATAAATAAAATTAAAGTTCTAGCAAAAAAACCACTGATAGCAAGAAATTCATCTGCAGGTGGTAATCATATTTATCATATAATACTGTACAACAATGAATACAATATATAGTTAGATTTAATTTTATGGAAAAATCTAACAATAATAATTTGAGGCGAAAAAATAAAGAGGAGCTGGAGAGATGGCTCAGCAGCTAAGGGTACTTCATTCCTTTTCAGAAGTCCTGGGTTCAGTTCCTAGAACTCACACTGGCAAGCTCACCACTGCCCGTAACTTTGGTTCCAGGGGATCAACACCTTCTAGTCTCCACAGGCATGGCACTCTCGTGGTACATATTCTTCTGTGAGCACAAGCGCGTGCGCGCGCACACACACACACACCAATGCCATATAAATAAAAATGATGTTTTAAAAGTATAAAGACATTTGTATTCATATGCCACATTTTGTGTAAATAGAATCATTAAATATGGGACCTTTGTGTCCTGGTCCATTAGTTAGCATAGAATCATAGGTTCCTCTACCTGGCAGCGCCCACCTGCACTTCCTCCCTCTCTACAGAGCTAACATTCTATCGAACACACACACCAGAGTTTCCTTACGCACCCTCTAGATGGTGGGCATTTGATCATTTCCACTTTGGGCCATGATGAATAGTGTTTTTATGAACGTCATGTGCAAACTTTTGTATAAACTTGTATTAAACGACTGGAGAAATGTCTCAGGAGTTAAAATCATGTACTTCTCTAGAAGAGAACCTAAGTTTGGCTCCCAGAACCAACGTTAGGCAACTTAGAACTGCCTTTTTAATTCTATGCCCAGAGGACCAACCTCCTCCTTTGTCTCCCTTGGGCACTTGTACTACAAGCACATATAGATACATACATATGAATACAATTTAAAATAAAATAAATACTTTAAAAGTATGCATTCAATTTTCTTAAGTAATTAGAATTTGAATTATTTTATTGATTTTTGTTATATAAAATATAAAAATATAGAAAGTATTACGCTAGATAAGACTTCAGATGATGGCTGGCGAAATGGCTCAGTGTTTAAGAGCACTGGCTGCTCTTCCAGAGGTCCTGAGTTCAATTCCCAGCAACCACATGGTGACTCACAACCATCTGTAATGAGATCTAATGCCTTCTTCTGGTGTGTCTGAGCATAGCTACAGTATATTCATAAGTAAAATAAATAAATAAATCTTTTTTAAAAAAGAGTACTTATAAAAAAAGACTTCAGATGCAGTATTTAAAATATACATGTATCAAGATATCATGTTATTTCCCATGGAAGTTTACAACTATTATGTCTATCAAAAATAAAAGCTATAAAATGAAATACTTTATAAAAATAAAGACAAGAGCAAAGTAAAGATACTCATATAGTATGTGTCACAAATTTAAACCTTAGCTAGCATAATACCATGTAAGTTTAATAATAAATATATTATATATAATATATATAATATATAATACTCAACATTTTCCTTAATGTTACAGACAATGAAATAAGAAAAGGAAAAATAACACATAAATTAAGAGAGGAAGAAAGCACAAAATTGTGATTATTTATAAAGGATGCACTGAAAATTCAAACATATGTATATACATCTAATATATATATATATATATATATATTAGAACTGATTATGGGGCAAATACAGGTATATTTCTATAATCCCAGCACTGAGGAGGTGGAGGCAGGAGAATTAGGATTTCAAGGCCAGCCTTGGCTACAACAAGTCTAAGGACAGCCTGGTTTACAAGAGATCCTGTCATAAAACCAAACTGCCAAAAAAGAAGCAATGAGGGAATTCAGCAGAGGGTGTAAAAGATGCAAAAGCATAAGAGAAGAAATGAATGGCATTTTTTTTTTTTTTTTTTTTTTTTTTTTAGGATAGCTGCTGTGAGTTTATTTTCTGCTTTACACAAGGCCCAGTTATGGGGTCAATAAAGCTAAATGCTATGAGCCAAGAGAGGGCTCTCTCCACTCCTGCTGGTGTCTGTTCAGCCTTCCTAGTACAGGGAGGGTTGGGAAGGTTGGTGATGGCCTAGCACCTCTTAAGCTTGGACAGGCTGCTGATTCTGACAGATCAGGAAGGGGCCCTTGTGTTGGCCTGGCCAGGATGGGTGACTGGCTGCTGCTTCACGCTTTCAGGAGTCAGGTCACAGGTGATCAGGCTTCTGGAGGCCTGGGGGTATTCTGCTCAGAAGACTCCAACGCTGTGGTCATGAATGGGAGAATGGATTTCCTGAAAAAGAAGCTGGTCCACCAGTGGCCCTGGTCGGCCTTGGGATGACCCGGGGAGTGGGGCTCGGAGTGCCCTGCTACTCAAAACCGTTGCTGGACGAGAAGCCCAAGCAGAGTGAGCCACTGGAAGGAATGGTTGCCATACTTCAGGGCTGAGGAGCTTGGCCAAGACCCCTCGTTTGCAAGCAAGGTCACCGGTGGCAAGTCCTGGGGCGCTAGGCCTCGGAGCCCATGTGCAAGGATAACCCATGAAACACGGCTACTCTATGACCCATTGATGAATGATTTTCTAGAAAAGTTCAGCTCAGAAATATCAAGGCTACGCTCTCCCAAATTATCTTGACCCTTCATTAAAAACTGTCTCCAGCTGTTCACCTGTGTTCTACATAGGGAAATGGGAGGATGGGGAAAGCAAAGGCGTCATATGGAATTCCCCCCTCTTTTTATAAAAAAGCCACTCTGGGAGGCTAGAGAGTTGGCTCAACCGTTAAGAGCACTGGTTGCTCTTCCAGAGGACGTGGGTCCAATTTCCAGCACTCACACGACAGCTCACAACTGTCTGTAACTCCTGTTCCAGGGACCGCACATTCTCATACAGACATATGGGCAGGCAAACCACCAATGTACATAAAATAAAAAATATATAAATTATATTATAAAAAGCTATTCTAGAAGCCCTACACAGCAACTTCTGTTGGTACCGTATTACCCCAAACAATATCACCTCTCTACCCTGAGTGCAAAGGTTCTGAATTAGTTGGGCAAACTGCTCCCACAAGTGAAACTGTAGTTCTGAGTAGCCAACGTGTCTGACACATGTCAGTAGTCAACGAGCAAGAAGTGTACCAGGAAAAATAGACCCATCCAACAATTAAGAGAAAAACTAGCAAAATATCTAAGATCTGGAAAAGCACTAGAAGAGAAATGTAGTATCCTGGGGTAAACATAAAATATCACACCCAGGGGATGAACCAGCTCACAACTCTCAATGCTTGTCCAATGAACCTATTAAATCAACTTGATCCAAATCAAAATCCAACAGAAGTTTTTTCCACATCTGAAAACCTGATCCAAAAGTTCATATACGGACCTTTAAAAAATCATCAAAATGACATTAAAATGAGTAAATACGTAATAAAAATTGTCCCAATAGACATCAAAGACTATGCGCTATTTGCACAAAAAATATGAGAGAAAAAAAGTATTGAATCCAGAAACCAATCTCATACCCTAACACATGTGTGCACACATGTGGGCATGTATACACACACACACACACACACACACACACACACACATCCCTAGGCAAAACAGAACAGTGGAAAGGGCAGAAATAATAAAGCTCTTGTAAATTAATAATTAATTACAAAATTTAATTAAGAATTAATTAAAAATAAATTACAAAACTAAAATTTTCTTAAAATCAATTTGTTTGAAAATATAAAGTAACATAGGTATGACCCTGAATCTCTAAGTTTTAGAAATTCCTTTATAGTACACCCCGAGGAGCAAAGACATAAAGAGAATCTTTTCATAAATTTGCCTAAAAATTTAGGTTTTCTAGAAGACCCAAATTCTAGAAGTCAGAGATACTACAGCAGAGCATTATTAGACCACAAGAAGTTGTTCAGAACTTGAAAAGGCAAATTATATCTCAAGCATATGTGATCCTACCCAGATTTTTATAGTATATAACTCAAAATAATCTAGTAATGAGGGGATGGAAGATGATACAAATAAACTGGACCATAAGCTACCCACCAGGAATACACCGCATTTATTAGGCTAGTCTACATTTGTATATTGTGAAATTTTTCCATATTGTTTACATACTAATGAAAGAAACGAACCAAGAGCAGATAAAAGTAAGATGGCAAGTAAACATTTATAGTGTCCACTGTCTATGAGCCTATTTTTTACAACAATTTTACCAATTTATTTTTCCCAGGAAATACATAAGAAAATGCAACCTCAAAGTCTGGGTTATTACAAACCAAAGGAGAAATTCAGCCTAGTCGAAAAGGTGTTGATTTTGTCATTAAAATATATGGGGCTACAGAGTCATACACGGTTGCCACAGCTCTTGGAACTTGAGCTGTGTGCAGCCTCACTGCCTTCATGGGGGTTAGGTGAACGCTTTCATGCTTAAGCACAGCAAAGGAAGAGAACTTGATTGTGAAGTTTAAAAAAAATCAAATTCCCACCTAAAATGGGTAAGTTAGGCCATACATAAATCATATCTCAATATAAATGACTTTAAGAAGGAAGATTTTAACTTTAAAAGTATAGCCATAAAATATTTTCTTTAACTAATAAGGATGTTAATTATACTAATAGCCTGACTCAGCTACCTTAACGTTAAGGCAGGTTGTTAAGACATGAGTGTATATAAAGTATGACCCCCACTTACGTCCCCCATGCTATCTCTCCAGAAGAGTCTAAGTGCATTTTCTCTTCTCTTTTTTATATTTTTTCCTATGATGAATGCATTAAGTTCTAATAATAATTCTTCTGCATGCTGGCAGGGTGGGCACTGGCCCAACGGTGGAGACTCAGCATAAAGGCTCTTCTCAATTTGGCTTTGCTGCCCCAGTCAGACTCCAAGGATGAGCCCTGGCGATGGCCCAAGGGAATGCAGTGTGGGGGCTCCTGTGGGAACAAATAAGGAAAGTGCTTTGCTGGGCATCTGATCTTTGGCAGAACAGGACAGGCGTGCATGACAGTTTGCCAAATTGAATATAACTCTTAAGAACTAACTTATGAGAAGGCCCACCAGGCGCTGTCAAAGATTCCCTTCCCAACACACTAGAAAGCATTCTCAGAGGGCAGAATGGTCCTTGTCAAATTATTTATAGGAGATTGGTTCACATACTCTGAATGATATGAATACTTCTAATTATATCCGAAGATGCCAAATGTCACTACAAACTTCGCCGAGTGTTCCTGTTGCCAAGTGTTTTGTCCTGACAAAGAGGAGGGAGCCGCAGCATCAGCACTTCTGTTCCTATATAAGCAGGGCTGCCCCTCACACCCTATCTCCGCCAAGAGCCAGAGGTAAGTGATGGATGGGAAGCTTGGGAGCCTTAGGACCCTGGGGACAAGCAGCAAGAACCCAGTGGCTATCTCTGAGCATGAACCAATTCCTCTTAGGCTTGAAGGGTAGGGGGATTTTTAAACTCTATAATTATGTGGCCAGGATCTGTGAGCATCACTAATGGGGAAACTTCCTGTTTCACAGTGCAGGACAGACGTGACTCTACGTATTCATCCAGAGCCCCATAGGTAAGACTTGGATTTCTTCATTTGTTGATGACAGAGAGGATTTTAGCCTAAGGAGTCTGTGAATAGTTCTTAATTACCCGCCATTTCTGTGTTTTTAGATAGCAGGAGGTGCTTTTGAGGGATGACTTGTACATGCTGGAAATCATTTTTCCAGAATGTCTTATTCTCAGAAGCCCGGGATTAAAGGAACATTTGGGACAGGATGAATTTTGACAGTGAGCTATCAGCTGTAACTCTCCAGGGGCAATCAACTGTTGTGTGCCAAGCCTCCTGCATAGCATTGAACACACACACACACACACACACACACTACATGCTTTTCAGACAGTGTTACTTACCATTGGAAATGTAAATGTTTTGTTAAAAGCATATCTGAGTTATTTATAAGGATTCCCTTAATTTTGGGGGGAAAAATACAGTTTTCCTTTCCACAGACTGTTAGTGATCATGAATAATTTAGGAGCAATTCTACTGTGCTCTACAGAAGTCAGTACCAGAGAGTAAAGCTAAGAGTCCACCAGTTTAACACACCTCCGCAGCGGAGGCTCACTGGTCCATGGTCAGTCAATAACGTTTGCGCATGCAATGAACTCTTAATGTTCTTCTTTTTCTGAGTAGAAGGAAAAGAACCCCATGGAATTTCCACAGGAAGAAGAGCTCTCCCACAGAAGCACTCATTTCTCTGTGCTTAAATCAGTTAAAGTGAGAGCTGAAATCTCTCATGTCAAAAGAGATTTGGGAAGCAGGGCAGTGCTAAGTCCCCTGCTCCCTAGCCAAAGGATGAAAATCCAGAACCAAGAATGGGGTTAGGAAGTTCTAACAGCCCAGGGAGAGATAGACTATCAAATACCAACAAAATGAAAACAGTCACTTGGCTTTGAGCAACAATGGTCATCTAAAAGATCAGAAAGTGTCCCTGGTAGCTTTGAAAAATACCAACAGCCTTCCTTTGCACAGAGCCATGTTTCCTTCCTAAGTAGGTGACTGTCCCGGGAGTGTGGCAGATGCAGACATTCTGCAAGAGACAAGAGGATTAAGTAATGACAGTTGCTGTAAAACAATCCGTCAACAGCTTTAACTACAGAGATCACTATAGTTCAGAGGGGAAAGCAGGGTGGAAAGGTTTTCATTGTAATCAAAGATGTAGGTACCTACTCCTGGGAGTCAAGGTTCTGGAAAGGACACTTGCCAAGTTCTAAAACTGGGTCCTCAAGTTTTCACAAGATATCGGATTGCAGAAAGGGTCTCAGCCTGCCCTGAAAACCAGACTTCAAATCCTCACCCACATTTCTGACTTTTGCTTTTTCTCTCTCTCTTCCGTGTCCCCCAAGGCCGACACCTCGGCTAAATAAATAGCAGTCATGAGTTCGGGTTCGGACGCGGAGATGGCTATTTTTGGCGAAGCTGCTCCTTACCTCCGAAAATCGGAGAGGGAGAGGATTGAGGCCCAAAACAAGCCTTTTGATGCAAAAACATCTGTCTTTGTGGTGGAGCCCAAGGAGTCTTACGTGAAAAGTGTCATACAAAGCAAGGATGGAGGCAAAGTGACCGTGAAGACGGAAAGCGGAGCAGTAAGTGAAAACACAGAGGGCCCACTCTGGGATCATTTCTCTGACTCAATCCAGAGGCAAAATCTCCCTTGCTAGGGATGCCTGATCCTTGCAGCCACGTGAGCATCCTCCTCCTAGCATGAGGTCCCATGATTTGGGAGCTAAAGGGGTTCAGGCTACAGTACCTCCCCTTCCCTACTTCCCTCAGGATTCAGCTCGATAATATTGGCCTCCACTATGTCCCTTTAAGTTCCTACATCCAGGTCTTAATCTCTAAGTCTGAGAAAAAAATAAAGCTACCTAGTTCTATCACAAAAGTTCCTGTGCTGCTTATGTAGTTCCATAAAGTGCTGATATATTTAAAGAAGTTTCTTGTAATGGGTGGGATGAGAAAAAATTAAAAATGCTTGGCCTAGAAAAAGAGAATAAAAGGAAAAGAAAATAAATTTCATTAAAAACATAAATAGTATTGCAATAAGCAGGGGTCTTTGGGTCTCTATTTTGTATGACGGTTTCATTTCCTCTGGCTATACAATCAGGGAAGTGGTGGTATGGGTTCATGGAGGGCTGGGTGGATCCAATCAACCCACACTCAATGGTGTCTGATAAACAATCATGCTAAATCTCTTGAATTTGTACAATTAAATGTGTCAATAAAAAGTACTAATACCTACATTATCACAGGAAACAGATTTCCTTAGCATCACACCTGAAAAGAAATGTGTTCAGGCCTTTAAAAGGCACTGAATAATCATATCTGATGGAACGTGTGCTCAGTTGTAACTTTGTAACCGAAATGAACAGGCAGACATAAACCCTGTCTCAAACCACTCTGCTTTCCTTACCAGACTCTCACCGTCAAGGAAGATCAAGTCTTCCCCATGAACCCTCCCAAATATGACAAGATCGAGGACATGGCCATGATGACCCACCTCCATGAGCCAGGAGTGCTGTACAACCTCAAAGAGCGTTATGCAGCTTGGATGATCTATGTGAGAGCCCCTTTTAGCACATTTATTTTTTGTAAAAAAAATAAAAAAATGAAGCAAGAGGCAGTAGATTGACTTTTCTGATCTTTTCTCCAGACTTACTCAGGTCTCTTCTGTGTCACCGTCAACCCCTACAAGTGGCTGCCGGTGTACAACCCTGAGGTGGTGGCGGCCTACAGAGGCAAAAAGCGCCAGGAGGCCCCGCCCCACATCTTCTCCATCTCTGACAACGCCTACCAGTTCATGCTGACGGGTGAGTGGAGCATGTTTATAGGAATGTGCACACACAATTGGGATGGACAAACGGAGCTCACTCCAGTCTTATTATAAGACACCCGTGCCTCATGGGACTTACCATTTCCAAACTTCAACCACAGCCATGACATTTGCTCTTTCCGGCAGTCATCACCACTTTAGGATGTGAACAGTGACACTCTGGAATTCACTGGCCTGCCCAAGTCAACAAAGCTAGCAAATGAAAACTCAGACAAAGCAAAGAGCCAGTTTCTGAAAACAGATTAGTTCTTTCCCTCATTTTTTTTTTCTGACTTGGATACAAAAAGTTCAAAGAGATCCTTTTTAAAGTATTTACCTTCCCAACAGTTTTTACCTTCCCAACAGTAAAAAAAAAAAGTCTCAGGCATATCCAGAGAATTCTGAATTCTAATGTGGATTTTCAAATGACACAGCCGACGTTGCCAGCCTTGGGAACTGAGCATGAGTAAACTGGAGATAGCATATGGGTAAAGAGAATCTATAAAACTCCCCCAACCCCAGACTTTGAAACATTCTCCTCTTCAAGTCTGTTAGTCCCACTTTATCAAAGCATACTCATGATAGGTTCCAGAACAGCACTAAAACCTTTTATCTTCACATACCAAATGCCTCTGGATATGGCCTCAGTTCCCATGCTCCCTTTCTTCTGTCGAGTTTTGGTAGCTGGGCACATTTCTCTTTTTTTCTGTTCATTTTGCTGCTCTTGTTCATAGATTGTCTTTTAAAACGGGGATGGGGGAAGAGAAAGTGACACAACAGGGACCCCCTATGACAGACTGGCCCGTACTTCCACAAGGACTCTGTGCCCTCCTTTCTCAAAGTTACCCAGGTGTTGGCTCCTGTTAGAGGTTTCAATATCCAGAAACTGCAACATCCACCGCCGCCAAATGACTCTCCAGGCTTTGGGACTGTCCTAAATTTAAAGTCACCTAGGCTCCCAAACCCAATTTTCATACAAAATTATGCAGAACCATGGCATTAGCCCATTTAGAGTTATTTGAACATTGGCTGAAATACTAGGTCATTGTTTTCTTGTCCTAGATGCAATATGGTTTTACATGATTCATATTAGAAAAATAAGACAACGTTATTGATCCAAAATCCACACCAATTTCCTTGAACAGAAGCTCAAGGTTTTGTAAAGTCTAAGTGTGTACATACATCTAAATAACATGTAGACTTGTGTTGATTTTCTCTAGAAATACTTTTAAACTTAGGAGTCTCAAAACTCCAAAATCTGTCAATACAGAATTGCAGAGTAAATTAACTAGACATTTGATAAAATACATTATTACATTGACATAAATATCTGAATTAAAATAAAATTAATTAATTAATTTACTAATTAGACCATTTTTTATTTGGCATCATCAGGAGTCAAGTTGGTGACACCAAAAACTGGACAAAGAACAAGTTGAAAAGTAGGCAAAATGAAAGTCAAAATACCTGACTATCTTTAACTTTACCTAGTTCTGTAACTTAAGTTTAAGAAGCCATTTTCTTCTCTAAGCCTCAGCTTCACTGTATGCTAAATGGGAGATTTCACCTAAGCAACATCTAAGGTCTCTAGTGACTTCACAATCCTGCAACTGTTATTCCTTACAACTAAAATCACCTGATGTCTGAGGTTTTCTTCAAAATAACCCAATGAGGTTGGAATAGCGTAGCAATGCCATGAAATTGACCAAGTATTAATGACCATTCCTCTATTGGACAGATGCCCAAAGTCTCATTATCATAGTCTCTGCTCTTATGTGCATTTAAATGTTCTAATAATATAATTTTAAAGTAATAAAATATATCCACCCACGCATTTGGATAACTATGATAAAAAATAGAAAATAAGAAGTATTAGAAAATAGTGGAGAAACAAGATACCATTCACTGTTGGTGGGAATGTAAAATGGCAAAATTGCTATGGAAAACAATAAGTGGTTCTCAAGCAATTAAAATATAATAAGGGTCTGATCCATGCTCCCTACTGCTGGGAAGCTAGCCAAAAGAATGGATCCAGGTGTTCCAATATCTCTTTGCAGGCCTAGTTCATAACAGCATCTTTTATAGCAGCAAAGATATGCAAGAAACTCACATACCCAGCTGATAAATAATTAGGCAAAGGATGGTATATTCATGCAATGGAATAGTACTCTTCCTTTAAAAAGAGTTAATTCTGGCAGTGCTACAACACAGATTAACCTAAGCAAAAATGTCACAAAGATAAATACTGTATGATTCTGTTCATATGCAGGCTTGATAATAGTCAACTTTGTCAACAGAAAGCTGAAGAGTGGTGGCCAGGTCCAGAGGAATGGGGGGCCACTATGTAATGGGTACAGAGGGTCATTTTTACAAGATGAAAAGATGTTTGAAAGCAGAAGGTACTGATGGCTGTACAACATGAGAGAGCATAATCCCACAGAACTATACATTTAAAATATAACCAGGGAAACAGGTCCACGAATGAAGTGCTCCCACACAAGCATGAGGAACAGAATACGGCTCCCTAGCAACCAAGCAGATGCAGCCTGGGACTGGAGAGTTTAGGATTCTCCCCCCAAACAAGCCGGAGAGGTAGCCTAGATGTATCTGTGAGCTTTATGTTCAAATGGGAGACCCTGCATCAGTGAATATGGTGCAGAGTAATCAAGGAAGACTCTAAGGACCAGTCTTGGGATTCTGTGTGTGTACCCAAACACAGGTGCTCATGCACTTACACACACACACCACAAAGACACACAGAAAACATAAAAGGTGATAGATTTTATGTTATGGGTATTTACTAAAACAAAAACAATAAAACAAACAAACAAAAAAAGAAAATAGGTGATTCCTTGCCTCTCTCTTTCACAAATCTTACTCTAAGAGTCGATGAGTCTGGATTCACTTGTCTTCATTACTTTCTGTTGAGTATGCATAGTTTTGACCCATGGTCTTTATTGCTTCCACAGATCGTGAGAACCAGTCCATCCTGATCACGTATGTGACTTTCTTCTTTCTGGTTGGCAGCAACTGCCTTAACCATTGGTGGTAGATCGCACAGTTCTGATGTTCTTTCCCTTGTGTTTAACAGCGGAGAATCCGGGGCCGGGAAGACTGTGAACACCAAGCGTGTCATCCAGTACTTTGCAACAATTGCAGTCACTGGGGAGAAGAAGAAGGAGGAGCCTGGCAAAATGCAGGTGGGTCCGGTAGCCAGAATGTGGACCCAGACTCTGCTATGGTGCCCAGATGTCTGGATTCCTAGATGCAAAGACTGCTCTTTCCCATGCAGGGGACCCTGGAAGACCAAATCATCAGCGCCAACCCCCTGCTGGAGGCCTTTGGGAATGCCAAGACAGTGAGGAATGACAACTCCTCTCGCTTCGTGAGTCTCTGGATCACAGAGGGGTCCTGTCTGTCCTTCCTTGCTGGGGTCATCCCATTTAAGTTGATAATTTAGATGCTTATCTCTGTGTGCTTCAGTGTTTAGTACTAAATATGTCTTTATCTTTTCCAGGGCAAATTCATCAGAATCCACTTTGGTACCACAGGAAAACTGGCATCAGCTGATATTGAAACATGTGAGTAAACTGGACCATTGAAAATCTAAGTGGGAGACAAGCCAGCTTGGATGCAGGGACATTCTGTAACATATTCTATGCAAGAAGCCTGCAGAACAGCGCTTGGCTGCTGGAGTTGTCTGTGAGCTAACACCAGACTCACCTACACAGTTCACTATCTCAGTATCTCAGTCTTAAGTTAATGATCCCATCTCCATCCCAGAGAACTTCCAAACCTCAGAAGCAACTCTAATTTCCCACCCCAAAGGTTACCTCCAATTTGGCAAATGTCTCCAAGGTAGACTTTTACCACAGATAATGTGACGTGATCCAAAGACACTAGAAGTCAGCTAACACACGGAGGTTGTGGATCCCCAACTTGAAACTAATTCCAGGGAAGAAGTGCGCTTCAGTGCTGCACCCATCTGGAAATATGCATGGCAACTGTCATGTACACTTCAGTTCTCACATGTAACCACAGGACGAGCACACTGAAATCTCAGTGGAGCTAAATGTAGTGTCCCTCAGCTTTCGCCAAAGACACTAAAGTTTACAATATGTCAAAAGAACGTTTTCCTAGTTTGATCTCTTTCTTTCCAGACCTTCTAGAGAAGTCTAGAGTCACTTTCCAGCTAAAAGCAGAAAGAAGTTACCACATTTTTTATCAGATCACCTCCAATAAGAAGCCAGAGCTAATTGGTAAGGAAGAACTTTAAATTTGTGGATGGAAGGTAAAATTGTATACTAATAATTTCTCATGTCAAACATTCACCCTTAATTCTGTGTACTCAGAAATGCTCCTGATCACCACCAACCCGTATGACTATGCCTTTGTCAGTCAGGGGGAGATCACGGTGCCCAGCATTGATGACCAAGAAGAGTTGATGGCCACAGACGTAAGTCATAGCCTATGCCCACACTTTTTAAAAAGCCTACGATATGTGGGTATGACAACAGCAAACCCCACAGAAGTGTGGTCTCCTTGGTCTATATTATAAATTCTCATAGTGTCTTCTACCCTGACCTCTGTCCTTTTGTCTTTCCTGCTAGAGTGCCATTGATATCCTGGGCTTCTCACCTGAAGAGAAAGTGTCCATCTATAAACTCACAGGGGCTGTGATGCATTATGGGAACATGAAGTTCAAGCAAAAGCAGCGTGAGGAGCAAGCTGAGCCAGATGGCACTGAAGGTACCCAAATACCCTCTATGTAGGTTTGAATCGGAGAATTTTCAAATTGAAATACTATATATCCCATACCCATATCTCCTTGCAACTGAGCTTCTGAAGACCACAACACACTTATATACACATATGGCTTCCTCCACATCCTCCTCTTTCACTCCTCCATTACTTCATCATCACTGCCAATTCAAATAAGGTATGTCAAGCCTCAGCAGCCATGTATAAACTGACCAAGGGCCAGAGAACTGGAGACAGAAGAAGGTGGAACTCCTGCTTTGTCCTGGCAAAGCTAGGTCTAGATACATGATAGATTCACATGTTGTTTTAGTATTAGCTAGGAAAGCCTCTTTGCATAGGTTGAGAGGTGAAGGATGCACCTATGTACATATGTATGTATGTATGTATGTATATGCATGTGATGTGTGTGTGTGTGTATGCCTGCCTGTGTGTGTGAACAGTAATAAGCAAGAAAGATTTAAAAAAGAAGCCAACAAAGAAAAATTGTGTGCCCTACATATGAAGAAACAAATATTCAGGACATGGGAACCACCACCCAGTTATTCACCTGCCCCAAAACATGCCCTCCTCCCTCTCCATCTCCCTTCATCTTCTCTAGATGTTCCCTAGAGAACATTCTGACACATACCATGGCACATACTGTATGTGCTCAGATATACTGGACTTTTAGAGGATCACCAACTTTACTTAACCCTTGCCTTTTTAGATAAAGAAGTAGGTTCCTTTAACCAGGTCAGGTCAAATCTAGAAAGGCAGAACCAGGAAAAGAGTCCAATTTCCCTGCCTTTTACCCTCCCTAATGGTGAGTGTTATTGCTTATTTATCTTGCCCTTCCAGCAATACCTGAATTCTTCAATGGAGGGACGATGTCTTAAACCTTGAACAGACTATCACAATAAACACTGTTTATTGTGGTTAATGAAGCTGTTCTCCAATCCTATTTTCAACAAGTCATTAAAAGCCAGTATAAGTGATCAACCATTTAGGGATTACCAAGTACCTTAATATACATGCAAAGAACTTCATTCGCCTTTTTGTTATGTGATTTAAAGGTCTTTTTTCAACCTAAACAATGGAGTAATTAGATAGTAGAAAGATAAAGGGACAGGCTAAGGAGAATACCCATTTTAAAACATTTCTTGATTTGTGTCACCACAGTGGCTGACAAGGCTGCCTATCTCCAGTGTCTGAACTCTGCTGACCTGCTCAAAGCCCTCTGCTATCCCAGGGTCAAGGTTGGCAATGAGTATGTCACCAAAGGCCAGACTGTGCAACAAGTAAGCATGTATTCCCCATAAATCACAAACCGAGGCCTACATGACACCACTTAATAACACTAACAAACATTGCTATGTCTACAAAGGTGTATAATGCAGTGGGTGCCCTGGCCAAGGCTGTCTATGAGAAGATGTTCCTGTGGATGGTCACCCGTATCAACCAGCAACTGGACACCAAGCAGCCCAGGCAGTATTTCATCGGGGTCTTGGACATCGCTGGCTTTGAGATCTTTGATGTGAGTTATCTTCATAATAACACAAAGTGAGGGACACAATTTCTAAATTCAATGTACTAAGTGATACTTATTTATATTGTATATATTGCTTACTCCAACCCTGAAACTAATACAAGAGTAAAATATCTAAGGTAACAGAAAACAATAACAGCTTATTGAGCAGTCAGTGTATTTTTGATACTATTCTACGGACTTCAAAATGTTGCCTCATTTAACTTCCAAAGAAAGAGAAGTTTATGATACCATTATTATTATTAATAGTAGTAGTAGTAGTAGTAGTAGTAGTTTAGCAAAAACTAGTACACAAGGAAAATCAAACACATACTAAAGATTTGATGGGCATGTAACACAAAGCCAAGGTAGGGTCTATTTGCAGCATTTGGTACATATACAAGGCATCTTGCATTGACCTAGGCATGAAAGGGAGAAAGCTCAAAGGTAGGAGCCCAGCCATAGACATTGGCGTATCCTCTTCCAGGTTTACCTTACAAAAACTATTTCTCTGTCAGGCTTCAGCTTTATCCTGGGTAAAGTAAGAGAGTGAGCAATTACAAAGACTCTTAGATCTTCGACTGCTGTATTGCACCAGAACTCTATTTTCATGGATCAGACAAGTGGGGGTATTTGATGTCAACAGAAGAGAAACTAACTGTCCATTTCATTTTATACATCAATTAAGTGTCTTAACAAACTTTCCTTAAAAACATGACAGCCAAAGGTAAAAAGTATGATCTCTTCTAGAATTAGAGAAGAGAGATTAGCACCTCTTTTAACAAGCTTTCCTAATAAGCCACTTTTCCCTTCTATCTTACATCAGAACCATAAAGCATAGTCATACCTTGACATACATTCTTGTCTCTGTGTTCTTACCAGGTGAAAGGAAAGCAGACTCTGTTAGAACTATAGTGTAGTAGATGAGTAGGACAACAGATAGGAAAATAAAATGTAGATTTTTAGGAATGGTGTTGTACATCTGTATTCCCAGAACTTAAGAAGCAGAAACAGGCAGATCTCTGTGAGTTCAAGGTCAGCCTGGTTTATACAGTGAGTTGAAGGACAGCCAAAGTTACCTTGTGAAACTCTGTCACAAAAAAGAAAGGGAGGGGAAAGGAAAAGAGGGAGAAAGGAGAGAGAAAGGAAGGGAGAGGCAGAGGAGTGAAGGAATGAAAGGAAGAAGGAAGGAAGGAGAGAAGGAAAGAAACATTGTAGTGTAATTGATATCTGAATACCCAAGAATGCCCAGAGTTCACAGGAAAAGCATTTCTCTCTGGGAGTACTGAACAAACAACAATTAGCTTAAATACTTACATTTAACCTCACCACTCCATTCAGATTATCTTCCATAAGAATATTTTCATTAACAGATTTTACTCCTATAAATACCCACTTAACCTGGGAAATCTCTTCGGCTCTGTGTAGTTCAACAGCCTGGAGCAGCTGTGCATCAACTTCACCAACGAGAAACTGCAACAGTTTTTCAACCACCACATGTTCGTGCTGGAGCAGGAGGAGTACAAGAAGGAAGGCATCGAGTGGACCTTCATCGACTTCGGGATGGACCTGGCGGCCTGCATCGAGCTCATCGAGAAGGTTGGTGTGCCTTTCGTGGGGGAAGGCTCTGGGTGAAGGGATGAATCTCAAATGTCTTTAAGAGCTCTAAAAAGGATCACTGTCCTTCCCATTGCTTGAGAGCTGAACACATGGAAGAGCACTGTTCAGAAACCATCCACTTCCTCTTTACAACGTTTACAGGAGAAAGGTTTGGGAGACATTGCCTGTGTTCAGTTTCTCTCCATTTTGTCCCAACACTGACTCATATCCAGCTTGAAGGCAGTTGTGAATACTCCTTCTGTGACAGTTGGCTTCACTAAACCACTCTTGCTAGTTCTAATCTGCCTCTCTTAGAGTCCAGGATGTCATTAAAAGAAATAAACATTTTTTTTTTCTAAATAAAAACTGATGCACAGACGATACCGCTGGTGCATCTGAAATCAAGAAGCCAAATTGAATTGCTTATACTATTTAATAACCTATACTAAAGGAGAGTAAATATCTAAAATATCTTAAGTAATATTTAGGTCATTTGCATTTTTGTTACTGTACATGGAGTTGATATTATTCTCAGACAAAAGTGGATGTGTGTGCTTGCACATGCACACATGCACATGCTCAGACACATGCAGGTACATCACCTGCGCACACTGAATGCCAGAGAAGGATGCTAGGTGTCCTGCTCTATCACACTCTGCCTTACTCTCTTGAGATAGAATCTCTCACTAGGCTGGTGAGCTTCTTGTTTCCCAGTTCCAGTATATCCTTTTTGAAATAAAATAAAACTTTGACAACAAATTTAATTCATTTAACAGGGGAGAGTATGATAATAAAAAGTATTTAGCAAATTACCCACAAACTCCATGGGAGTGCTCGGCTATTCTTTCGGCTGAACCTCATGCTACAGATTGAATGAGAGATGGAATGATGGGAAGGTCGTTCCAGAGATCACAGAGGGACTGTTTGAGATCAGAGCCTGACTTACTCTGTGCTTTTATTTAAATGGGAATGCTCATAATTCAAAGGACAGCCACTGTATCTACATCCATTGAGAAAAGTGAGGTTTACAGAAATCTACTATTCTGATTTCAGCCACTGGGCATCTTCTCCATCCTGGAAGAGGAGTGCATGTTCCCCAAGGCGACAGACACCTCCTTCAAGAACAAACTGTATGACCAGCATCTGGGAAAATCCAACAACTTCCAGAAGCCCAAGCCTACCAAAGGCAAGGCCGAGGCCCACTTCTCCCTGGTGCACTATGCAGGCACTGTGGACTACAACATCGCTGGCTGGCTGGACAAGAACAAGGACCCCCTGAATGACACCGTGGTGGGGCTGTACCAGAAGTCAGCAATGAAAACTCTGGCCAGCCTCTTCTCTACGTACGCCAGTGCTGAAGCAGGTACTTCTGGGCCTTCCATCCAAATCAAACCATCCCCTCAGAACGTTCCTATACCACTCTGACCCCAGGGAGCCTGCTTTAACTGATGGGTTTTCTTTTTATCTCAGATGGTGGTGCAAAGAAAGGAGCTAAGAAGAAGGGCTCTTCTTTCCAAACTGTGTCAGCCCTTTTCAGGGTAAAGTATAAATTTAAATTGGAAAAAATATACTCAGTTTCTATGTATTATATCTATGCGATTTAGAAAAAAACTAGGAGGGAATGGGATGGAGATAGGAATCACTTTCAATATTCTCTCATCAGGATAGATCTAAAGCAATACTTGGGTAGGGGTGGGGGCTTTATTCTTTATTCTGTATTATGATTACCTGCTGAATTCAGGAATGCTGACATGTCCTTAGAAACCTAGAAGCTTCTCAGGCACAACACACCCACTCACTCTCACACACACACACACACACACACACACACACACACACACACACACACACACACGAGCATGTAAATAAATACCAGTAATAAAGATGCTTTTTAAGGAAGCACTTGTGAACCTCAATGTGATTATTCCCTGTGAGCATTGTGTTCCAGTCCCACTACCAGTATCATTTGAGAAGACTTGAGATTCCCTTTTTTCTTTTTGGGACAATATCTTCCTATGTAGGTCAAACTAATCTTGAACTTGTGAACTTAGTATTTCAGACTCCTGGGTACTAGATTCCAAGTATGGGCCACCTTGCCAGGATTTAAGTTTCCTTTGAAAATGAACATGTATTCTTTAAAGTATTTTCCCCCTGAGATGGATGGAACAAACAAAAGTCACTAAACCCAAGCCTAGTGATCTAAATGGATGGTTAAACTACAAAAGAATAATACTTCTAATTACAAAATAGTGGAGCTTTTCCATTATATACTTGAATATTCCCATAACGCAATCATAACTCTTCCACAGCATGGCTCTTACTGAGAGGAGCACGTAAGATGTCTAGTCTGGGAACTGCTTGTGAGGATTTTGATGGCTCATTGCTTTCAAAACTAAAATGCTAGCTGGCTTGTTGGTCTAGGGGTATGACTCTTAGTTTGGGTCCGAGAGGTCCTGGGTTCAAATCCTGGATGAGCCCCTCTTTTCCTCAACTTCCATTCATAACTTGCCTACTTCCATTCATAATTTTCCTACATCACAGTACCAAATAACAAGATGTCAAATGACAAGGGCTAAAAGTCCAAACTAAAATGCATGTGTGACCAATGATCTTTACCTAACCAGAAAATTTGGTCTTATCCTTTTCCCACCGCACTATAATCTACATTATTCAACAAAAGTTTGCTTTGCAAGCTTGTCTGTAAGGGCATTTTTAGGCCTAGATCTTCATGTTATTTGTTTTGATTTCCTAGTGACTGACATGCGTGGGAAAAGCATATGTGGGGAAAGCATGTGTGAGAGATGTCTACAAGCATGTTCTTTACGGCTGAGCGATCACTCTCCATCATAATCAATTACTCCCCCATATACTCTAGGCAGAAAATCCTACCCAAGCACCTAAGATCCACCCACACAGAATTACATTGACTCACACGTTTACATTCTTCCAAAAACAAAACGAGAACTTCTCAGAATGGTAAAGGTTGGAATGATTGCTGAGCTGGGTTTCCACTGGAACTCTCCAGCTACTGTGAATGTTATTAGTGCTGAAGATGAGAGAGGCTACAGAAGTCATCTGCACTGTTTTCACACAAGGCTTGGGGAGACACAGGATGCACATAGTCAGCCTAGGGGCAGAGACAGACTGTGGTCAGTCTTCTGATGCTGGCTAAGAATACTACCTTTGTATGGAGGCCACCAGCCATGCTGTCAGGACCTAGGGCTATAGTGGACACCTTGGTAATCTGCATTTCTTCCCAGTATTTTGGCCTTCTGACTATTTGAGTAGGTTAAATACTGAAACCTTCAAATCCACAGCAGTTATAGCCTCATATGCTTATGTCCAGTAGCTAAGAGTGTGCTGAATAATTTTTACCAAAATGAAAAAAAGAGCAAAGGAAGAAAAAGAAACTCAAAACACAACTTTCTCATGACTCTTCTGTCTCATTTTCCAGGAAAACTTAAATAAACTGATGACCAACCTGAGAAGTACACACCCTCACTTTGTACGGTGTATCATTCCCAATGAAACAAAAACTCCTGGTAAGACACACACACTAATAATAAACTAGACTCAATCTGAAAACTCACCACCCAGGACTTAACTAATTTTCTCTGTTTGCAGGTGCCATGGAGCATGAACTGGTCCTGCACCAGCTGAGGTGTAACGGGGTGCTGGAAGGCATCCGCATCTGCAGGAAGGGGTTCCCCAGCAGGATCTTGTATGGGGATTTTAAACAGAGGTCAGTCCTCTTTGCCAAATGGCACTAAATGCTATGAATGTTTATCATTAGATCATTAGATCTCTAATTTTCATTCTGGGAGCTAAACAGCTACTTCTGTTTGATGGCAGTTGGGTAAGTGATTGTGTCTTTCTGACCATTCCTTATGTGTTTAACTGTACAGATACAAGGTTTTAAATGCAAGTGCTATTCCAGAGGGACAGTTCATTGACAGCAAGAAGGCCTCTGAGAAGCTTCTGGGCTCTATTGATATTGATCACACTCAGTATAAATTTGGGCACACCAAGGTATGGCTGCGACTTCTGGACACCCAACCCATGGACCCACAGCCCAAGTGTGGGGATGACTTGTGACTCTCTGTTCCTTCAGGTTTTCTTCAAAGCTGGTCTCCTGGGTCTCCTGGAAGAAATGAGAGATGAAAAGCTGGCCCAGATTATAACAAGAACACAGGCAGTCTGTAGGGGATACCTAATGAGAGTTGAGTATCAGAAGATGCTGCTGAGAAGGTAACAGCTATGTCTTTTCTCGAGGTCACAAGGTCACCACCCCCCTACACCCTAGGGACTGTCCATCAGCTTTCCTCATTCACTGATCCTCTCATTCTGAGATTAGCATGAGCTTTCACCCCCCTACAACACATCAACTTTAGTATCACCCTTCAGGTTAGACTTCCCAGAACATCTCTCCTGACCTCTGCCCCACCCTCACCCCCATCCATCTCACACACAGAAACCTTCTGCAGCAAGCACTTTTCATCACCCCACATCTCTGTCCCCAGCTGTCCATGAAATTCCACATCAAATCCAGTCTGTTTGGCTTGTCTGTCAAGGTTCTATTCCCCACCATATCTTTTATATCTAACCATACAGCTTTTCCCAGCCATGCTAAACAGTTCACTTAGCATTTATTCTCATGTCGGAGCAGACCTTGTCCGCTCACCCAAATCTACCTACTGACAAGTCCCCTTTCTTCATTCCCAAATGAACAAACATCATCCAACTTATCTACACAACATTTTTATACATTGCTCTAGCCATTTTACTAATTTTGTTCATCTGTATTTTTAAGGTTGGCATAATAAGAGTTTGGGGGGTTTTTTCCTATCTGTCTGTATCATAGCTTGTGTCACGATATCTGTCATCTCAGAGTTGGATTTCCTAGCCAATAGAAATAAAACCTGCCTGGTAATAAAGATGCCTACATATTGCATAGGCCACCCAAATATTGCCAGTCCATTGCTATCACTGTACCAATTTTACCATTTCATTTTTTTTTAATTTAAATAAAGCCACTTTGGAGCTTACTTGCTGCTAAAAATGTCTCCAAATGTTAATGAACTTATTATACTGACAAACCTAAGCCACTCAGAGAATGGCTTAGAGAAAAACCAGTATATTACCTGAAGACACCAACAAGAGAAGAGTGGCTAATTCAGAGTGATTAAAACAGGAGCGATTTGAAGGAAAGAGTAGCAAGGGTGAGGTGAGGCGAATTCTTCAGCCTATGGCCCCTCACTTTGAAGCTCATAGCTGTGTGGCCGCAGGAGGACAGCACAATCTGATTACAATGGTGGTGTTCTCCCAGACACCCCTGCCAGATGTGTCTGCTCCTTCTAGGGCAGGGATTGCTCAGACGGTATAATCTGTGCCTTCCACACTCAGCCCATCCTTGCCAGCTTGGCAGGAACTGAGAACATTCGATCGCTTCATATTAGCAGAGCAGCAATATTGAGGACCATAGGCTCTGATTGTCAGGATGAACATGCGTCAGTACAGGGAAATCATGTTGTCTGCAATAAAATGTCAGTCACACTGCTGCCAGTGGAATGATCACGCCATCTTTCCCACATTCCAGAGAATCCATCTTCTGCATCCAGTACAACATCCGTGCCTTCATGAACGTCAAGCACTGGCCCTGGATGAAACTCTTCTTCAAGATCAAGCCCCTGCTGAAGAGCGCGGAGACGGAGAAGGAGATGGCCACCATGAAGGAGGAGTTCCAGAAAACCAAAGATGAGCTGGCCAAGTCCGAGGCAAAGAGGAAGGAGCTGGAGGAAAAAATGGTCACTCTTCTCAAAGAGAAAAATGACCTGCAACTCCAAGTTCAATCTGTGAGTGCTCTTTTGTGACCATATCATCGCACCACACCACAGGGGATTCATTTTGTTAGTAGTTTAATTTCTTTTCAATAGTGTGTTGAGGAGGAGAGCTACAGTTAGTTCTATATTACACAGGGGAATGGGAGGATTCACAACTTTGAAGCAAGTAGTTTAATGCTAAATTCCCAAATCTTGCTCAAATATTTTATCTCTTTGACTTGGCTTCATTGTCCCATCCTTAAAAATATAGTTCTGAGCTAGATCAGGGGCTTTAACTAGTACAGCGACTTTAACACCAGATATGTCAGAGATTGAGCCAGGAGGATCCCACAGGCCCATCTGGGCTTTAAAACAAGTCCAAAGCCAATTTCAGCCTTAGCAATGGAGTGAGATTTTTGTCTCAATATAAAAAGTAAAAAGGGGGGGGCAGTGCTAGAGATACAGCTCACTGGTACATCTGCTAAAATTTCTGGGTTCTTAGCAAAATGCAAGAAAACAAAGCAATAATAAATAAATAAAATAAATAAATAAATAAATAAATAACAATAAAATCCACAAGGATGGTTCTATTTAGAAAATCTGAATGCTTAAGATTGTTTTATAAGACAAACTAATCAGTATTCTCAAGGCAGAGGCAGGCAGATTCTCTGTGAGTTCTAGGTCAGAGGGTCTACATAGTGAGTTCCAAGACAGCCAGGGCTATGTAGACAGAACCTGTCTTTAAAAAGTTAGAATAACCATCCCTTTTTTCCTCATTCCTTGAGATTTAACTCAATGAGTATATGTGATGCATTTACATGAGCTGAGCTGCCACTCTGGAAGGCATTGTGTAGCACTCTCCCCAACTCTTCCATTGTCATGAATGAGCCTCTTAAAGTCACCCTTCCTGAGTCCAGGGGAGTCAAGCAGGGGAGTGAATCCAGCAAGAGCACTTTAGACAGGCATAACTGCCCCATTTCCTGGGTCAACAAACCCAACGGTGGTAGGAAGAAATTGTGGGAAGGATATTTCTCCAAATGCTTGAGACTAGATCCCCTCTGTCTCTTTCCATGGTTGATCAGAGTAAATATGCACCTAGTGTATTGCTATTAAAGACAAGAACAAGTACCGGAGAAGTCCTCGGTCGCATCCATTTTAAACACTTAAGATAAAACACTGAGAATCTAGAAAAATCCCCAGGGCAGAGGCATCTAGTAAGTTAGTGGCTGAATTTTGGAGTCCTTTAATTAGTTACTTATAAAATTTTTAGGTAGCAGCATAATTTCTCAGAGTCGTTTGTTTTTATATATTCTGAAATTCATTTGGAGGATAATAAGAAATTCTTTAAATAGAAAGGGAAACTTCAAGCAACTATAGTATTAGGAATCATCATAAATGTTTGAATGAATTAAAAATGCTGAGTGGGAATGTATTTCATCCGCATTTTACTATTTTTTTTTAATCCAGTATTGATAAAATGATTGAAATCAAAACTAAGTGATGCCACTAAATCAGCATCTTCGACTATAACAACTAAATAGGGCTCAGAAATTAATTATTTCAACCTCCTTATTTACATATGAAAATCTGAGAATCTGGGAGGCAGTGGGGGGACTTGCCCCAGATAACACCTATAGATCTTTGAAGACAAGAACCCAGGCTTCTTAACTGCCCTGCCTGCCCATCTTTCTGTTTTCTACACACAGTTCTTCAGTCACCACCTTCTCCAGCCCAATCATTGTGTAGATTCTTTTGCTTCTAAACATCTAGTCTCATTTTCTATTTAGTTGCATGTCTCTACATCAGATCTAATACTCAATTCAAGGTGAACTTATATTCATGCTGAAAAATTCAAACAGAATTCAGATTAACACTAGATACTTCCCCCACACACAAAAAAAAGCAAGTTTCAAAACAAGCAACAGACTGTCTACTTGTCTTAATGAATCCACAGGAAGCAGACAGCTTGGCTGACGCTGAGGAAAGGTGCGAACAATTGATCAAAAACAAAATCCAGCTGGAAGCCAAAATCAAAGAGGTGACAGAGAGAGCTGAGGATGAGGAGGAGATCAACGCTGAGCTCACAGCCAAGAAGAGGAAGCTGGAGGACGAGTGCTCAGAGCTGAAGAAGGACATCGATGACCTTGAGCTGACACTGGCCAAGGTTGAGAAGGAGAAGCACGCCACGGAGAACAAGGTATGAGATGTATACACGGGAAGCTGAGGACTCATTTTCATTAAGAAGTAAAACATAAAACCAAAACTATTGAGACCTAACATTTAATGCAAAGCACGTTTGCTTCCCAAGGTGAAAAACCTCACAGAGGAGATGGCAGGCCTGGACGAAACCATCGCCAAGCTGACCAAGGAGAAGAAGGCCCTCCAGGAGGCCCACCAGCAGACCCTGGATGACCTGCAGGCAGAGGAGGACAAAGTCAACACCCTGACCAAAGCCAAAACCAAGCTCGAACAGCAAGTGGATGATGTGAGCACGTTTCAAATGCCCTTCTGAAGTATTTCTTTAAGTGCATTTCGATTTTAACAGGTTTCTCTTCCCCATCAGCTTGAAGGATCGCTAGAGCAAGAAAAGAAGCTGAGGATGGATCTAGAAAGAGCCAAGAGGAAACTGGAGGGGGACCTGAAACTGGCCCAGGAATCCACAATGGACATAGAAAATGATAAACAGCAGCTCGATGAGAAGCTTAAAAAGTAAGGGCTTCAGAAAGAATTCTGTATGATGCCATCTTTGAGATAATTTGCATATTAATGTGCCTGCTATTCTGTCTAAAGGAAGGAGTTTGAAATCAGCAATCTGATAAGTAAAATTGAAGATGAGCAAGCCGTGGAAATCCAGCTGCAGAAGAAGATCAAAGAGTTGCAGGTGAATCTACTCACATTTTTCATTCTTTCTTTCTTTCTTCCTTCCTTCCTTTCTCTCCCTCTTCCTCTCTCTTTCTCTTCCTCTCTCTTTCTCTTTCTCTCTCTTCTTCTCTTTCTTTCTTTCTTTCTTTCTTTCTTTCTTTCTTTCTTTCTCTTTCTCTCACTTTGGTGTTTTGTGGCAGAGCTACACTATGTAGCCCAGATTGACCTCACACTCACAGTCCTCCTGCCTCAGCATTCTGAGTTCTGTGATAAAAGGCCCCTGGCCTTTCTTTTTTTTTCTACACACCTAAATAATACTAAAATTGAGATGCAATAATGTACATGTTTGATTTCCAGGCCCGCATCGAGGAGCTGGAGGAGGAAATCGAAGCAGAGCGGGCCTCCAGGGCCAAAGCAGAGAAGCAGCGCTCTGACCTCTCCCGGGAACTGGAAGAGATCAGCGAGAGGCTGGAAGAAGCCGGCGGGGCCACCTCTGCTCAGGTGGAGATGAACAAGAAGAGAGAGGCTGAGTTCCAGAAACTTCGCAGGGACCTGGAGGAAGCCACGCTACAGCATGAAGCCACAGCAGCCGCTCTTCGGAAGAAGCACGCGGACAGTATGGCTGAGCTCGGCGAACAGATTGATAACCTGCAGCGGGTGAAGCAGAAGCTGGAGAAGGAGAAGAGTGAACTGAAGATGGAGATCGACGACCTTAGCAGTAATGCTGAGGCCATCGCCAAAGCCAAGGTACCAAACACTGTCTCTTGATAGGGCACTGAGCAAGAAAAACAGCATCCATTGTGCTTGGTATCAAATATGGTTTGCAGGCACTTTATAGCACTATTTAAAGATTTTCTGCCCTAATGTATTCCCATAATTTCATTTTCTAAATTTTCTAAAATTCTAAAGTAACCCACTAGTATGACTTCAAAATCCACTTAAGTGAATGTCAACATCATTGGGATATGTGGCTTTTTTCCAACAATGAATATAACATGTATGTTAAAATCTGGCATATGCCAAGCACCAACTTTCTACTCATAGCTCACATATTTTTAAAATAAATCTTATTCTTCTAATATTAAAACATCTTAATTACTTTAAAAATTGGGGTAAAATTTTTCTTTTTTCTGTCTTTCTCTCCCTTTCTTTCTTTCTTTCCTTCTTTCTTTCTTCTTTTCTCTCTTTCTTGCCTATATTCATATTCCGTGTTTGATTCTCCCTTGCCATGTGATCCTTAGGGAAATCTTGAGAAGATGTGCCGCACTCTGGAGGACCAGGTGAGCGAGCTGAAGAGCAAGGAGGAGGAGCAGCAGCGGCTCATCAATGAGCTGACAGCCCAGAGAGCACGTCTGCAGACAGAAGCAGGTAGAAACTCCTCCCCTGGCTCCCCACAGCCTGCCCTGCACAAAGTGGATTCTTACTATGCAGTTCTATTCTCATTTAAGAGGGAAATCAACAAACTATCAGAACTTTTCGAGGCAGGCCACAAAGTTGCGGGGAAGTAAAATTAAGTAGAGAAGTTTGTTATGTTCCCGCAGCACCCCTGCTTGTCAAGCAACATTTCTGACTTTTATTTTTTATTTTTGTTAATGTCTATCTCTATAAGAATGTTTAGAAATGAATAACTACATAGACATGTGTGCGCCGCTTATTGTTAAATCTTGAGTGCCCCCGCTCCCGCTGTCCTTAGGTGAGTACTCCAGACAGTTGGATGAGAAAGATGCCTTAGTGTCTCAGCTGTCAAGGAGCAAGCAGGCATTCACCCAGCAGATTGAGGAGCTGAAGCGGCAGCTAGAGGAAGAAACCAAGGTGAGTTTTACCAGAGATCTCAACAAACCAAACCTGAGAATGCCCAGCTATGGCTACTTGATGTATGTGAGTTAAGTGTTACAGAATACACGAATAAAAATCACTGGACTATCATTTCTGCAGGCCAAGAACGCACTGGCCCACGCCCTGCAGTCCTCCCGCCATGACTGTGACCTGCTGCGGGAACAGTACGAGGAGGAGCAGGAAGGCAAAGCCGAGCTGCAGAGGGCGCTGTCCAAGGCCAACAGCGAGGTGGCCCAGTGGAGGACCAAATATGAGACGGATGCCATCCAGCGCACGGAGGAGTTGGAGGAGGCCAAGTATGGGATGTGAACTTAATAGAACCAAGTTTTGGTGTCCGTGCTCCCTAATGCAGCAAGTCCCACAAGAAGCCATAGGGGTCTTGTTGCTAGTGACATCAAAATATCAGTAGCTGACATTTATTGAGTGCAGTTTCTTTTAACCACATGGATGTCGATTCAGGAGCTGAAGAGAAGATGAATTTTGCCTTTTCTAGTCCTCTATGTACCTATGTCAAGTGTTACACATCCATATGCTCATTTAGCATCATGGCAGTATTAAGTCACTATTTTTGTTGTTTTTT
>NW_022196911.1:62494757-62504572 GCF_008632895.1 Mastomys coucha
TTTTTTCCTTTTATAGATGAAAGAAGCTAACCTAACTTGAGGGCATAGACTTATTTAGAGGAACAGCTAGTATGGGAACCAGAGGTTCTGATTACAGAGTTCATCTGCTTAAGCTCTGAGTAGACCAAACATTCCTCTTAAAATCACAATTGAGTGCTGGCAGTAGTGGTGCACACCTTTAATTCCAGCACTTGGGAGGCAGAGGCAGGTGGATTTCTGAGTTCGAAGCCAGCCTGGTCTACAAAGTGAGTTCCAGGACAGCTAAGGCTATACAGAAAAACCCTCTCTTGAAAAAAAAAAATCACAATCGAGTTCCCTAAACTATACGAAATTTCCAGGATTGGTCTAAATAAGATAAAACTCCATAGACAGAGAGTACCTTCCAATATACCTTCCTGGGTGTCAAGTTAAAAGGGTTCTCTGTGTCTTAAGGATGTGGCCTTGACACACCAATGGGAATGAAGCAAAAATATAGACCACTCAAATGAAAATCAAACTTGCCTTTGCTTATGCATTAATTGTCTGGATTTATCTGACAATTGTGTTCTCTAGTTAGACTGTCCAAACATACACGTTTTAAACAAATTAGCTATTATCTCTGGACAGTGTGTGTGTGTGTGTGTGTGTGTGTGTGTGTGTGTGTGTGTGTGTGTATGGGAGGGGGATTCATAAAAGGAATAAGAAAAGTGTGGAATAACAAACGTAGGCTTAAGAAGGGATGCATAAACCAATCAACAATGTTGTCCCAGGTGATGATTTTCACAGCGATTCCCAAACAGAAGTTCTATAAGTCCAGAGCCACTGATAAAGTAAGGCACCTAGCACTGACAGCAGCCTGTGGAGATCTAGTAACATTCCAAGGATTTCACTTAGCCCAACTATCTGCCATTTTGGAACAACCCAATTTGTCAGTCTAAAATGAAGTGCGGTGATCATGATCACTGCTGAGAGGCAGATGGGTTCACCAGCCTAGGACAGAATGCTGAGAGGGATTGTTCGGTTATGGTTTTGTTCCTGGCTTTGGCTGGGTCTTGACAGTCTGGCTAACTTCTCAGGAAGAAGCTGGCTCAGCGTCTGCAGGCAGCCGAGGAGCACGTAGAAGCCGTGAACGCCAAGTGTGCTTCCCTGGAGAAGACGAAGCAGAGGCTGCAGAACGAGGTGGAGGACCTCATGCTGGATGTAGAGAGGACCAACGCAGCCTGCGCTGCCCTGGACAAGAAGCAGAGGAACTTTGACAAGGTGGTCTAGCCTGCTTGAACTTTATGAAAACTCTATTAAGTCTTCCTCCTCCCTGTCCCAGCTGACAATCCACGTCCTTTTCAGGTTCTATCGGAATGGAGACAGAAGTATGAGGAAACTCAGGCTGAGCTTGAGTCCTGCCAGAAGGAATCCCGTACTCTCAGCACGGAGCTGTTCAAGGTGAAGAACGCCTATGAGGAGTCTCTGGATCAACTGGAGACACTGAGGAGAGAGAACAAGAATCTACAGCGTGAGTCCCAGTCTTCCCATCCCTGCTCAGTCCTGGCTGGACCATCCCATGTTGCCATCACTTCAATCACTTCTTCTTATCTGTTCTTCCACAGAGGAGATTTCTGACCTGACTGAGCAGATTGCAGAGGGAGGGAAGCATATCCATGAGCTGGAGAAAATAAAGAAGCAAGTGGAACAAGAGAAGTGTGAGATCCAGGCTGCCTTAGAGGAAGCAGAGGTGTGTGTGTTGCTATGTTAGGGGGTAGGTTGGGGGTGGGGGGAATATCAGACAGACATTAGCAAAAGTATCAAGATGAGTAATGGCATCATGAATTGAATACATTATTATGCAGCAGATTTAAATTTAAATGTGGGACCTTTGTGCACAGTGCAATTAGGTGATTCTATCTAAAGCTTTCGTATTGTCAGTACTGGAGGCTGGAGAGATGTCTCATACATTAAGAGCTTGTACTGCTCTTCAGGAAGACCTGGGTGAAGTTCCCAGTACCCACATCTGGTAACTCACAACCACCTGTAACTCTAGCTCCTGAGGATCTTATCCCTTCTTCTGGCCTCCAAGAACTCTGGCAGAGACATGACATACATCCACACAAACACGTGTGCACATGAATAAAATGAAAATGAGTTTAAGAAAAGTGCAAATAAACCCATCCATTCAGTTTCTTAGGACTTACTACAAGAAAAATAATCTTAAGAGGTGAAACTTTAAGACAAATATTTCCAATTAAAAACAGGAAGCAAACTAGAACAGCAGAATTCCAAATAATAATTAAGTATGGTAATAGGCCAGGAGAGGTTACAAATACCTGAGATCCCAGCACTTGGGGATAGAGGCAGGAGGATTAGTTCAAACATGAGGCCAGATTGCTCTACATAGGAAGGCCCAGGTCAACCAGAGCTTTATAGCAAAATCACACTTTAAGAAATCAGAAGAAGCCCAGAAAAATGGCTCAGTAGTTTAAGGCACTTCCCACCGATCCTTAGCCCTCTATCTAATCTTCAGACCCCGCAAGGCAGAAGGAGAGAAGCAACTCCCATAGATTATTCTCTGACCTTTGTAGCCTACCTCTGTCAAAATTATTTATTAAATCTATAAGAGAAAAATTACCAAAAGTACAATCAATGTGGAGAAAGATTTATGATAGACACAAATGTTTGCTTTTAAAAAAACAAGACATATATTCACTTATAAAAGTTTGATTAGATAAAAATAGATAGAAATAGGGACATAGAAAGGCCATGAATTAGCTCAAGGCCATACTGGGACACAAAGCAAGATACTCCGCCTTTAAAAATAGTAGAAAAATGTACCACATTAAAATAGTTGTCTCTGTGAGGGGCAATGGGAAGCTTTGTTTTTTTTATACATTGTCCCCACATTGTATAGTGAGTGCACATTATATAATTGGAGAAAACTACTTTAAAGCTGATAGTTTCTGTGCCAGATTAATATGTCATACACGAAGACTGTAGTTTATGAAACATTATACATGTGTACATGTAGTATACTTATACTATATGTGAAATTAATCAGGTAATTCTGTCAGTATGTCATGAATCTTTAGATAGTGCACAATACCTTTACTACAGAACTGTCCTATATAATCTGTAACTGGATAAACAAGCAAACAAAAATGATTCACCACATGGGTTCTTAGGACAACTATATTAACTTAAAAAGTTCAACAAGATGACAGCAATAAGAGCTTGCCTCACAAACTCAGGGTAGACTCCAACCACTTGAGTTCTCTGCTGCTCGGTGATGACTGATCACTGTGTCCTTAAGGCCTCTCTGGAGCATGAGGAGGGGAAGATCCTGCGCATCCAGCTGGAGCTGAACCAAGTCAAGTCTGAGATCGACAGGAAGATTGCTGAGAAGGACGAGGAGATCGACCAGCTGAAGAGAAACCACATTAGAGTCGTGGAGACCATGCAGAGCACGCTGGACGCCGAGATCCGCAGCAGGAACGACGCTCTGAGGGTCAAGAAGAAGATGGAGGGAGACCTCAACGAGATGGAGATCCAGCTGAACCATGCCAACCGCTTGGCTGCCGAGAGCCTGAGAAACTACAGGAACACGCAAGGCATCCTCAAGGTAGACATGCATTCGCCTCTTAGATGAGTTACAGAACACACCTGCCTACTCTTCTTAATTACTTCTTAAGACAGCTGTTTCTAGCTACCTCCACCCATTGCTGCTGTGATAAAATGCTCTAGTGAAACTCAACTTAAAGGAGAAAGTGTTTATTGTGGCTCACAGTGTGCTTAGAGCATAATAGTCTACAGACATCGTATGTAGAAGATCAAACAGACGCATAAAGTTAAGAAATAACAAGATCAAGAATACACAGGCTTTGCTCAAAACAGGCCTGAGGTTGAATCTTGGCTTTGTTGCTTTGACTATAAGGAAGTTATTTAGCCTCTCTGGCCTGTTACTTCTTCTATACAATAAAAATAAGTTTCCTACCACATGGATGCTGTGAGGATCCAATGAAATAGCAGATGTCAAGCATTATGGGGAATGTGTAGAAAATGCTCTATAATTGATAAAGGATAGTGATGGGCATGTGACAGATAGTAAGTTAAGGGCAGAGACAGAACAAGCCTCTGTCCCTTGACAATTTGCTCCCACTCTAAACAGATGCCACCATCATTGTTAAGCTCATACAAATGACAGGCAAGATATCTCCTGTTCCTAACACCAACACCCTCCTCTAGCTCATCTCCTAGGTGTGCAGATCCTCTTCAGAATAGTCAAAATATTTTTTAACTGACAGGACACCCAGTTGCATCTGGATGATGCTCTTCGGGGCCAAGAGGACCTGAAGGAGCAGCTGGCAATCGTAGAGCGCAGAGCCAACCTGCTGCAGGCTGAGATCGAGGAGCTGCGGGCCACGCTGGAGCAGACCGAGAGGAGCAGGAAGATTGCAGAACAGGAACTGCTGGACGCCAGTGAGCGTGTGCAGCTCCTCCACACTCAGGTGAGCCAGATGCTGGTGCACTGCTAAGTGAGGCATCTAGAATGTGGGTACGTAGATGTAACCGTGGATGGAGCTATATCTCAACCACCATTGTAGCTATGAGAGAGCTCTGGGTCACCTTACTGTGCATTCCTATTTGTCTTTTCTAAATTTCCTACCAGGGGGGCTTTGTAGATTTAGACATAAAGGTAGACTTTTGGGGGTTAATAAAACCATGAAGAATAACCCCCAGTGAGCATGCCTTTGACTCCAAACTGAAACACATTTCATACAGCACTTATCAGGGGCACATCAGAGTTCAACCGCACCGTGGCCACTGTTCCATTGCCTCACAGGGCACTCAGCACCATCCCTTCTTGCCCAGGCATTAACTGTCATAACAGTCCCTTGTAAGATCTCCGTGACACCAATATAACCACACTCAGCATTTCCAATATATGCAGAAGGAGTTTTCCTTCCCTGCAAGAATACTGTGTTGAAATTTTAGGACAATGTTTTCATGACACAAATTCAGAATACACACACACACACACACACACACACACACACGTACACACAATGGACAAGTCCTCCTCTCTCTCCCTGTATCGCCATGTACACACACATAGTTCCTTTGAGAGACATTCTATGTCATACACTCTCACACACATAAAAACAAAACAAAACAAAACAAAAAACAAAAACCCTATTATTTCCAACCTTTTAAGCAGAGAATAATATAAATAAAACAAATGAAAAGATGACTAATAATAGTAGGTATTCACTATTGTTGTCACAAGACAGAATCTTCCCATATAACACAAATTCATGATCTACCTTCCTTAGCCTCTGGACTGCTGGGATGTTAAGCATGCACCATCGTACCTTGTCAGTACAGGCACTCCTAAAACTTCAGAGGTCCTTATACATAAATCACATAGGCAGTAAAGGACTGAGTACGAGGAAGGAGGTTCCAACCATGCACACTAGTAAATTCTGGGGTTAGACTAAAATAGAACAATTGTAAACCCCAAGTGGGCAACCTGAAAACACTATAAATTCCCACCATTTTTTTTTAACAGAACACGAGCCTCATCAACACCAAAAAGAAGTTGGAAAATGATGTTTCACAGCTGCAGAGTGAAGTTGAAGAAGTGATTCAAGAGTCACGCAATGCAGAAGAGAAGGCTAAGAAAGCCATTACTGATGTGAGCACCACACACATTACCCTTCCTACACCTGTGCCGCCTGACACCACCAGGGTTCATTATTTTTTTTGATTTATTTCCCTCTCAGGCCGCCATGATGGCGGAGGAGCTGAAGAAGGAGCAGGACACCAGTGCCCACCTGGAGCGGATGAAGAAGAACCTGGAGCAGACGGTGAAGGACCTGCAGCATCGTCTGGATGAGGCTGAGCAGCTGGCGCTGAAGGGTGGCAAGAAGCAGATCCAGAAACTGGAGGCCAGGGTGGGTGTCTTCAGTCCTAAATCTGGGAAGAGTGAGGGGACACACTCTTCTTGTTGTGGGGTCAGGTACACACCCTGCTCATACCTGTAGTTGACCCTAGGCTAACCCCCCAACACTGACTGGAGATGCATCTTTCTTTCTTGGTTACAGGTACGTGAACTTGAAGGAGAGGTCGAAAATGAACAGAAACGTAATGCTGAAGCTGTTAAAGGGTTAAGGAAGCATGAAAGAAGAGTAAAGGAACTTAGCTACCAGGTAAGAGGAATAGCTTTCTAGAACATAAAGGTATCTTGCCCACAGGGAAAGGAGAACCCTCGTGACTACTTAGAAGGCACTTGCAGACATGCATGTTAACTCCATGTACATAAAAGTTAAAAGACAGAGTCACTGATCCCAGGTACACACCAAGCCTTTACAAAAACAGCATAGAATGGGGCATACAGGTCAGTAGTAGAGTTTATATTCCACATGAGCTTGATTCCCACTAATAGGAAGAAAGGTGGAAGAAAGGAGGGAAGGGAAAGAGAAGAAAGGAAGGGAGGGAAGGCAGTACTAGAGAGAAAAGAATATAGGCATTAAATCAAAATAAGCTAGATGTTAGTTTTACTGTGGCCGCTCCCAGAATAGGAGGGTAAGAACTAGAGAAAATGTATAGAATTCTTTAATACAGAAAGTGAACATCATACACATTTAACAAGCATGACCATTGTTCATAGCATGAGTTTGTCACATTTACCCCAAGGTCCCCTTTCTGGCACAACAGTGACTTATTTTAGCACTGAAGGTAGACGCATTTCTTTGGATTGAATGCATATCTTTTTTTTTTTTTTTAATCAAACTTTCAGACTGAGGAGGACCGTAAGAATGTACTCAGGCTGCAGGACCTGGTGGACAAACTGCAGGCGAAGGTGAAATCCTACAAGAGACAAGCCGAGGAGGCTGTGAGTATCTCTGAGGTTTTGTAGAAAGAAGCAGAATTCTGTTGGGTAGAGAAAATGTGTTTTGTTTGTTGTTGTTATTGTTGTTGCTGCTGTTTTAAATGTATGGGGAGGAAGAAGGACACACAGTAAGAATCTACCATTCACGTATTTTATGAGGGTTGTGATCTTACAAATGTAAGTGTACACCCCATGCTAATCATAGAATAGGGTTCAAGAGGAGATATTTAAATATAGCTAGGCAGGAAGGACCAGGTAAAAAGAAAGCTCCGAATATCTGGCCTTAATTGATAGCAACAAACCCAGAACAGAAACACGAACACCAGGACAAACAATTCATGTCTCTCAATATTCACAAATCATGTGTTCCTAAAAGTCAAATATTGATTGCCCTCCTCTCTCAACTGACTTGTTGACTCACTCTATACATAAGGCTTTCCTCCCTGTATGTATTGCTGCAACCAGAACTTCCAGGGATACTAGAGGGACAGCCAGTGGTACAAGGCTCTGTGTCCTGCAGTACCGAACAGCAAAGAAATGATGCGGGAAGCTCTCCTTTCCCCTGCTGTGCCCACCCCATTCTTGTAGATATATATGATAGGTAGAAAGGAAGGCAGGCATGAATAGTAACAGAACATAAAACAGGCAACTTTTGTTTTAGTCCCACTTCCCCCTTCTCTGCATTAGTCTTAAAACACACAGGGAAAAAAATAGTTAGTGTCATTTCCAAGCTATTTCAGTGGAAACATTTGCTTACTGAGGTCTCTGGGGACACCTGGGTTTCTTCTTCCTCTTCCCCCCAAGAGACACATCAAAAAAGTAAGCAAGGTGATGGAGAGATTACTCAGTGGTTAAAAGCACAGAGTGCAGGTTCAATTCCCAGAAACCACATGTTGGCTCACAACCATCTGTAACTACATTTCCAGGGGAAAGGAGTCTTTGCTTGGAAGGTCTCCAAGATCCTCTTCTGGCCTGCTTTGGCACTGCCTGAATATGTTGCATAAACACATACATTTATACATATATATGTGTATGTGTATATGTGTATGTATGTATGTATGTATGTATGTATGTGTGTGTGTGTGTGTATATGTAGGCTAAACACCTGCATCATAAAATGAATCTTGAAAAAAGCAGGGAGGTGGTAAGAAGGTTTGACAAAAGACTGGTCTCTTCCATTTGAAAACAATTTCTTCTTTCCCTCCTTCAAGGCAAAATTGTCACTAGAGTTACAAATTGGGTTGAGATTGGAGGTCAGATAGGACCATCACTACTTGAGAAAGAAATACAATTGTAGAATAATCTGACCCGGTAACAGAGTGAGGCCCACGGCATCTAACTGCTGGAACTCTTGTCTGTTCTCAGGAAGAACAATCCAATGCCAACCTGGCCAAGTTCCGCAAATTGCAGCACGAGTTGGAGGAAGCCGAGGAGCGGGCTGACATTGCAGAGTCCCAGGTCAACAAGCTGCGGGTGAAGAGCCGCGAGGTTCACACCAAAATCAGTGCAGAGTAAACGCATCTTGCGAAGGCTGCCAAGTGGCTGAAGGAAAGCACAGAATGTGTTGCTTTGGGTCGCTGGCTGGGTCACTTGCCTCCCTGTGTTTACTTTTCTCTTACTGCTGACTGAATTAAAAACTACAAGGCATTGATAAATTAAACCAGGCTCCCTGTCTTATTTGCAAAATTGTTTGCTGGCAAAGCCAGTTCTCATCTAACTTTTTTTTTTTTAAATTGTCATATATGTCTATGTAAAGTTATCTTAGTTCACTTCCTGTCAGCGCAATAAAACACTGACAACTTGGGGAGGGAAGTGTTTGTGTGGCTTACAGTTTACAGTCCACCAGTGAGAGAAGCCAGGGCAGGAGCTCAAGGGAGGGATGCAGGAACATGAAACAGGACCCGCTTACCAGCTTGCTCTCCATGGCTTACTCTATCTACTTTCTTAAATACCCCAGGACCACATGCATGGTCTTAAATAACCCAGAGCCACTCACAGACATGCCTTCAAGCTAATCAGATGGAGGCAATTCCTCAGTTGAGGGTCCCTCTTCCCAGATGACTCCCATTGGTGTCAAGTTGACCTACACTACTGAAAACAAGAACATTTAATATGCTGAACCTCTCACTACCACTCAGAAGCTCTTTTCTCACCTCAACTCTCAAGTTCCCACCCACACAGTATGCTCCAATAGGGCTTTGTGTTTGAGATAGAGTTCATCTATCCTTCCCAGGCTGGATTTGAACTTAAGATCCCCTTGCCTGAGCCTCCCCACTGGAAGTGCTGGGAGTACAGGTATGCAGCCATGCTTGGCCAGATCCTGTTTTAATAAATATGTCTGGATTGCTACAAATTACTAAGGGAACCCCTCTCTGAGGGAGCCTTTGTGTCTCTCCAGAGAGGCTCATTCATTCAGTGACTCTAGATACTGCTCATTTTACCATGTGCCAGGCACCATTCTAAATTCCGTGGGTGTTGCAGAGAACAAACAGCCCTCAGAGATTTTACACTCTACAAGGTGAGAAAGGTAGCCGGCACATGAGCAGCCATGCAACGTGATGGGTCCGTGCAAGAGGTTGACAGACACAGTTGCATTTTATTGAGATTAGTCACAGAACGCCTCTCCAATGTGAGCATATTGCAGCAGAGACCTGAAGGAAGCAAGGAAGCAGGCCAGACCAAGTATTTGGGGACTGAGCCCTTCAAGACAGAAAATGTCAAGACTGAAGCCGGGGAACTGTGCCTACAAGTGTGAGGAAGTTGGTCTGGCTGTGGCTGCAGGAGAATGAGAGACAGAAAAGGAGAGGAACCAGGGGCTGATCATGTCATGGCCCCAGAGGCACTCAATGCCTTACTTACTTGTCTTCAGCACAGAGCCCAGTGGGAAAGCCTGAGAAGGTTTTAAGTAGTGTAGAGATATTAACATGCATTTTAAAGGAATCTCTTTGTCTGGTGTGTT
>NW_022196911.1:62504649-62522394 GCF_008632895.1 Mastomys coucha
AAAAAAAAAAAAAAAAACCCGGAGGGACCACAGGTAGAGCACCTGGAGAGCAGAGAGGAGCCCCCATGAAATGTAAGATTTTTATATGACAATGGATTAAACCAGAGAAAGAACAGTGGAAGATAATTAGAAAGCTGATTCTGAAGGGAGCACAGGGGACTTTCAGATGGGCTAGATGAGGGAGGGAGGGAGGGAAAGGAAGGACTGAGGGGGAGGAAGGAGCAAGGGGAGGAAGGTGAAACAGGAGCAAGAAAATGAACTGAAGAGTGACAACGAAAGGGAGGGTGCTGGCCTAGTGCAACAGTGGGAAGCAGTAGAGCAAAGCCTGCAATCTAGAGAAAGCTTGCCTGTCACACACCCCTCCCCCCACCTTCTAGCATCTTCTTCCCCCTCCGACCCCACCCCATCAGCCTCAAGTTTTCACAATATGAAAGGTACAGGCCACAGTCTCGGGTATGCTTACAGTAACAGCAAAGGCTTAAAATAAAAAAGAAAGGGTTTGAGAGATGGCTCTGACTGTTCTTCCAGAGGACCTGGGTTCATATCCCAGCATCCACATTGTCTCACAACTGTCTGTAATTCCAAGATCTGACAAACCTCTCACAGACATACATGCAGGCAAAACACTAATATGCATAAAATAAAAATAAAATTAAATTGAGAAAAAAATTTACTGAACATTTTGTCAAGTGCAACTTTGGATCAAAGAGGAAATAAAAACCATAATCATGATAATCACTAAGAGCATGAGCCATAAATGAAAAATATATACATAAACTGGACTTCAAAATGCAATGTCTGCTCTTTGAAAGCCACTTTTGAAGAGAATGAGAAGACAAGCCACACTCTAAGACAATGTTTCCACAGACCTGCAAATGGGTACCAGAGATAATTCATCAGCACGGGGCCTTAGCAAAAGAATAAAGCGCAGGGACACCTCACCACACAGATGTTAGGGGACAGGAAGTGTGGTCCAGAGGTTGGGGCTGGACCTGCCTATCATCCCTACAAGTCTACAAGTCGGTGGAAGTGGCGCAGCAGTTGGGCTGATTTTTTTTTTTTAAGTTAGGAAATAATCCTTACAGAGCAACCATTCTACTGCTGGCTGCTTTCTCCACAGAGATGGAAGTATCAGCCGCATGAACACGTGCGGAGAAATGTCCGCAGCATAAGTAGTAAAGTCTCGTAGTAGGAGAGAATCCAGATGTCCACCACCAGGTCAACAGGTAGACAAGCCGCAGTATTACCTGGAGTGGGTTAGCCTGATGCTGCTTGTATTCTAACGCTAATACTCTGACAGCCAAGACTGGTTGCCCCAAAGAGGAGAGAGTCTGCCCCTAAGGTGCTAAGCGACTCTGCCCTAAGTTATTTTTGATTGGTAAATAAAGATGCCAACGGCCAATAGCTGGGCCGAAGAGACATAGGTGGTTAGGTTAGGTTTTGCAGGGTTGGGGTCAGAGGAGGACCATGAGGGGAAGAAGAAGGTGCAGGAGGAGGAAAAAGAAGATACCATTGGGCTAGGTGAGCTATAAAAACATGGTCCTGAGGGCTGGCCAATTGGAGTTAAGAGCAGCCCAAATGAAACCTAGTAAATAGGAAGTAATAATTTAGGGTTATCGATAGGTAAGTAGATTCTAATAGCATGAAGGGTAGGTATTCCCCCAGCTCTTGTGCTCTTTAAGGCTTACTGTGAATATAAAGACTGTGTGTGTGTGTCTTTTATCCAGAAACTAAAGGGTCAAAGGCAGGGTAGAAACCCTGGGAGGGGATTAAATATTTCTACACACACAGCGCATTGCTTCCCACAGTAAAGGAAAAAGTGAAAGCACAAGAGGATGAAGCTCCAGATGTGCATGCTGACTGAAAGAAACCTTACCACCCAAAGCATGATTTGGTTCATATGCATACGTTCACTTCATAAATACCGTTTCCCAGGAACCACATTAGCAGAGACCAATGGTGACCGATCAAAGCAGAGGTGGGGCTGTGGAGTGTCCAGACACACCTGCAGATTACAAAAGAGAAAAAAGGCAAACTTAGGGATTCATAGCATGCTCCTTTTCTTAGTGGAGATGATGGTTTCAGTTGTAGAAGTTTCAAGTTACATAGAAAAGTGTAAGGTTTGGGGAGCAGCAAGATAGTGCCCTGGAGTAAAGATACTGACTGGTAAACCTGAAGACCTAAGTTCAATTCCCCAGATCCACACAATAGAAGGAGAGAACGGATCCTGCATGTTGTCCTCTGAGTGCTGGCAAGCACAGGTGGCAAATTAAAAATAAAAGAGGTTACCTCCCAAGAATGGGTAATATTAGGTGTTAAGGAAGAGTAAAATGCACAAAGACACCAGTTTTGAAAGAAAAAATATAATGTTAATTGGTCTTCTAGTTCCATTGTTGTCATAGTTTTTTGTCTTTTTTTGTGGCAGATAAGACCACAGAAATATAACTGATAGTGAAGGTGTAGAACCCTCACTCTGTCTCTTCAGAATGGCTATCAGAACCACACAGACATTCACTGAGATGTACAGGCTTGAGACTGGGCAAATGTTTGTTTGAACACCTCTATTAAGTTAGCTGTGTGGTATTTTTTATTTGGGAATTCATGACAATATAGTGATTTTTAAAAAATAAATTGATAAGTAAAAATAAATAAATATTTCACTAGGGAAATGCTACAATTATATAGCACCTTGGGAAAATTCTTAACACAATAATGTCCACTGAATGTAAAAGCAAGAGAACTTTTTGTAGGAATTGTAAAAAAAAAACCATCAACTGCACTCCATCTTCCAATTCATGATCACTGCCCACATCTTTATTTATTTAGAGCTCTGATTTCCTCATTAGCATCCTGTAGTTTTTTTAGTATGCACATCTCCTTTATGTATACACATGTTCCTTAGCAACTGTAGATGAAACTATACAGATTTCTCTCAGCTTACAATTAGAGTATGTCTCAGGAAACCCTATCGCTAGCTGGAAATACTGTTAACTGAAACCTAGCCTAATGGAGAACTTCAGAGTCCTGGGCATTTCCCATTGATATTTCTGGGTTGTTAGGGGTCATGAGTGGGCAATGTTCCACACAACAGTGCAGGAAAAGATGTAAATTCAAAGTACATTTTCAACTATGCATGTGTTGCTTTTTCACACTGGTGTAAATTAAACTCTTAAAAGTATGACCATCACGTGTCTGTGAGACCTGTGATTACTATCACAAGCAAAGTTCAAAACATGCCGAAAAGCAAAAATATAAAACCATGTTTACAGATCCATGTCCTAAATTTCAGTGTTTAAGGTGCAAGCAAACACGGAGAGAAACCATAACAGAATTGAAACCAAGGTAAAGGCAACTATGCGAAAATTTTAGGAGATCTCTGGACAGCTTTTAGTCAGAAGATACAAAATTGGAGCCAAGCAAGGGAAATAAACCGAATAGACTTAACATACAGTGTGGAGGTTAGATCTTTGTCAGCTTGACAAAAGCTAGTCTTCCGGAAAGAGCACTCTCAGCTGAGAAAGACCTCCAGAAATTGGCCTGTAGGCAAGCTTGTGTGTGGTGGGGGGAGGGGTTCTTGATTAATGATTGACATGGAAAGGCCCATCCCATTGCAGGAAGTACCATTCCTGGGCAGGTAGATCAGTGTTGTATAAAAAATGCAAGCTGAGCTAACCGTGGAGAGCAAGCCACCAGTATGTAGTGCTCCTCTGTGGTCCCTGCTTCTGTTCCTGCTCCAGGCTCATGCCCTCAAGTTCCTGTCCTGGCTTCCCCCGTTGATGGACTCTAATAAGGATATGTAAAACAAGCTCTTGTTCTGCCTCAGCTGCTTTCAGTCATGACGTTTATCAAAGCAGAAAACAAAACAGAACACACAGCATAATAAGTATAGCTCATGATAACATCTAGATTTTCTTGGAAAATGGAGAATGGATTTCAAGTGTTTGTACCACAAAATATGAAAGTTAATGTATTTGTTTGGGGTTTTTTTAGACTTATTTTATTTATTTTGTGTATGAGTACACTGTGGCTGTGAGCTATCATGTGTGTGGCTGCTGGGAATTGAACTCAGGACCTCTGCTGGCCTGCTTGCTCCAGCCCCACTTGCTCTGGCCCCCGCTTGCTCCCTCGGAATTCATTGTAGCTGTCTTCAGACATACCAGAAGAGGGCGTCAGATCTCATTACGGGTGGTTGTGAGCTACCATGCGGTTGTTGGGATCTGAACTCAGGGCCTTTGGAAGAGCAGTCTGTGCTCTTACTCACTGAGCCATCTCTCCAGCCCAATGTATTTGTTAATTAGCTAAGTTTAAATACTCATGTCATATATATATATATATATATATATATATATATATATATATATATGTTCACATGTGAATAAATGTATATTCACATATATACATATATACAATAATGAATATATACGCATATACATGCCTATGTATGTACATATATATGTGTGCTGCCTGGCTTTTAGGTCAGCTTGACATAGGCTAGAGTCATCAGAGATATGAAGCCTTAATTGGGGAAATGCCTCCATAAGATCTGGCTGTGAAGAAGGCTGTGGGCATTTTCTTAATTAGTGACTAATATGGAAGGGTCCAGCCCATTGTGGGCAGTGCCATTCCTAGGCTGGCAGTCCAGGGTGCTATACTATAAGGAGGCCAAGCAAGCTATGAGGAGCAAGCTGGGAAGCCACACCCCTCTATAGCCTCTGCATCAGCTCCTACCTTCAGATTCATGCCAGTTTGAGTTCCTGCCTTAGTTTCAGAAGCCAAATGAACCCTTTGTTAGCACTCCTTCTAGGTTCCACAATGACGATATCCTTTCCTCTCCTAGTTGCTTTGGTAATAGTGTTTCATAACAATGACAATAACCCTAACAAATGCATATATAAAATATATATGCATAGACTTAAAAATGCATTGTTCTTGATTAAACATATACTCCTCTCAATTTTTAAATTAAAATTTTTATTTCTTAATTAATAAATTTTTGTGCAGTAAAAGTGAGTGTGGGGAGCCATCTGTCTTATTTTTGGAGAAAACATCTCTCCCTGGCTTGGAGCTCCCTGACCAGTAGACAGGATGCCCAGGGGATCCTCTTTTTACTACCACCCAGAACTGGAAGTAAAAGTAGGTGCCAGCACCTACTTTTTTACTTTTACTGGTGCCAGCACCTACTTTTACTTCCAAATTTTTCACGTGGATTTAGGGAACAACAGAACTCAGCTCCTCTGACTCACACATCAAGCACTTTACTGAGCTATCTTCCCAACCTAATAAAAAATAATAATATAATTTTCCTTCAGCATGCTTGATCCTACTTTTCCAAGAGTGTATTACTTTGGAAATTTTTTTCCAAGGCTCATATTATTAAAATAAATAAAAATAACCCGCCTCTTAAGATTTTATATCCACTTCTCATCAAAGAAAGGGGCATAGCTGACAACAGAAGTCTGAGGGGGGAGGAGAGCCATTTGATGGATGAGACCATTAGCACAGCTGCTAAAAGCTGTTGCCTTTCATGCAAGCTTTTCAGTGGGGATCAACATTCCAGAGCTAAGACCCAGCAGCTGTCGCAGTAGAACTTACATTCTGACTCCTGGCTAAGGTAGAGCTTTGAGCAAATGTTACCAGTATCAGTGTCCCCAGACACCCTCACTACAGATTTATCAGTCACTTTTTCCTAAGCGGGAAGCTGAAGAATCAGCCCCAGGGCAGATCCTTAAGCCCTGCTTAAGGGTGGTATTTACCAACTTGATTCCTTTCTCCTGGCTGCCAGAGTCTCCAAGATGCGGCTTCCTGGGGCCACAAGGAAAACTGAAGGGCTCTGGTTCGTGAGGAAGGAGAAAAACACCTCCCTTTAGGGATCACACCCAAAACAGGGCTTATCTTAGATACCCCAAGACTGACCTTCACAAGCACTAGGGGCAGACTATTTTCTCAAGGTTGTCACAGAGGCTATGGCTTGTGCCTTGGGGCACTCTTGGGGACTCAGAGCAGTGTGGAGGTTCACATTATGAGAAATTCTGCTCACAGCATGGATAAGGGACGATGGAACACTAGGCAAGGATGACTGTGGAGGTTTTTCACCACCACCACCACCACCACCATGCAAATTACTCAGGGATTTCGGAACCCAGCTCTAACTCACTTCGACATTAAATAGAGATCTTAATGTAAGTGAGCAGTGTAAGGTGACTAAGAAAGTTCAAATTGGGGGTCTGGCAACAATTTCCAAGCAATGGAATGGTATGGTTGTAATTCCAGAATTTAGGAGGCCGAGACAAGAATACAGCCTAGGCAACACAGGGAAAACTCATCTGAAAGCAAAACAGAATTTCCAAAATATTCCTTCTGGCCAGTCAGGTCATCTGTCCTGTCCTCAGATTCTCTGTCCACACCAAATTTCACACACACCCACTCAGTCTGAAACTGCTCAGTGAGATCGATGAAATATGCCCTGGTATACTCACACGTGTGTACACTCACACACACACACACACACACACACACACACACACACCAAAAAGTGTTAATGCTCAAAGAAGTAGAGAGATGGGCAGTGTTTTCAAAGTGGAGAGACTAAAGGATACCAGAACATGAGGGGAGGTGATGAGAAAGGAGAGAATGAGAGAAAAAAGGAAGAGTTGAAAGACAAGGGCAGATAGGAGAGAAGGGAAGTGCGGGAGAGTTAATAGGAACAGAGTTATAAAAGAAGAAATAAATTCTGATGTTTTATTTCTCAACAGACTATAGTTAAGACAGTGCATATTTCAAAATAGCTAGAAGATTTCAAATGGTTTCATCACAAATAAATAATAAATGCTTATGGTGATGAATATGCTGACTGCCCTGATTTCTCTAATACCCAATATATACATGTATCAAAACATCAAGCTATACACCATAAATATATACAACTCCAAGGGTTCCATAAAATAGATAAATAAAAGGAGAGACAGTACTAGAACCAATTCTCAAGAAAAATAAAAGTGCCTTTATAATAATAACTGACATTTAAAACCAAGTCCTGCAACTAGTAGTCTCAATTAGTATCGGAATGTGTGCCCAGCATAAGCAGAACCCCAGGCTGGTCCCTGCCACCACGAACAGATAATTAAGTAATTAATTAATTTGTTCAGAGCTCTCATCTTCATTTATAAGGGTATAGCCATTTGTCCTCTGCCCTTCCTCCCCATCCCTGGCTGGCGCTCTCTGTTCCACTAGCCTCCCTCCTGTTCCTGTGCAGGCACATTGGCTCCCCTAGCCTTCCTCTTGCTTCTTCTGCCTGGAATGCGTACCTCCACCCCCACTTAACAGTCATGTCGCCAGGGGTCTGCTCAAATATTAGCTCTTCAGAGATTTTCCCTGGTCAATCTGTTTAAACAGCACACATCCACTGTTTCCTCCTCCCTCTTTTTCCTCCCGAGAGTATCTATCACTAAGTGATAGTACATGACAGTTTGTAAGCTACCCCTTATATACATTGCTTCAGTCATTCCCATGAGGACAGAGCCCTGCATATGAAAATTCCCCATCCTATAATAGATGTTGGAAGACTAAATGGTGGAATGAGTGTATCCTCTTATTGTGTTGTTAGGTCTCTATCAAGCAGTGTAAATAGCTTTAAAATGTCTCTATTAAAGTGTTGGAACCGGAAGTTTCAGATACAGTTTTTTAAAAATCATCCTAGTAGGATTGGAGGGAATATCTTAAACTGACAGAACCTATTCAGCACCTCAATTTCTGACTCTGTAAGGTGAAAGATAGACTAGAAAATTTGCCAGACTCCATTTACCATCCAATACTGACATTCAATTTATTTGGGCAATTCAAATATGAATTAGTGTTGTTCACTATAACGTTCCGGTCCTCAGACATTCATCCAGAAATTTCTGTTCCTGTTGAGGAAACTCCTGGCTGCTCTTTGAATGTCATCTGTCACATTAGCTCTTAGATAGCCCAAGCGGTGAGGAGTGAGGCATGATCCCACTATCAGCACAATTAACTGCCCTTTCTTCTCAAGTAGCACAGAAGGGACGACCTTGACCTAGTCTTCTCCAACTGGCCCTGCTACAAGTCTCCTGTCCTTCCCCCTGCACTATCTGAATCTATAGTTTCCCCCAACTCTGTCTTCCATTGTGATTGGTGCACAGACTCTCCCAGGAAAATCAGGGAAAACTCTTCCTCCTCAACACCTGTTCTTGCCTCAATCCCTACCCTAAGCCGACACCCCCAGCATCCTGCCGATGTCCCAGTCAGGTCACACTCCTCACTGATACAATGCCCCATCCCTGATCCTCTCTTTTTCAGATCTGTGAATAGTCATTGTCATACACTCCCTCTTGAATACGTTACGACCCTGATTTCTTGTTATCTCTAATAATAAAGTTACCTATACCATATGAAGAGAGAAGAGTTTTCAAGTAGACTAGAGAAAATCGTCATTGCCAGAGCTCCTCTCAGATATCAGAGAGAAAAAGAATGGCATGATTCAAAGCTGTAAACTACAGACCATAATGGTGGGATAAAGAGAAGACTTTCAACCCAATGAGACCCTTGAAGGTGATGGATGTTTATCACCTAGATTGTACAATACGATAGTAGCTGCATCTGTAGGCGCAACTCATCTATCTAAAGGTAGACATTAAGTATGTATCCGTTTTTATATAGTGATCAAATTCCAGTACAATGATGGAAGGAAGAAGGGAAGGAGAGAGGGAGTAAGACAGACAAGGAAGAGTGGAAATACCCTTATGAACTAATACACTCTTGTGAGACCTAACTCACTCTGATAGGGCATATTAATCCCTTCACAAAGGCCGTTGTGACCCAATTACCACCCAGTAGGCTCACTTCTTAAAGACCCCACCACCTTTCATTACTGTAACAATGGGGACCATGCCTCCAACACATGAACCTTCAAGGCACAAACCATAGCAGATGAAGATCCACTTGGGTCTTCTGACTCCAACAAAGGGATACGACTTTTCATTTTGGTATTTGCTTCCTTGTAGAATGACCTTTCTTTGCCTCTCTTTTTCCCCTCTGTTTTGTTTTATTTCTTCTTCCCACGTACTCAACACAGTCTTCCCATGAGTGTACATCTTCCGTAAGAGCTTCAGCTACCACTGCCATGTTAATGATACTGCCTGACACAGACTCGGCATCCCAGCCTTGACTTCTTTCTATACATGGAGAACCCAGTGTCCGCCACCAGCTATGTTTTCAATCTAAACTCATTTTTTTTCTACCTACAGTTTCTCCTTTAGGCTCATTTCAGGGACCAAGATTGCTAAGCTGAAACGAGAGCTGGATGAAAAGCGGCATTCGGTGATTCTTCTTCCTGCCTCCAATCCTGCAGTTATCAAAGCCCCGTGAGTCCCACCTACAAGGTAGCCCTGTGATTTCTCTCTTTCCTTTCAAACCTCTTGATCAAGGACCCCTTCATTTTAAAGCATTATTTTTGTGTCCAGTGCAAGTAGCATATATGACATAGATTTTAATATACTGTCATAATGAAGGTAAGACTTCAAAACATAAGCCTAAAGCTCATAAGGATCTTAATTATTCCCAAACATACTTCATTCATCTCATGGCTGCCTGTGGGGAATTAGTTCTCTTTTCTTATTATATCTAAGTGGAATGCCATGGCAACACAACCTATGATGACACACAGTGCTCTTCTCTTTGAATCTGTAGCTGGACTCAGGGCAACTAAGGCCACAAAGACTATGAAGGCCACCCTACTGATCTGGAAATGCTTAACACAGATCTAGACTCCTTGGAGAATCAAGCACCCCTAGGTTCGTTTTTTAGCATTAAAATCCATTGCTAGTTCATATATATATATATATATATATATATATATATATATATGTATATATATGTATATACACATATACACACACATATACATACATGTACATATACATGCTCCCCTATAATCTTGTAACAATGCCATGGCTCCATTGCTGGGTATTAGAGGCCCACTGTAAACCAGCACAGCCTTTATGTCCAGCCTTCCCCTGCATGCTAACCCCATTAACTCTATCCTGCCCTTCATCCAGCCTCACCTGGTTAACCTGCTAAAATACATCCTGGAAAGTCCTGTTCCAAGCTGTCACTCTTCAGTTCCCAGAGCCTCCCCTCACCCTCATTCCTCTAACCTGTATAAAAGTCTACCTCCTTTGGACTGGGGTGTGGCTTAATGATAGAGCACTTGCCCAAAATGCATGAAGGCCTGAGTGTAACCCATGACATTGAGAGGGTAATAACATTCACCTCCTTTGGAGGATAAGGTAGAGGACAAAATAAAAGGATCACTTTGGGAAGAGAAACTTTGGATCACCACTGTCTGTGAACAATTATTACCCTCCCCCCACTTAGGCCTCATTGCCCCCAGTTGAAAAAAGAAGTTAATAAGACTATAAATAAGAATATAAACAGTGTTACCCTATCATGAGAGCTAAACATAACAAGATAGAGAACATTTTATATGAACTGCAAAAAGATCATTATCTGTCCACAGTCACCACCCCACTCTAATTATACATGTTTGTCTGTGTGTGTGTGTGTGTGTGTGTGTGTGTGTGTGTCTGTATGTCTGTGTGTCTGTGTCTATCACAGGTTGATATCAGATATCTTGATCAGTTGCTCTCTGAATTGTGATCGTTGTTTTGTTGTTGTTTAAGCCAGGGTCTCTCACTGAAGATGACGATTGCCAAACTCAGCCAGGCTGTCCTTATGACAAGCTCCTGAGATCCCTTTGACTCTCCCTTCCCAGCACTAGGATGACAGGGGTGTACACTGTGCCCAGAGCCTCCTCCCCTCCTTTTCTTACATGTGTGCTAGAGATTAAACATAGGTCCTCATGCTTGCACGCTGAGCACTTTACTGACTGAGTCTCTTCTTCAGCCCCTTTAATAAGAATTATGATTATATATATAATGTATTTATAATATATATGTATATGAGACACTTCATGCTTTCCAGATGCTTACAAATAAGGCTGATCCCCTCTACATTTTTCTCATTGAGTATTTAATCTTTGGAGAATGGCTTGCCCTGTCTATGTCTGTGTACCCTGTTCCCATTTCCACTGTCAAGCATTTAGGACAGTGACCCTATCTCACATCCCTCTTTCCAGTCCCAGCACAGGGCCTCATGACAATGTGCACTTACCAGTGTCTTCCACATGGAAGGTTTAGAAGCATAGGTGCTAGATCCAGAGAGGATTTGAATACCATTCCTGTTACTTACTAATTGTATGGCCTTAGAGAAGCTACTTCTACTCTCAAATAGAAATGACACAAGCACATACCTATTAGAACAGTTATGAAGCTCCAAAGAGCCAGTGTGGATAAAGCCTAGAATGTGGTAGGCCTTTAGCTGAGGATCTAGCCTCTTTCTTTTTCTGCCTTATCACTTCAGGTCTCTGTCAGTCTAGATTGTCTTATCAATCACCTTGGTTGATTTATTCCCAAGAACACTCACTGCACATCTGCTACATTCAGAGCACAGTAGCTTGAATAAAAGCAGTTGAGAATGTCAGTTAGTTGTCTAGTGTTTGCTGCTGGACCAGTATTTCCATGCGGGCTGCATCCCTCAGCAATCTTTTCTTGTTTTATAAAACAGGGCACAAATAAGATGCTCTTCCGACATTAAGTTATTATAAGAAATGCCAAGTCCCTCACAAAGTTATTTGATCTTACTGTTCTCAGTAGAGTGTTTATCTAGTGGAAACAAGGTCCTGGGTTCTGGTCATAGGAAGCCAAAATAAAACCCAAGGTTGTTTGTATTTCTTTATTGAAAGCCTTCTAGGATTCTTAATGAACTATACTGTATGACTTTCTGACAGCAGTGAGTGGAGTTTGCCACATGTAAGTCATTTGCCCATAGAGCCCTCTCCCAGCTCTCTCTCCCTCATTCTGTCAGATCTTCTGTGGAGAATGTTGTGTCCTGGTACTCTTCCTTCCTAGTCTTCTCTTCTGCTTACAATCATGTTTTAGAATGTAACCTACCCTGTACTCTGACCTCTGGAAGTGGCTTACCTAAGCATGTGGAGGTGCTGATAGGAATCTTCCATTCATTCAGTAAACATTAGTTGTAACCACACTGTATTGCTGTGAATGACTCTAACTTCTACACATACTCAGAATCACTTATGCTTCACTGCCACTATCCTCCAAAACATGCCCAAATGACCATAGGAATTATCATAAATTTTCATTAGAATCTACATCACTCAAAACCTACTCATCCCTGTTTTAATTTGAGCTTTTTAATCCATTTCTCAATCTATAGGGAACTTAAAAAGTAAAACAGAAATAAAGGAGGCAAACGCAAATCTATGCATGAGAGGATGGGGGGCTGGTCATGAAGGTCACCTCATATCATGTTAGAGAAGCTAGGTGTGATTGCTACCCATGCTATTGATCATCCATGTATTGCATAACAAATGGCTTGGAGAAGCTTCTGCCCTTCCCTGACCTTCTTAGCACACTCTGCCCCAGTTCCACTCAGCCCCTACGACTCTCTAAGTCTCAAAGATCTGTGTCCAACGTCAAAATCCCTATGCAGCTGACTTGGCATTATAAAGCCTCCGCTGGTCATTTATCCAAGTAATTCAGCAAGAGTGAGAGATCAGGACTACGACGCATTTACATCTAATGAGTAAATGGTGATCCCCCAAATTGAGCCAAGTTAGAGTGCTGGGCTGGCAGATTTGGGAGTATAAAGAGAGCTGGGGGTCACACTCCTGAAATTGCTCCGACCGCAGCATCTAAGGTAAGCACTCACAAGTGCCCACTTTCTCTCCCCCAAATAGTGATAATTAACCTGGTTGGGTGACCAGCCAAGGGCAATGTAGTCCACCTTACCGATGAGATTGGGCAACGTGGCCAAAGTCCTTGTACCTCAAGATTTTACAAGGGGAAAAGAAATAAAAATACATAGAGTTGGGAGACCAAACGAAAATTCACCTCCACAGTGAAACTCATTTTCTAGGTAGATACCACATTGTTCAGTTAACAGATTAATAACATGTCAATGTATGGTAACTCTTTTGTGATTACCTTAAACAATTTGAAGGTTTTTTTACTAAACTTCTGGTCAAAAGGGGAAATTCCCACAGTACTGTTTGACTTTTCATTCCTATTGAAATGCACCCTAACCTGGTTATTGGTGACTGGTTTCTACATTGATCTGGTGGGGAGAACCGTGTGGATGTTACATTGGGTCTAGTCTCCAGTACAGTAGAAGCTGTCATGATGGCTCCAGGTTTAAGAACCTCATGGTGCTCTGATTTCAGGCTATCATCACTACCTGAGAACTCCCTGTTTTGGACCCAGGGCCGAGAGGAATCTTGAGGCTTTTCTGGTACATCTGTATCATTTTATAGAAAGGAGAGTCTGTAGCTGCTTAAGAGAACCAGCTTTGCTTCCAAGTCTCACTTCTCTCGGGCTAAGGACTCAGCATATAAGTGAATGCTCCTGAGAAGTCTCTGTGAGCTTCAGGATATAACTGAGGCTTATGAAAGACCTGAAAGCAAAGGAAGCAAGAAGCTCCTCAAAACCTGACAGCTCCTGCCACAGGGTATCTCACGCTGTCTCCCCTACCATTAGAGCAGTATGTAGTAACTGGGAAGTTTGGAATCAAGTTTGATATTTAACTTCTTGCAGAGAACTCCTTGAGATGGTAAAGTGTTTCATAAAGACCCAGCTGGGGTCAGGATTCTCTGGCCTTAGGTAACTTTTCAGATGTCCTGTCTGTACCTTCTCCGGAAGACTTGAAAGTTGCACAAGGGGTGGCTGAGACAGGCACAAATCAGAATGAACATGTTGTCTATATGTAAACAAAATACAAAGTTAGAGTCATATTTTTTTTTTTTGCTTGTTTGCCTTTGCTCTATCGAATCAGCCCCAAGAGGACACCCAGTTCCCAAAGGACATCAAGAGTCACACTGAGAACCAAGAAGGTAAGCTTTACTTTCAGCTTGATCATAATGGCGGTCACTGAATTTAGCAAATACCCTTTTACACACTTTTAACCTTACTGTGCATGTGAGAAGCTGAAATCAGCTGAGGCTGATCCCTGAAGTAATTTAAAAAGTGGCATTACAAAATTACAATTTTGACTGAAGGAAGAACTTCCTTATGTGCACTGTACTCAGAAATGCACTAGATGCAGTATAGAGCTTCAGTGTACAAGTTCTAGGCCCATATACTTCATCGGCCCAGAATACAACACCCTAGACTCACCTGTACGTGCCTGGTCAGTTGTAGCTGACCCCTGGGCACAGTCTGAACCCTCAAATCCACGAAGCCATGCCTCTGTCACAAACAATAAGGAAATAACAGGGAGAGGTCATCCAAGCCAACACAAAGGTGGTTCTGTAATCCCTCTCATTCCAAACTTTGTGTTTTAGAGATGATTCTGGATGCATTAGGAGCAAATAAGCTAAGGGTCATTGACTCATGACAGCTCCATGGATAACAAGAAACCGGCTGGGAGACCTTTAGGAGAAAAATAAGTCAAGGGCAGTGACAGGCAGGGTACAGCCAAAGCCAACAGAGGAGAACTCGGGGGTGGAAATGGAGATTGGGTGGGATGGCAAACATCTCAATTAGAAGGTCCTTGGAGACAGAAACAGAGCGGATGGCTGAAAGCTTACAGCTATACAGTGTGGGAGCTGGTCATGCTGGCAGAACAGAAAGAGACCCAGAGAGGAGAAAGCCCCAGGGCCACTGCAAGTCATGTACTGAGAGAATTCGGTCAGGTGTGAGGAGGTGAAGTTCATCAGCCAAGAACGAATGTTTTTCCACTTGGGGCTCAACCCTCGGTTACATAAATATGGGGAGATCTGACTTAGCAACCGCATGCCCGGAGAGAATCGAGGGGCTTTGCTGGACAGAAAATGGTGAGTCAGCGGAGAGTCATGGCTGCCAGAGAACAGTCACGGCCTCAGCTATTACACCTAGGTCAAGAGAGGTGAGAGCATTCTGGAGGAGGAGAAGGAGGAAGAGAAGAAGGACATGTGGTTTGGATATGACACATGACGAGATTAACAGGGTTGCACTTGGGTACAGTGACTGGAACAGTAAAGAAATTACAGTACTCTGGAAGAAGCGGATGAAGATGCAACTGGAGGGGTCACTTGACATTAAAGTCTCAAAGAACCCGGAACAGCCAGGGACAGGGGCAGAGAAGTCTTACTGAAGGACCTGGATGTGTCTGCCCTTTATCAAGAGCTAGAATGGTGATCAATCATCCTAAAGTTATAGACAGACTTTAGGTTAAAGCAAAAAGTGCCTTTGGTCTGTCAGAGCTGTCTGAAATGGGAAAACCTGTATGCGAAGGTGAAGTTGAATAAGACCTACAAAAGAATTTTGCTGAGACAACTCTTTCCTAACCCAGGTAATACAACGAGGAGACAGTGGACTCGAGCTAGGCAGGAGGTGGGGAAAAGAATCTTTATTTGAAAACTAGAAATGATTTGAGACCCTTGGGCCTCTAGAATTCTCTAGAAGAGAAAAAAATCTAATTTTTCTAAAAATGCTAAATGTAAGTCAACCATCAGGTATTATATAGTTTTCCAACCTACAGGGTCTAGTCACATATTACCACCTAGGCAACAGAGACAGAAAACCTGTAAAATCTATTAAATAGAAATTCAAGGGCTGTAGAGATTGCTTAGTGATAATGTACTTGCCGCACAGGCATGAGACTAACCTGGGCTACTCTGTTTGAAAACTAAGTCAAATTAAATTAAAGTACAAGCTAGACTAATGTTAACACATTAGTAATACTGTAATCAAATAAAAATGTTGATGTTTTCACGTTCCCCATTGCAAGTAGCCTTTGAGACTCTACCGCTTGTCAGGTTTAAAACAGCAAGCATCTAAGAATGATAAGCTACATTATTTGAATAGATAATTAAAAGATGGTTTGACAAGCCTGACCAATCTGACAGTAGACGTGGCAATTAAGCAGACGTTGAAGAGATTGCAAAAGCCAGAATGCTGTTCTTCTCTGCAGCTTCTTGGTTTTGAAAAGGAACATTTCAAAACTATGCTACTTATGAGGAATTTGATGGTAACTTTTAAAGAATTCATACTTTCTCTCAATTCTCACTACTTATCGGGTACACACTGGAAATGCCACCTCCTTGCATTTTCATTTGAAGAGTATGTAGGGGTCCGAAGCCAGTTGAGCTGGAGAACTGCAACCCCCTTAAGCCAGAACCGGGGAGGCTCCCTTCAGGAAGATGGAAGGGGAAGGGAGGATTCTTTTTATTCCCCAGGAAATAACCAAGACATTTTAAAGCAGCATGATAGCTGAGAGCCCTCTTTGAGGACACTATATTAAATCCCAGGGTTTTTTTCTTTTTTCCATTAAATCTTAACTACGATCCATAGCTCACTTACAGGAGCCACTGGCCAAAATAAAACCAAAATGAAACCATCAGAATAAGGCCCAGAGCTAAGCAAATCTGTCTCCCCATAGAAGACATCATCTGCAACACTGCAGAAAGAATATTTCAAAGGCAACTAATGGACAGCAGTTCCCAAAAGGCCAGATGGGGAGAGAGAACTAGGATGGGCTTGTCCTTGCTTTTAATGTACAGTTTGAGAGATATTCAAATAGTAGCTGTTTAAGAGAATACATGAAGATGAATATGGATGCTGCATGTGTGAGATTTAATTCCATTTTGTTTTAATTATATTTTATTTCAGTTACAGGAGAATGGGCAGGAAGGAAAAGAGGAGAGAAAGGAAAGGAAGGTTGATGTGTGGAGGAAACACAAGGAAGAGATGGGGGAAAGATGCAAAGAGGGAAGGAGGCAGACAAGAGGAGGGGGAATCACAGGACCATGGTGCATACTTGGATGTGGCAGGCAGAAATTGTGTCTTCATTTTAAATAGGATGAGGCAAGAGCTCAGAGAAGTTAAGTGGCTGAACAAGGTCACCACTGCAGGGACTTTAAGATGAGTTTTCTAGCTTGTAAGCAGAGAAAATAGACACATAAAGAAAAAGGCCAAAAAACTGAGATGACTACAAGAAAGCATGACAGATGGGCTGGAGGGGTTACCCACACATTATGCAGTAGGTTCTAAGACAAGTGTTGATTAATCACTATCCCAACCTAATACTACTATTCCCAAGTGGGTTTTGTAAACAGTCATTCTAGGCCCAGTATTATTTTCTCTGTAAGCCCAGAACTCCCTCTGAGAATCCTGATATCATGCAAGTTCTGTCTTAGTTGTCTTAAGGTCTAAGATTCCATATTTTCTGACAAGCCCTCATGGGATAGCTTAAACCAGAAAGATGGAGTGACAGTGTTTATCAAAGAGAGCATTCTGGATTATCAGCAGCTACATTGCCTGGAAACTTGCTAGAAATGCCATTTTTTCAGCTCACTATACCCTAAAGTAGCTAGTTGGGGCCCAGCTATCTACTTTAACTGGTCCCTAGAGGCATCTGACACATGTTGAGATTTGAACTGCTTGCACTAGGTCAACATGCCTACCGTTAGTTACATTGTCACCTAAACAAGTGCAATGAATCTTTATGTTCCTAACAGTGTGTTAGCTGTGTGAGTTTTCTGTTAGGTATCATTGGTTTTCCAAAAACTATTCCCTAACTTACATAAAGGCGTGGGGTGAACCAGGCAGTGGTGGTGCATGCCTTTAATCCTAACACTTGGGAGGCAGAGGCAGGAGGATTTCTGAGTTCGAGGCC
>NW_022196911.1:62522476-62623086 GCF_008632895.1 Mastomys coucha
AAAAAGAAAAGAAAAGAAAAAGAAAAAAAGAAATAAAGAAAAAAAGGCTTGGGGTGGCACTGAAGTCACACAGCTCAAGCAGGATGAATCATGAGTGAGGTACTTTGCCCGCTTTACTGAACATGTGCCTGCCTTGAACTAGCCAACTGATGCCCGCCTAGGCCTGGCTGTAGATCTCTCAAAAGGTTTGTTTCAAGAGCTTCTGAGTCTACCCCACATTGAATAGCAATAGGGAGGGGCAGATAAAGTACTGACTCAAGTGCAAGTCTCAGAAGTCCCCTGTCTTTTCAGCTCCCACAACCCCCTGCAGCCATGAGTTCAGATGCAGAGATGGCCATATTTGGAGAAGCTGCTCCCTACCTCCGAAAACCAGAGAAGGAGAGGATCGAGGCTCAGAACCGCCCATTCGACTCTAAGAAAGCCTGCTTTGCTGTGGATGATAAAGAAATGTATGTGAAAGGCATGATCCAAAGCAGGGAAAATGACAAAGTCATTGTCAAGACCCTAGACGACCGGGTGAGTGTCAATCTTTAGTAGCGAAGGCACCGTAGCTTTCCTTTGGAATGAACTGTTAGGCTTGCATGCTGGGCCAGAACCATCCAGAGACAGAAATACAACTTATGTTTTGCCATTCTGTGGTGGAAGAGCTAGAGAAGGCTGCCATGGCCATGCCTTTCCTTCTGCCTCTTCTCTTTGAGGATTTGGGCTGTGAGGATTTTGTGGTGTTCGCTTTTGGTGGAATAGAGAAGGCAACCGTAAAAGAGATCAGTCTACCTATAAGAAGAAAGTGATGCTGGTCGCTGCCTGCCGGGCCCACTCAAGACAAGCTCTGGGCTGCAGAAGGAGTCTTACAGGGCAGGCTCAGAGGAGTGCACACTCTTTGGTTCAATCCTTATTGGACATCCACCAGATCTCAGTGGTGGTGTCAGTCACTCTGTAAATCTGTGTCAGTTGTGGAACCCGCTTCCCCCAAGTTTATAGTCTAGGGTAAGAGATGTGTGTCGGAAATGAACACCAGTTTGAATGCAGGCACAGCCAGCAGATCTTGTTTTCAGGTTTTATCATTGAACTTAACCTCTGATTCTAACTCTTTTCATTAAACTAAGGGGGAAAAAACTTGTCTTCAAGTCGTTCTTGGGCTCTCCCCAGCTTCAGAGCTGTGCCCCATTTTCATAACCTTACAGAGTAACCCTGGACCCCTGCCTTTCTGATGGATCACCCAGAAATAAGTGTCAGTCCCTAAACTATCAGGATTGAGAGGCCTTTCTCTCCACTGTGGGCTACCTTAGGTGTCTCTCTGTAGGCTCAGATATTGGGATAGAAGGGCCTTCCTTCCTTCCTCGTGAACTTTAACCTACACCAGCCAGTCTCCTTCCATTAACCTCAAAGCTCTTCTAAGAGCTTCAGTTTCAGGATAATAAAAGCCAGAAAACCTTCTAGGCTCTCTCTTCTGCCCTACTTTCTGTGTCTCCTGAGAATGAAGTGCAGAGCCAATTATATGCTTCAGTAGGAAGGGAAGGTGGGAGAACCGAGGAGAGGTGAAATTCAATAATTGTCTCCAAATACTCTTCAGCCACGAACCATCATACCTGTCCAAATGTTTAACGATGACAGCAGAGATACAAGCAATTATCAGAGCTTTGAAGAGACAGGTGAAAGGAAATGGGGCGTGAGATTGGGCACCAGAGTGGAGCTCTGGGGGTTTCTTTCTAGAGAAAACATTAATGAAGATATTCTAAAGAAGCCAATATGAGCAGAGCATAGAAGTGGGAAACCCCAGAACACATGAGAAAAGTTTCTTAATATTTGGCTCGTCACCACACTCAGAGCAACAGGTTACACCAAGGCAACTTCCCTTGACTTCGACTATCCTACGCTCTCTGGCAATTCTGAGGGCCAACTATTCTTTAGCTTTACACACCTGATGCCCCTTCTGGGCACACACAATGCCAGGCTGCCTGGGGGCACCAGACCAGAATCAGGTTAACCAAGGAGAGTGATTGCTAGGTTATCACTGGGCATGGAAATGATCCCTTAAGTGGTGGCAACGCAGTATCGCACTATGCCCCCTACCCGAGGAGAGGACAGGTCAATGACGCTGCACCCACCACTTGCTTTCCCTTGTTCTACCCAGGAGCTCACTCTGAACAGTGACCAGGTATTCCCCATGAACCCCCCTAAGTTTGACAAGATCGAGGACATGGCCATGATGACCCACCTGCACGAGCCCGCTGTGCTGTACAACCTCAAAGAGCGTTACGCAGCCTGGATGATCTACGTGAGTGCCTTTTGACATCTTTCTATTTTGCTGCCTCTCTGAGGAAAAACAAGATAATAATCTTTCGAATTTCCCACAGACTTACTCGGGCCTCTTCTGTGTCACCGTCAACCCCTACAAATGGCTGCCGGTGTACAACCCTGAGGTGGTGGCAGCATACAGAGGCAAAAAGCGCCAGGAGGCTCCACCCCACATCTTCTCCATCTCTGACAATGCCTACCAGTTCATGCTGACAGGTAAGTGAAGTCTTTGATTTATATGATTGTAAGGGCCCTTATACACCCCACTCATCTAAACAATACAGTAGCCAGCATGAACTTGGGAGCCTCAAATGACTTGGGGGTAGACAACCAAAGCCATGGCACCTTTTATTACAGATGAAGGGCAAAGCCAGGGGTTCTATCTGAAGCACTCTAAACCCATTCTCATTTGGAGGGGAGGGGCATTGTAGAACACAGGACACTGCTCTTCTATACCCCCAACTCACCCTGCTATGAGTACACTTAAGAGAACGCATACCACTCAGCGAATGCAAAGCTGGAGAGATGCACAGACCAGGCTTCTCTGACCTTCCCAAAAAGTAGATACTTGGTAACATTGTCACACCACTATGCCTACCGCCACTTGTCTGCTCAGCTTTCACCCAACTTGACTTGCCACAAACAGAGGAAGTGAGCTATTACCATCAGAAGAGCCTTAAGAAGCAAATGACGCCTTTACAGTCCTCACCATTTCTCCAAGGTCTTTCCTTTACATGAACTGAATTTACGCTTTTAAAGGGAAGAGTCACATCACTGTTTGCATCAGCTTTGCTATGGCCACTGTGACACAACACCACAGGCTGGGCATCTTAATGAGAAATACATTTGCTTCACTGCTGCAGAAGCTAGTGGTCTGAGACCAAAGATGTCATTGGGGTTGATTCTTTATAAGGATCATAAGAGATGTATTCGACTTGCTCACCCGGCTTCTGTGCTTTGTAAGCGACCTTCAGCGTTGCTTGGCTTGTGGAGATGTTACCTTCCTCTCTGCCTTCTCTTCCCCTGGTGTTCTCTCCATGTGCATATGTCTTCATTTTTTTCTTATACTGCAGGGACACAGTGATGTGGTGTTTTCTTTATGGGCACGTGTCTTCATTTGTTCCTGTGCTACAAGGACAGAGTGATGTGGATCAGGCCTCAGTCTGTCCTGGTCTGACTCCATCTTTAATAACATCTGAGTCTCATTTACATTTTATTTCCAAATGAGGTCACGTTCTGAGGTCCTGAGGGTTAGAACTTCAATATCTGAATTTTCGAGTGCCACGACTTGGCTCACACACTCTCATACATGAAAAAAATCAGTCTTACTTTATGCAGGTAGACCAAAAAATTGAAATGACATTCAATCAGCCAAAATGTGTGGCCTCTCAATAGCTCAGGACCCCAGGCTTTGATTCCCTTGTTAAAAGCATTATGAGAAAATTCCAGCAAGGAGTTCAGATCTACAGACGTAAGTACCCTTTGCATTGTGGAGCTCAATAATTCATTTCCAGGCTCCTGCCCATGTTCAGCATCCCACTTTCAAGGAATCTGCATAAACTCTCCCATGATGATTAGACATGCCTATGCCTCACTCCTAGCAGACAGCAAAGCCAGAGCTTGTGTTCTGGGAGTCCTGGCAGGGTTGCTTGTTTTTAAATCTACCTGCTCTGTTACTTATGCGATTGGCTTGACTTCTTTCTGTTTTTCTAGATCGAGACAACCAGTCCATTCTGATCACGTGAGTAGCCCATATTCATACCAAAATGGTTTTGGAGCCAGCACCTCCTCTTCTGCTTTCTTTTCATCCCATTTATTTCTAATTGATAGTGGAGAATCCGGGGCTGGGAAGACTGTGAACACCAAGCGTGTCATTCAGTACTTTGCAACAATTGCAGTCACCGGGGACAAGAAGAAAGAGCAGCAGCCGGGCAAAATGCAGGTAAGAAGTACATATTATGCACCAAAGGCTTGCTAGAATAAACATGCCTGAAATATTAGGTGAATGCCAAGGGTATGGGGGATGCACATTCAGAAGAGATTTTTGGTCCCTTTGTGTTTTTATATAGAAAATTTCTCATACCAATGTGTACACATTTTTCTATACCTGAAGTATCTTCTAGTTCTCTGAAAATGCCAACCAGGATCCTACAGCTCAATTTAATTCTGACACTCCCTTCAGGGACATATCACATCCCACAAGTTCAGTGCTCAGGCTCCCAAACCCCAGTTCATTCTACCTGTACTTCTAGCCAACTTCTTAAAAGTCAAGAGTTCCTGCAATCTCCTCTGTGGCTGGAGTGGCTCATAGAACTCGGGAGGTATATCCCATAAATGTATTGATTTATCATAAAAGATAAAACTCAGGAACACTCAGAGGGAAGAGATGCATAGAATACTGTATTGGAAGAGAAGTTTGGAGTTTCAACACCCTTTATATAGGCCTGCCAACTCCCAGGCCATCCCTGGGTTCACTTACCCAGAATCTCTCTAAGATTGTATGGTTAAGGATCCTCACAAGGGTTCCATCAGTCAGCCATCAGCGGCTGACTCAGACTTCACTCTCTCCCCCTACATCCCCAACCCTCTAGTCAAGTGAAACCCTTGTCCTGAGGCTTCTGTTCCTAGCCACAACACATAACACTACATCACACCATACCATACCATACCACATCACACCATACCATACCATACCACATCACACCATACCATACCATACCACATCACACCATACCATACCATACCACATCACACCATACCATACCATACCATATCATATCATACCACACCATTACCACACCACATCACTTCAGAAACCCCAAGAGTTTTAGATTTGTGCCAGGAAACTAAACGAAGACCAAGATACATATCTCTGTCTAAATCACAGTCATACATGAGAGTCCTGTCTGTGTGGACCTGGGGTCTACCTAACACCAACTCTGTCAGCAACAGCTGAGTGATCTTGACCAACTTCACAGCTCCCTTTAGAGAATGATTAGGAGTGCCATGGGTTTTCAAAAGGGAACACACTTCAAAATCACTAGGAGAACTTCTCAACAAGGCTGGTGAGATTCTAGGCTTAGGATTCTTAGGTGACAAGGTCTCTGGTGCACCTCCCCCTCTTTTACTAAAGTGCAAGTTTAAAAAACCCCATGATTTTATAATGAAGCATTAGTAGAAAAGAAAACATGTTGAAATGCAGGGAACTATGTTGCAGACTGGAGTCTGCCACAGCCAGAAGTCCAACGCTACCCTAACAAAGACTCTCCAGGTGGGGACCATGAAACTCCTTAGGAGAGCTGTCCAGACATCAGCTATGGCTAGTCAGGAGTGACATCCCTCCTAGCCTCTGCCCAGAGCACCCACAGTTTCCACTTGCCAAATATCCATCCCAGAAGATACCCCAGGTCCTCCCCATTCCTCTCTTTGCTTGTTACTAGGGAACACTGGAGGATCAGATCATCCAAGCCAACCCCCTGCTGGAGGCCTTTGGAAACGCCAAGACCGTGAGGAACGATAACTCCTCCAGATTTGTAAGACCCAGATCGGTTTTCAGCTCCCCACCCAATTACACCCATTTGTAAAATTCCAGATGTGAAAATGTGCTACAGATTCTAAGATACACTGAGCCTTGGTCTAGCATGACAAAAATCAGATAAATTGATCTGAGTGGAGTTAGGAATGTTTTGGCTTACTCCTGGCAAAAAAAGGGGAGATTTAATCATCTGCTCTTAACTAGTAAACACCCCTTCATGGCATGCTGAAGTCACTGAGACTCAGGCTCCACGAGTATATCAAATTGGCCTCTGTAGGTGGAAAAATGTATTTTTTTTTATTTCTCTTCGGGTGTCCATATGCACATTTGAGGAGACTACAACAAGATATTGTCTTTATCACTTTCTATTTCCCTCAAGATAGGGTTTCTCACTGAACTAGAGGCTTTCCATTTCAGCCACAGGCCTAGCCAGCAACCTCTCAGGAGTATCTTGTCTGGGTTATACATATTACCTACGATGCTGGGGCAATAGGCAACTGGAGTCATGCTTTGTAATCTGAAGCATTTTTAAAATGGAAAAGTTGTTCACTTTGCCACAGAAATCTCAGTATGACTTAAATTAGCAAACTTGATTTCTTCCAAGTCAGGAGGCCCTGGAAGGAGAGGCCAGCTAGTGAAGGCAGGAAAGGAGACTAGAAACTGAGTATGTCTGTATTGGCAATACTGAAAGATATAGTCCACCAGAATTTCATTTAAGATTAGCTCAACTTATTTACTCCCATGCTTGTACATTAGTAAACACGTATTCCTCTATTTAACTTTCTTGACCAAAGGAACAAGTGCTCAGAGGCAAAGCCCCAATGAAGGCTCCTCATACTTCACTAGCTGGGGAGCCTCAAGCTTGCATCCCATGACCTTCTCAGAAATACCAAATGAGTACTCATTAGAAAGTGGATGCAACCAGGCAGTGGTGGCTCACACCTTTAATCCCAGCAGTTGGGAGGCAGAGGCAGGTGGATTTCTGAGTTTGAGGCCAGCCTGGTCTATAGAGAAAGTGGATGCATCTCTCAGAGACTGTGGCTCGAAGCGCTGACTATTTCTTCCTTGGCTATACTCCTAACACACTGCTCACTGCTCCATGCACACCTGTCTTCCTGGGCACACAGCTAAGTCCTCCTCTTTGGTGGGGAATGCAGATATCTGCTATACACACCCAGATCAGGTTGGTTATTGTGTTGACCTTCAGTGGAGCAATGCCTTTGGGATCTTTGCATTAGTATACTCTTAGTCATGAGGCATCTTCACTTGGCCCTGATTTAGAGTCACAATCACATCTGTCTACTCCATCATCCAGACTAACCACTCCAGGCTAACCATTCCATCCATTGTCTTTAATAAGTTACTGAATATGCTATTGAATGCTGAAGACTTCTCTACCTTTCCATAGATTATTCATGAAATAATGAGAAACCTTTGAGAATTGAACACATTGCAGACTGTATAAGGAAATAAATATGGCAAGACTTTTGCCCTCAGATTCACTCACAGTATAGTGAGGACCAGTTAGGTGCACAGTATAAGAAAGAAGTACATACACTGTGCATGTTACTCTTCTAAATTATACATCAATGCAATTTCATAACTACACCATGTAAATAATACATAAATATTTTCTTTATTTTACATTTGGTATATAGTGTTTGTATATGTGGATGTGTGTGTGGATGTGTTTGAGAAAGAGAGAGAGAGAGAGAGAGAGAGAGAGAGAACAAAAAAGGGATACCACAGACCCCGAGTTGTTTATTTGGGAGACTGGCCTGGGACTGAGCCTGGAAGATGGATTTGGCATTAGGAAATAGCATGTAAAACCGAGGTGAGAAATCTTAGAGGTAGCCTCTGGAGGCAAAACAGAAACCAGAAAGACAGCTATGGATTCTAAGGTGTTAGGAAGAGTGTGAGAATCCAGGGATGAGGCAATTAAAACAGACACAGCTCCAAGCAGAGAGTCGGAAAGTGAAGAAGGCAATCAATCAATACTGATGTGGCCTAAGCAGAGAAGTCAAAAGATAAGCCCATAGGCTTCCCCAGAGTTGCAGGAACAAGAGCAGCACTTTGGGTAGAATTCTCATAGCCTTGAAGGACCCAGTCTGGCAACATGGGTGTCAGGGAACCGGAGAGGAAGAAAGTATCTGTGCTTCTGCCATCTCTCCCAGCCACACCCCTCAACCCACTTCCTGCTATTGATGCGAGCACCTCTCAGAGAATCAGAGGCAGCATAAGTAAAGTAACTTGTTTGTCAACCTATTGTTGAACAGGGGAAGTTCATTCGGATTCACTTTGGAGCCACAGGGAAGCTAGCATCAGCGGACATCGAAACCTGTGAGTCTACACACTATATAAAATGATGCTTAGCTAAACACGTCTCTCAAGAATTTGCAATCATATGATTGTTGTTGTTGTTGTTGTTACCTTAGATCTCCTGGAAAAATCCAGAGTGACATTCCAATTATCCAGTGAAAGAAGCTATCACATTTTTTATCAAATCATGTCAAACAAGAAACCAGAACTAATTGGTAAGTTCCAGAGATGTTCTTAGCTTCTTGACTAGTAGTGAGAATAGTACCCAGACTGAGTGTTTCCTGAGGTGTTAAAGGCTCTCCATCTCTCATAGACTTGCTTCTGATTTCCACCAACCCCTTCGACTTCCCTTTCGTGAGCCAAGGAGAGGTCACAGTAGCTAGCATCGATGACAGCGAGGAATTGTTGGCAACTGATGTAAGCATGTATTTATTTGTTTGCATAGAGTATTACAGGGTTTGTGAGCCGAGGGGCGTCTTAGCGAGCTCATGAAAAAATGGGGAATCCAAAGACACTAGCTGATTAGACTCACAGGTTGCCCCACCACCACATCACAATGCTTCAAAATGGGAAGTCCATAAAGTTCCACAAGGCAGGCTACCAGTTCTACCCTTTGCCATTTTGATACAAATCTCGTTTGCATTTATATGTGTGAGCATCAGTTGGAAGTCTTCATATTGCAGAAAAGTACAAAGCAGGAAGAAAAGACCCTCCACTCTGCAGTCACCTCTTCATTTTTCTTTCTACCTTCATCCTAGACTCACCCCAGGCACCTGCATCCTCAGCACGCGGGGCAGACATGTAACCTTTATCTGTGGGTATGCCCTGCAGATCTAATCACCATCACAGCAATAACTAAATGTGTTGAGCACTGACACATCGTAGAGACAACTAGCTTTACTTTCCTTATTCAGTTAAGTCCTGAAAGCGTCTTTGACATGTGTACCACCATTACTCTGTTTTATGAGTGTGGAAAGCTGACTCTTAGAATCTTAAAAGAAAATACTCAACTTGCCTGAAGGTCTATCTATAAATATAAACATGTCTAAACCCAAGTGTGCCCAACCAGGTGTCCCCTTTCCTCCTTTTAGAATGCCATTGATATCCTGGGCTTCAGCCCAGAGGAGAAAGTTGGGATCTACAAGCTGACGGGGGCTGTGATGCATTATGGGAACATGAAGTTCAAACAGAAGCAGAGAGAGGAGCAGGCAGAGCCAGATGGCACTGAAGGTAACTGCATCTGAGCAGGGTGACAGGGAGGATTTTTTTTTTTTATGTAGTCCTGACAGTACTGATACTTCCTATATAAATCGGGCTGGCCCTGAACTCACATAGGTTTGCCTGACTCTGACTCCCAAGTGCTGGGATTAAATGAGTGGACCACCATGCCCAGTCTACTAATGTGTTTATGAAGTTGAAATATTAGTAGGTCAAAAATCAGTCAACATGCATATTGTCTGGGCATGCAGCTCAATAGTAGAGCATAGTAGATATCCCCAACACCATAGGAAATAGAAAAAGGAATCAAAACAACAACAACAACAACAACAACAACAAAAAGCTTACTATTTACAAAGCTTGCATCTAGATTGGAAGCTCTTGATAACAAAAGGCCCCTGGGTGATAGGATGAGGCTTTATAGACAAGTCCATGCGTGTTACAGATAGAAGAATACAGAGACATCACAAAGGATTGAGAGACATGTTTCTGGAAGGAGCCTGGGATAACCGAATAGCCCAACAGCTTCTGTTTCCTATAACACCATGTATCCTCTTCTTCAGTGGCTGACAAAGCTGGATACCTGATGGGACTGAATTCTGCAGAGATGCTGAAAGGCCTATGCTGTCCAAGAGTGAAGGTTGGAAATGAGTATGTCACCAAAGGACAGAATGTTCAGCAGGTAACAAAGTTTCAGAATCCTGTTGAATTGGATGGCCTGCTATTCTAACCATGTCTGCAGCAGTCTTCTGGTTATATTTGGAAAATTGTGTGAAACTGACCTCAGCATCAAGGTGGAAATTATCCTTAGATCGCAGGGAGAGCTCAAGAAGTCCAAATGCAGGGGTGCCCACTCCTGCAATGAGGGCAGGTAACTAGGAAATGAAGGCAACGCAACCTCTCTCTGACTCCTTTGCAGCTACAAATGCTATTATCTCTCTCCTCTATTGTGTCTTTGCTAAATACAGTCAGTGCCTTTGCCTCTCCTGCCTGAGACCTCCCTCAGACCTCTCAAAATTTATACCTCCATATTTCACTCTCAACCTGAGATTCAGACCAGTAGCTTTTGATTCCAATTCCAAATTCTATAAAGGGATACTAATTCATTCAGTCTACATCAAGACTTCTCCTCTGATTGGAACACAACAAGGGCTGAAGTCATGTGCTATGGCCATGGCTGTTAAGAGACTCTGTTTTTAGTGGAATTGTTACCAGAGAAAGGAGAATATCATGAGCTAGGCAGATGTCTTTAAAATGTTTAATAAGATACCTAATGATGTGAAATTGTCAACATTCAATTACATTTAACCATTATGATGTCAATTTCATGCTTTAACTTAACGCAACCAATGAGTGTGGACCAATGATTTAATACGATTGTTAAACGGATGGTCCTTTCTCAAGGTGACCAATTCAGTGGGCGCTCTGGCCAAGGCTGTCTACGAGAAGATGTTCCTGTGGATGGTCACCCGCATCAACCAGCAGCTGGACACCAAGCAGCCCAGGCAGTACTTCATCGGGGTCTTGGACATTGCTGGCTTTGAGATCTTTGATGTGAGCTGTTAGGGCAAATGACTGGCTTATTCTGTCTGCTTAGTTCTGGTTCCAAATCCACTTGCATAGATTTTTCAGACTTACACTCTTTCATATTTGCACCACCCAGTTCAACAGCCTGGAGCAGCTGTGCATCAACTTCACCAATGAGAAACTGCAACAGTTTTTCAACCACCACATGTTCGTGCTGGAGCAGGAGGAGTACAAGAAGGAAGGCATCGAGTGGGAGTTCATTGACTTCGGGATGGACCTGGCGGCCTGCATTGAGCTCATAGAGAAGGTTTGTGTGCCTTTTGTGGAAGGTGACAGGGTGAATCTCAGATGTCTTAAAGAGCTCATTGAGAAGATAGGGGCACTTCCTTCATGGTTGGTACTCTCACATTCTCCTCTGCCTCTTCTCTGCTCATAGATGGGTAACTCTAATCTCTCTCCCCTTCAGACAGCTGAATTCCTCTTTGCAGAGAGAGTAAGCTTAGAAAGAGGGAGACTCAGAAAGCACTCAGAACTGTTCTTACACCTAAGGAGGTACCTGAGGGGTTAAAATATAAGACCACAGCATGTCAGTGGATTCTACACATGCACTGTGGCATCTCTTATCTACTGACATGCCTCAAAATTCAAAGAGCAGAGACCAGGGGCATTGGTATTCTTAGTGGAAAGTTACTGTGAAAACAAGGAATGATGTTAACTTTTAATAAGGACTTCTATGTCGGACGAGGGAATACATTCCTGCAATCCCAATGCTTGGGGATCTAAAACAGAAGGATTATGAGTTTCAGCTAAGCTACCCAGCAAGAGCCTGTTCTTTGTATCTACCACTATCCGGTTACTACTAGGAACCTTGTTCTCATGGCTCACAATCCAGTGCTCTTAGCAGCACAGTGGTGGCACCAAAGGATTTCTTTTTTGTTCTCTCCATCCATGGAACCACTAGCCTGGCTTCTCAACTGTAAAGATACCATCTCTCTCATCCTCCTTCTAGCCCATGGGCATCTTCTCCATCCTGGAAGAGGAGTGCATGTTCCCCAAGGCGACAGACACCTCCTTCAAGAACAAGCTTTATGACCAGCATCTGGGAAAATCCAACAACTTCCAGAAGCCCAAACCTACCAAAGGCAAGGCCGAGGCCCACTTCTCCCTGGTGCACTATGCTGGCACCGTGGACTACAACATCGCTGGCTGGCTGGACAAGAACAAGGACCCCTTGAATGAGACCGTGGTGGGGCTGTACCAGAAGTCCTCCCTGAAGCTGTTGTCCTTCCTCTTTTCGAACTATGCAGGGGCAGAAGCAGGTGAGGTTCTTTTTCCCCTCATGGAAGCTCTGTGCAATCATTCACACCCGAAAGCTGCTCATACATTAGACAGCCCAACATGAACTTCAGGTTCTCGCCTTCATTTTTCTTCCTCCTACTTCTAGTGTTCCTCTTAAAACATGAAACTCTGTGGAGGTAAAATGGACCCTAAGTAGACAAGGTAGTGAACAAGTAATTCATTTTTCAATGATTTTCTTTAAATTAAGATGTAATTGAAATACAATATAATTAATACTTAAAAATTCAGTGGGTATGTATGTTTGTAATGCTGGGCAATCATCACTACCATCTAGTTTAAGAACATCTCGTCACTCCTGTAATCCATAAGCAGTCTCTCGCCATTCCTGTCCCAAGACCCTGCGAACCTCTGATCTACCTTCCATCTCTAATGGACTATTTTTTTGAAGTTGGCCAGGGTTTCTGTCACCTCACTCAGGGGTGATACCAGGACTTTACTACAAGGACATATGTGCCTATGGACTTAAGAACTCCTGTATAGTTGAGGCTAGCTAGGTGTGTTTGGTCTTTACTGGAAATTTCATAGAAATGGAATCAGACATGAGAGGGTCTTCTACTCATACTTGATAATACTGCAGCTGTATTAGTTCTTGATTCCTTTCTAGAACAATATTAGCTCACTACATGGTACTCTTCACTTTGTCTCTATCATATCACCAGTCTGTGGGTAATTGGACCATCTCCACTTTCTGGCTCCTGTGAATAGGGCTCCAGTGAGCATGTGTATACAGATTGCTGCTGGGTGCTTATCTGTGGTCAGAGACGAGTATACAGCTAGGAATAAAAATGGAGGGTAGCATGTTATCCTCAAGTCTTTTCCAGTTGTTGCTGTAGCCACGCAGTATCTATGCTTATTTGTCTGAGACAGGGTTTCACTTTACAGCTCAAGTTAGCCTAGAATTCAGTATATAGCCCAGCAGGACCCAAATTTGTAACCCTCCTGCCTCAAATCCCTATATGCTAGGATGCAGGAGTGTGCTGCTATGGCCTGCCTCTATGTCTAATCATTTGGGAAACTACATAAGTTCTTCCCAGAGTGGATACAGAGCAGCTGGCACCAATTTCCAAGGTTCCTAGTCCATTCATGCTCTCTTTACTAATAGATGCGGTACATTGAACAATTGCCCAACATCCAGTCTTAAAATACTGACCATATAAGGGCACACATTTATTAATTAATTTCTTTAATTGAAAAGGACTGCAAGATAATCATTCAGTAGATAATGATATAACATTATAAGAGTTAATGTCTAGTTATACTTTGGGCTAAGAATTGTAATAAATGAGCACAATTTAAATTTGAATGATGAAATGATTTTCTTTGAGTCGGACCAGGGTACCTCTGTCTCTTAGGAACAATGGGCACTTACCAACAATGTTAAGACATTATTAGAAGAACCTGTGGATGGATATGGAGCTGCAAAAAAAAAAAAAAAAAAGAGGCTTTCTGGCCTTGCCTCCCTGACCCACATATATGCTCCTGCTAGCCTCATAGAGAGAGGCCAAACGACAGAGTATAAGGAAAAGAGAGGGAATATTTTCCACCAAGGTGAATCAAGTTTAAGTTTCAGAGGCTAAATAAGAAAGACAGCCATTCAGTAAACTTAGACCAAACATCACTGACTTCAAACTGAGACAAGAAATTAGGTGGTTTCTCCCAGAAAAAAAAAAAAAAAGATAATAAGGGGAGCTCTAGACTATAGAATATTCTTTAAAAAAAATATATAGTTTTGTTCTTTTCAGTTTCTTCCTCGTGAAGGCAGATTCCAGGATACTGAGGCCTATTCCTATGACACCAGCATTGGGGTAGTAGAGGCAGAAGGACGGCTGCATGTTCAAAGCCAGCCTGGGCTACACAGCAAGACCAGTCTCAAAAATAAAAAAAAATAAAATTATGAATAATAAAAGGGGTAAACACAGGAGAGAGATTCCAATCATGGAGAAGAATGTCTCAATCTATTTGACTAAGTGTCAGATTCCCCAAGAAGAGGACAGTCTCCCTACACCAAGAGTGTATATTATGCTCTCAGTTAAATGTCACCACATCCCACCCCAGCCCATTAGCACAGTGATAAAGTTGAGTGTCCTCAAATCTGGGCAACTTAGGTGTGTGCTGAGAACAACCCAACAAAGCCTGGGCCAATGCAGCCAACACTCTCTTCACTGGGCTCCGAAGAGCATGTGTATAGATCCTTCCCCAAGGCCTCCTGCATTGGCCCTGACCCCAGTTCTGTGTGACCTTCTGCAGGTGACTCCGCAGGAGGCAAGAAGGGTGGGAAGAAGAAGGGCTCCTCCTTCCAGACCGTGTCGGCTGTGTTCAGGGTATGTGGTTTCTCTCTTGGTACCTTCCTCATTCGCTTGTTTTTCTGCCCGGTGAAATGGCATGTGCTAAGAGAAATGTGCTTGCTTCCATCTGTGTCCCAGGAAAACTTAAACAAATTGATGACCAACCTAAGGAGCACTCATCCTCACTTTGTGCGGTGCCTGATTCCCAATGAGACCAAGACTCCTGGTGAGTGACTCTCCAGGCTAGCTGTTATTTGAAGAGAATGGGACTCACTAAAATGTATGCAAATTCCTAAGGATGGGCTGAAGAGGAGGAGATGAGAAGATGGCTCAGGAAACCATTTAAAGTTCAGAACATGGGGTATAGAGGTGTGCACTGCCAATCCCACAGTTCCTGAAGGTGAGGCAAAAGGTTGTAGTTTGATGTCAGCCATGGCAGTGTGACAAGACTTTGTCTCCAAAAAAAACCAAAAGGGAAAAAGAAAAAAGGAAAAATGGGTTTGATATATTCATACAAAGGCAATACAGAACTATACAGAGGCCATCTAGAGAGCATGTCCCTAGGGCTGGGAGCCAAGACAGCTTGATCCCTGGCAGAGCTCAACTCAGAATTCCTAGGGAGCTTCAGTCTGAGGGGCCTGGGAAGACCAGTCTTAGCCTCTGCTGACACTGCCTTGCAAAGTCTCCCACAGTATCGTACGGTAAGATTCTTCTGTGGAGTGTTGCCTGGCCTCCGCCCCAGTTGTCCCACCACCAGATGATGGTTTTTAAAGTTTTCTTCCAGTGGCTCTGTAGTTCTGCCTTTCACTCTGCCCTCGACTCTCTCAGAGCCATAGCCTTGACCTTATCTGCTTGCTTCAGGCCACAACAATGACATGCCCACAGGGCAACTTTCCGAGTGCTACTTGAATCTTGTTACTCACTTCAATTCAAATTATGAGGTAGGAGCTACTGTTCTCCATATTTTACAAATGAAGAAATCGAGCCATGTTAGATTTCAAAATATTCCTTTTCCCAAAGTCCAGCATTTAGACAAAAGCCTTGGCTTTTATGAAGATGGTTTCTGCTTGTTAAAAGGAGTCATTCTCCTTATCTCTGGCAAGAGGCGGGTTGGACAACTACTCCTTTAACTATGCCTGGGGTGCCTATTTAACATATCAAAGCGAATCTCTGCAGGCCTGTCTCTCCCAGCAAGTTCTGTAAGGTTATTGAGTCCGGACTCCTCTCAGCATTTCTCACCCCACCCCTACCCTCAACCTCCAAACCACTGAGTCTCACTTCCCATCCCCTCCCCGCCCCCCTTCTTCTTGGACTCCTCTACTACCAGCCATTTTGGCTAGCATCCTCTTGGTCTTTTGGACTCTTGGTCTCTGGGTTCCCAGGGAACTCTCTCTTTGCCCCCTCTCTTCTCTTCCTCTCTCACTCCCCAAACTCCATGACCAGGTTCAGTCTACTGGCCAAATTCAGTCTGGACCATTTCAGTTGTCTGTGTCTCTGCTCTCCCCGCTATCTACAATAAATCTTCTCTTCATGGGAGCACCATGTCCTCGTTTTGCTTTGTTTTTTTGTTGTTGCTTTTTTTGTTTTTTTCTGAGTTTTCAAGACACAGAAGGCCTCCTTTCCTGTAGTTGGTAAATAGCACAGTTGGGATTTGAACCAGTAGGAATCATATTCTATACTGTGTCTCATTAATATGCATAATCATAATGTTTTGTGCATCTGTTAAAATTAAAAATCAGTGGATACTAAGAGGAAATGTGAAAAAATGAAAAATATAAACCACAAATATTACATGCTATAAAATCAAGAGAAATGAATACCGATGTGTTATTAAAGAAATAAGAAAGTTTATTTATATATTTAAAGATTTCTCTAATATAACCAAGAAGTAGAATGTTGGAAATTTGCCAAAAAGAATAATTCATTTTTTTTTTATAAAACTGGAAGAGAAATTTTAACAGTACCCTAAGACCATGAGGATTTAAGAGTCTCTTAAATGGATTTTCTATGCAAGATAGAATGAAGCTATTACCATCAAAAAAGGAACCAAAACCGAGAGGAAAAGAGGGAGGGGGAACCAGACTGGAAAATGTCTACGTTTCCCTGCACAAATCCTTCTGGAATTCTGATAGAGCTATTTCCTCCTCCATCTTTACCAATCTTTCTGCAGGGAATTCCCACCTGGTGGACCTTTGGGCAGGAATGGCAGTGTCCTACATTGCACAGTGCGGTATTGTAGCCACCAGCTGCAATAAGTTTGGCTTAAGTCAACTGAGACGAATCCTCATTGTTAATGACTTTAAGAGTACAAGGCCACACACAGATGATAATTACTGCACTAGAGGCTACAGCTCTAGGCAAGCTGCGAAAACTGTTATAAAGATCTCTCTTCAGAGCAAGCAGGAACACCTGTAGGCACTCTAGAAATTTCTATAAGGTGACGTCAAAGCCAGAATTAGCTGTGTGTCTCCCCAGCAGCTTAGCAAGCTTCTAGTGAGAGACCACCACAGCTACAGCCTCTCTCCTCTAACCCTCTGGCCAGGCTGCTTACCAAGAGTGGCCTTGGCTTCTCAGTCATAGGCTTCCCTGGTCCCTATGCCCCAACCATTCCACTCGACCCCTGCTCCCTAAGGCAGGTACTGAGCAGACGGCCACCAGCTCAATATACTCAGCCTCCAACTCCTACCTTCCTTTCTGTCTCAATTTTGTTTGATCTGGCCTTGCAAGTTTTGCACATTAGACATTTTTCACCCCTAAGCAGAGGCAGGAAGACCAGGTTGTCTAACTGGAAGTCCCAGGCCCTTTCCATACAGCCTTGCTTTCCTCAGAGCATAGTTACCAAGGCTTTTGGCATGATAAATCTCTTATTCTCATGTTCATGGGGTGCCGGAGTCTCCCAGGAAGACTGGGGCAATTTTCTCTGTGAGGCTTGTTATACAAGTTGAAGTCACTCCTAGACTCCCACTTAGCACTAATATCAACACACTTAAGTGCTGTTGATACTGAAGAAGTTCGTGGGTGTCTCAGATCATCAAGACAGTGAAAAGCCACCAATGCGTCACACCCTGCACTTTCCCCAGGTGTGATGGACCACTACTTGGTCATGCATCAACTGCGCTGTAATGGGGTCCTGGAGGGCATCCGGATCTGCAGGAAAGGGTTTCCCAGCCGAATCCTCTATGCTGACTTCAAACAACGGTAGGTTAGCTCTTCTGTGTATCTATCTCCTTTGGGGGCAGTTTTTACAGACATACTCCACCCAAAGTACCCTTGGCCTGAGTGGTTGGTAAACTAACAAGCTTCTCAGGGGTTTCTATAAACATGATTTTGCCACAAGGATAAGCCCATGTCCAATGTGCATCTTGGGATACACCAAAGTGGTCTGTCAGTACAGTCAGACCTCACCTGACAGTCAGGTTAGCTTTAAAGAAGGATATTTCATCATAAGACTGATGGACATTTGGGGCTCCATGATCCTTTATATAGAGGTGTTCTTGCAAAGTAGAGCATCCTAGCAGCATTCTTAGCCTCTATCCAAAGATGCTGGACACAAACCACACACCGAATTCCTATGCTATAATCATCAAAGGTACCAGCCATTGCCAGGTGTTCCCTGGGATCCAAATCTTCCAGTTGAAACCCGCTGCTCCAGAACACCTCTTTTCTTCCAGAAGTCCAGAGCCCTTGAGGGGTAGGCAGGGGCTGATGTCTCTAAGGCACAGTTTAATTCAAAGCTCTTCCAGGTCAGAGAAGAACCATTTCCTCTGAAGGCAAATTTTCTGGGCTAGATGCTCAGCCCATCTTCCTCCTTCCTTCATGTTTCTTTCCCTCCATCACACCCTAGAACTCACCCCTCCACTCTCCCCTCACCTCAGACTAGCACAACAGTATTAACCTTCTTAAGAGTGGAGCAGAATGTTCTAGGTCTGGTCTCAGGTACAAGACCATGCTGAGAGTTCAGAACCATTGTCTCTCCCCCTCAGGTACCGGATCCTTAATGCCAGCGCCATCCCAGAAGGGCAGTTCATCGACAGCAAGAATGCCTCTGAGAAGCTCCTGAACTCCATTGATGTGGACCGAGAGCAGTTCCGATTCGGCCATACGAAGGTAAGGACAGGTGGCCTGATGACTCCTGCAACCCTGCAGCTTGTCTACCACTCAGAGAGAAGGGTCTTTCTTCTTCTGGTCAACTTGATCAGTTGTGTTTTGCAGCCCGGGCAGAGGAGCTCTGGGACAGTGGCTTGGGGCTCTGGCTCTGGGCTGATCTTTAAAGAAGCAAGAAGCTTACGTTAGAAAATGGAGCGGCAAGCAGGGGAATCCTCATGTACTAAAATGAGCCAGGAGAGAGACTCTCAAAAGGAAAGAAAGAACCACAGCGTGCGTTGAACATAGGACAGATTCCAGGGTAGATGGCTTGAGGAGGGTAATGATAACCGATAGAAGGACTTCTGGTCACTGTGTGCATGTATGTGTCCTGTGCACAGCCACCCAGCCATATATCACCGACTCGCTCCTATTCTGGGCTCAATTTCGCCCTGTGGTTACTTTCTGGGTCTGTCCGATTGCCTTCCTATAGGCTCTGCAGAACCAGCCCAGGTGGCTGATGGAGCTGGAAGCTACTTTACAGCACACTTCCTTACCAGCAGCCCAAGAGGTACAAAGCTAGAGACCAGACCCCCTGGAACGTGAGGCCTGGAAGCACTTCGGGTATTAAGGATGGAATTGAGAAGAAACAGAGTCTATCATGAGGCTGACTGAACACCTGCTGAGGATATAGCTGGGTTCATCTCCTTTTTTAATGCAGGTGTTTTTCAAAGCTGGGCTCCTGGGGCTTCTGGAAGAGATGAGAGACGAGAAGCTGGTGACCCTAATGACACGCACACAGGCCGTGTGCCGGGGCTACCTGATGAGGGTGGAGTTCAAGAAAATGATGGAGAGGAGGTAAAGCATCTCTCTTACCCACCCTTCCTACTCAGCACCTGGAAGTCACTTACTTCCTGCTTTGTGTCTTTGTATGTTCATTCATTCATTCAGTCAGTCAGTCAGCCAGTCAATAGTGACTGAGCAGCCATCCTGTGCCCTGGAGATAGGGAAACGAACCCTGCCTTCCAACAGTTCACAGATACATGGAAAGCAGACACATACAGAGAGAGCTTCAATACTTCAGACAATGGCAGTTTTATAGTTAGGCGAAGGAGTACCTGGCAGAGATAAGCCTCTGGCCTGGTTCACATGTTGGAGTTGGCATGACGGGCTCAGCCTTCCTTCTTCCTAATCTTTCCCTGCTGCATCCAGTGCCCTCATTCACATAGACTCAGAGGCTCTGCAAAGCTTGGGTGCATCCCCTCCTACGCACTTGGGAAGGATAAAGATTCCGAGACCTATCGGGGAGGGGTTCAAATGGAAAACGAGCTAGTAAGTAAGGTGGGTAATTAATCCGAGTCCTGTGGGTGCCCAGGGAGTCCATCTTCTGCATCCAGTACAATGTTCGTTCCTTCATGAACGTCAAGCACTGGCCCTGGATGAACCTGTTCTTCAAGATCAAGCCCCTGCTGAAGAGCGCAGAGGCTGAGAAGGAGATGGCCACCATGAAGGAGGACTTCGAACGAGCCAAGGAAGAACTGGCTAGATCTGAGGCTCGTCGGAAGGAGCTGGAGGAGAAAATGGTCTCCCTGCTGCAGGAAAAAAATGACCTCCAGTTGCAAGTCCAGTCTGTAAGTTTCTTCTACCCGAGAGTGTAAAACACAGATTCCCATGGCAGTGAAGGAGCAGGGAGGACCCCTTTAGCTGTCTATTTAATAGGCAGTGGTACCACCTAGTGGTCCTACCAAGTATTGCAGCACTACCCAGTCAGTAGGAGCACGGTTGGCCTTGGTTTCCCCGGAAAACATGTGGGCAGAGGGATTTTATGCTCTCTCTGGTCTTTTCTCTGTCTTTCACAGCAAGCAAAACACCCACTCATACACATAAAATAAGAATATATTTTAAATGTTTAAATGCACATACTTTTAAATGTATCAATAAACATAAATCATTAAAATTAAATAACCCTACTGAAAACAGAAACTAATTTTCCATGCATGATTTTCAACATATGATTATTCTCTGAAAAGTTCTTTAGAGAATTCATTTTCACCAAAGAAATGGAGGCAGGGGAAATAGAGCCACATTCTCAGGTCACAATATTCTGGTAGCATAACTGTCTTCTCTCCAAGAAATGTATTTTTTTTCTCTTAGTAAAAACCCCCAGAGACTTCTTTTTTCATCTCCCCTTATGTACATACAGTCATATTCTCGTCTGGTGAATACAGTGTTCTCCACAGAAGCACCATCTTTCAAGGCTCCGAGGACAGGAGTCCTAGATCCAGCTGGGCTATAACCTCCCAGATTCCTCACTTGTTAGAGGTGTGACTTCAGCCCAGTTAGTTCTCTCGTCTGCCTTCATGCTCACATCTGAAAATGAGCATCCTAGCAGTATATAATGAACATCATAACAGTGGATGGTTGTCAAGGAACCGGAGGCCTTGACGCATGCCCAGTGCCCAGCATGTGCTGAGGCGTCGAGAGGTTCAGAGAGTGTTAGCGAGGAATCTTCCCAGGCTTACTCCATCCATTTCTCTGCACTGTGTGTCTAGTCCTTCAAATATTCTACAATGGGAAGGTGTCGGCTCATTTAGCTTAAGAACATAATTAGCCAGCCTCGGTCCTATCCACAAAACTCACTACAGTCTTCTGGACATGGGCCTATTCAGTCACCTAGTCCTGCGTGTTTCTACTCTCCTGTTGTGTTGCTGGAAGAAGCACAGCCAAGGACGCATGCACAGCTCCCCTCCCCCTTCTGTCGAATGTTAACAGGTAGTAGGTAGACTTTTGAAAACACCAGTTTGCTTTGTATCGCATGGAGTACACGGATCACGAGGCTTTTGGAAGAGGCTTTCTTGTTTACGATGAACCTGTAACTCCATGAGTGCCTTTGTGTGATTGGCTGTCAATGAGGAGGTCCTCAGTGGTTAAGAGAGCACATGGGCGACATTCATGTAAATGCCTGCGTGCCCGTACACCCAGCCTTCTCTTCGGCTTGGCTTGGGTGCTGGCGTTTAGAGGGTTGGGTCCTTTCTTCCCAGGGTTTATAAATAACTGACCAGAACTCACAGTGACCCGGCCCTTTCAGGAAACAGAGAATCTAATGGATGCAGAGGAACGGTGTGAGGGTCTCATCAAAAGCAAGATCCAACTCGAGGCAAAGGTCAAGGAGCTGAATGAGAGGCTGGAGGAGGAGGAAGAGATGAATTCTGAGCTGGTTGCCAAGAAGAGGAATCTGGAAGACAAGTGCTCTTCTCTCAAAAGAGACATCGACGACCTGGAGCTGACCCTCACTAAGGTCGAGAAGGAAAAGCATGCCACCGAGAACAAGGTAGGTGCACTAAAAGCTCCCCACAGGCTTTCTGCCAGTCCTCACTCATCACCTAGGAGTGGGAGGCAGGAACTGGGGCCAGCCTGGTCTACATAACAAGCAGCTGCCAGGTATGATCCCTCATCTTGAGCTCCACTCCACAGGCTCTCCTCAACTCTTCCTGGGGTGGGGGGTGTTGATAACTTGTGCATCAAGGATTGGATTCAGGCACCCTCAAGCTTTATGAGAGGAATGTAGAGAAAGCCAGTTGGCATTACTTAGTCTAATTAGAAATCTAATGGCTAAAGAGACAGCTCAGCAGTCAAGAGCACTGGCTGCTCTTTCAAAAGTGGTTTACAACAGTCTGTAACTCCAGTCACAGGGGATTTGATGTCTCCTTCTGAACTTTCTGGGTACTGTACACACATGGTATACATAGGTCCTTACATGCAGACAAAACACCCATACACATAAAAATTTTCCAGGAGTAGTTGTACGTGCAGAGGCAGATAGATCTCTGTGGGCCCAGAACCAGCCTGGTCTACATAAAAAGTTTTAGGAGAGCCAGAGCTACATAAGGACCTTGTATAAAAAGGCAAGAAGGAAGGAAGGAAGGAGGGAAGGAATGAAGGAAGGAAGGAAAGAATGAAGGAAGGAGGAAGGAAGGAAAGAATGAAGGAAGAAAAGAAAGAAGAAAAGAAAAGGAAGGATAGAAAGAACAAAAGGAGAGAAAATGAAAGAAAGAAAGAAAGAAAGAAAGAAAGAAAGAAAGAAAGGAAAGGAAGAAAGAAAAGAAAGAAAGGAAAGGAAGAAAGAAAAGAAAGAAAGGAAAGGAAGAAAGAAAAGAAAGAAAGGAAGGAAGAAAGAAAAGATGGAAAAAAGAGGGGAAGGGAGGAAGGAAGGAAGAAAGAAAAGACTCTATATACCCTATGACCCCAACAATTCTGTTTTGGTGTATACTAAGGAAGTTTCCCATCAGAGTTTTGGGAACACATATAAAAGTATTTGCATATATAGGGATGCTTTCAGTAGCTTTGCTTGGGACAGAACTGGGACCATGTCATAGGATGTGATAGAGTCACACGAAGAATACAGTGCACCATTGGGGCACTGGATGGAGTGAATCAGGTAACAAAGACGAATATGAAGCACCTGGTACTCAGTAAGGAGAAGTGCAAGTGAAATGAACAGGCAGAGTGCATCCAGCACAAAAGTGTAAGCTTGACAAGGATGCTTACACGCGGGATACGGTTCACCTAATAGAGGCTACCCATCACAGGCAAGGCAAAGGATGAAGTCTGATGGGCGTGAGAGGACAATGGCAGATGACACTCAGAGTCAGTGATGGATAAATGATAGTGAGTAATGGAAATGGACAATAGGGAAGGTGGAGACTGCGGCTGATGCTGGCCACTGGCCACCCATCTCACCATGGCAGCCATGACTTGGTCCCATGAAATGATGGGACTGGGAAGCCAACACTGCTGGTGGTTTAGACTTCCCCAAGAGGCCAAACATCAGGATAGGGGGTAGACTCATTTTTCCAATGTAGATAGCATTTCAAAAAAAATTATAAATTAAATATATCTCTGGTTGGATTCAGGTCACAGGTGGGAGTTACCAACCTCTTACCTGGAAGTGTCTGTTTAATGTCTGAAAGCTTCACCTGGGGTGTCTTCCAGGCCCCTTCCTGCCAGCATATCTTCTGCATTTTCTTGCCTCACACCTTAGGCCTCTCCCTTCTCATTCTGAACTACCATCAGCTGCTTGGCAGGTGGTCAGAGATGTCTGATGAGCAAAAAGAGATTGCTGTGTTACCCTTTACACCTAGTGCATTTGCATCTCAATAGTGTCCTTCCTAGTGAAGTATAATATGTTCTGAAAGATTGGTCCTGATGGAGATATGTGAGACATCAATATAGACCTGGGAGGAAGACAGTGGAATGTTGCTTAGCATTGATGAAGCCCTGAATTTGATCCCAGAACCATGTAAAACTAAACGTGGGTGGTCCCCAAGATATGCATACCCTAAAATACATGCTGCATTTTGGTATTCAAAAGGTAGAGGCAGGAAGGTTGGAAGTTCAAGTTTATCCTTGGCTAGATATCAAGTTTGGTGTCACTTTAGGCCATGGGAGACTCACAAAACCCTGCAAGGCTGGCTGGTTCAGTGATCTGTTCCACGTCTTGGCTACTTGGGAGGCTGAAGCAGAAACATCTCTTAAGCCTAGGGATGTGGAGCCAGCCTGGGAACTATCTGAAGAGTTTCTTAAAAATAAGATGAAATAAAATTAAAATAATAAACGAAGAGATTTTAAAAATGAAACTGAGAAACGACTTGTCCAGAATGCTAAGAAGCGGGAGAAACAGGGAGGCAGCCGAAGGTTTTGTTGCTAGGAGCTGCTGGATTCATGGCTTCACTATTAAATGGGTTACTGATTTTTCTCCTAGGTGAAGAATCTCTCTGAAGAAATGACAGCGCTTGAAGAAACCATTTCCAAACTGACAAAAGAAAAGAAGTCTCTGCAGGAAGCCCATCAGCAGACGCTGGATGACCTACAGGTTGAAGAAGATAAAGTCAATGGTCTCATCAAGATCAATGTCAAGCTGGAACAGCAGACAGATGACGTGAGGATGTGTGACGCCTGAGCCTTGCAAAGATGGGGCTGAGTAGGGATCAGTCTAGAGAGCTCAGATTCTGGAGTCAGAGCCTGAGTCCAGATTCCAGCTGTGTCCTGACCCCCAAACATACAGGTCCAAAGTGACAAGCAGGTCACATGACCTTGGGAGCCATCAGTTCCCACTGATGAACTGGGAGTAATACAAATAGCTAGACTCCAGAGGACATCCAAGGAAAGAGTTCAACATGTAACATTTTTCAGTAAAGCACAAAACTCTGCTATCCTGCTAAGGTTCAGAAACCTCCAATTCTTCTCTACAGTGTTTAGAGCCTCATGCTAGGCAAGGAGGTAGCTCAGTGGTACAGCATACATGAGACCCTGACTTCCACCTGCAACACCTCAAAAATGGAACAGAATAACAGCAAAATGAACCTTTTTCTCCTTCACGAATTACTGTTCATGATACAAGAGCCAGGTTTCAAGTTGGCCGGTTTTATTCCCTCTTATGGCTAAACCTTTTGTGTGTTTCTATTTTAATAAGGCCAGGATGGGTAAGTTCCCTGATACGTCCTTCTTTTCCTGTGCCTTACCCTACACACATTCTTAAGTTTCTTGCCTGAGTCCCCTCAGGGCTGGGGGGCATAGGTGAGGGAGGGGTGATGGCCCCCCACCTATCCCTATGGGAGATTATGGCCTGTGATAGGCCCCCAAGTGGGGACGATCTGAAAAGAGGTACCGGGAGGCCCCCCAAGATATCCACCCCCTAAGGTACAGAACACAGAAGTGGAGGATGGAAGAAGGCTGGTTTCCTTCCTTCTGGGACTGGTGGCCACAGGACATGGGTGCGACTGTGCTGTCTGATGTGAGTAAGCCTGCTTCTCCACCCGTGTCTTCCCAGCTCGAGGGCAGCTTAGAGCAGGAGAAGAAGCTGCGGGCTGACCTGGAGAGAGTGAAGAGGAAGCTGGAAGGAGACTTGAAGATGTCCCAGGAATCCATCATGGATCTAGAGAATGACACGCAACAGTTGGAAGAGAAACTGAAGAAGTAGATGATTGGTGTTCTACCCCCTCCATTTGAGCCTGAAAGCCAAGCGGGCCTCCCTCCAAAGGCCTGTGTCTCATGCTGTTTTATTTGTTCAATCTGCTTGCAGAAAGGAGTTTGAAATGAGTCAGTTACAGACCCGAATCGATGACGAGCAAGTCCTCAGTCTGCAGCTGCAGAAGAAGATTAAAGAATTACAGGTGAAGAAGCCACGTCCTTCCTCGTCACAGAGCCGCCTGCAAGTGCCCAGCTTGCTCTCTCCCATTCTTTCTTTTCTTCTTGTGTCATTATATGTGGGTCTTTCCTTTCCTGATTTCTCCTCTCTGCTTCAGCAGCACATCGGGTTTTGAAATAAATAGTTTAAACTTTCTGAGTAGCATATATATATATATATATATCCTTGAAAAGAAGCAGAATGTGACCTAAATAGCTAATCATTGCTAAAGGAGCACTGGCCACTGGCCCTAAGCCCAAGGCTTGCCAGTCTTCTGAAAAGAAACTGCCAGTTTTGGGTGGATATGGATCTTTGAGGTTCTCTTTGCTGTGTTTATGTATATATTGAAGACCTAGTAGAAACAAATGGTGTATACATGAAAACTCATTCACATTCCTTCAGATTTTCAGCATGAATCCTTCCATCCTAACCACAGGATGCAACTTACCTCTTACACATATAGGCATGTTCTCCAGGGCTTTCTGTAGTAGACTTGCCTCAGCACTGAGTTGCTGCTTGATGTTATGACAAAGCACTCACCTCACAAATGATTGATCATTTCCCTACTGATGGATACATAGGCTGTTTCCAAATAACTGCCATTGGCTTTTTGTCCCCCACTAAATCATAGCATGTTTGGGCTGCTTTTGCTCATCCCCTTAGCACCTAGTTGCTTCTGAAATGATTGCTCTCCACCCTGACAACCTTCCTAATTTCAATGGCCCTTTCAGGCCCGTACAGAAGAGCTAGAGGAGGAAATTGAAGCAGAGCACACAGTCAGAGCCAAAATTGAGAAGCAGCGTTCAGACCTAGCCAGGGAACTGGAGGAGATCAGCGAGAGGCTGGAGGAAGCCAGTGGGGCTACTTCAGCTCAGATTGAGATGAACAAGAAGAGGGAGGCTGAGTTCCAGAAACTTCGCAGGGACCTGGAGGAGGCCACGCTGCAGCATGAAGCCACGGCAGCCACCCTGAGGAAGAAGCACGCAGACACCGTGGCTGAGCTCGGGGAGCAGATTGACAACCTGCAGCGGGTGAAGCAGAAGCTGGAGAAGGAGAAGAGCGAACTGAAGATGGAGATCGATGACATGGCCAGCAACATTGAAACAGTCTCTAAGTCAAAGGTACCTGGCTGACTTTCTGGTCTTGGCAGCCATGTTTTCCCACCCCGAGAGCAAGTGGAATTTGATGCCCCAAGCTCACTGTGTGTTGTAAATTGTTGTCATCTTCCTACCTCTGATTTTCTTAACTCTTCAAATTCTTTCAAGTCACATGCCCTAAATAACTGAGGCTACTATAACAAAACACCTTAGACTGGGCAACTTTATAAACAACAAAAGTACTGCTTACAATTTGGGAGCTAGGAAGCCTGAGATCAAGCAACTACTAGACTCAATGTCTTGCCAGGGCTCTCTCTCTCTCTGCTTCAAAGATGATGCCTTCTCCCTATGTCTTCCAGTATCAGAATGAACAAGGGAGCCAGTTCTTACCTATTTGCTCTTTTTTGTTTATTTGTTGTTTTTGAGGAAGGGTCTCCCTGGCTGGCCTGGAACCCTATGTAAACCCAGCTAGTCTCGGACCCACAGAGCTCTGCCTGCCTGTGCCTCCAGAATGCTGGGATTAAAGGTGTGTGCAAACACATCCATCTTCCCACCTCTTTTATAGAGACCCTTACTCCCTATAAAGGTGGATTCCTCATGACCTAATTATTAACCCCCCCCCACACACACACACACTCCTCACTCCATAATCAGAGGCCCTACCTCTCAATATATGAAGATTTAGTTTCAAGTTTGGGTATTTGTAGAAAACACAAAAATGCAGAACAAAGTTGTCCCAACTTGGTTGAGCTATCTGCCACCATCAAGGTCATGATACATTTTACTTTTTACAAGGTCATGACTCTTCCAGTCCATCTGGCACATACAAGATCTAAATCTATGGCTTGCTAACACCTGGGCTTTGCGAGTATGGTTTTCTCTATACCATCTTCTTACCCTACAGTATGTCACTGGGAGCAGCCCTTGAGACAGATGCAATAGCAGAACTGGATGTCTTGAAGAAAAAGCACAAGGGGCTAGAGAAATGGCTCAGTGGCTAAGAAGCATGTGCTGCTTTTAAAGAGGACCCAGGTTCATTTACCAACACTGGTAGCTCACAATTGCCTGTAAGACCAGCTTCAAGAGATCTAGTGGCTCTGACCTCTGAATGGTACCCAAATGACCTAATTACCTCTCACTGAATCCCTGTCTTTTAAAAAGTCCCACCTCCCCTTGATACCACCACACCAGAAGCCAAGTTTCATCTCACAGCATCCTACTTCTGGAATGGCTTTATTTTTACTCTGTCCTCTCAACTTTAAAGTCCAGAATTTCTTGTTTTACATTTCTTTAAGTCATTGTGTCCTTTGCAGTTTCTTTTTGAGAGCTATCTTCCTCTCAGACCCAACCCCTACTGGAGGTCTTCCACATGTGCCATCCTCAAATAGGTCCTGAGCTCCTTGAAGACCGTCTTTGATCTAATAGCCCTTATTCTGCTGTACCCATCTCACACTTTCCAGTTTAAAGAAAAGCATGTGCTCACTTTATTCTATATTTAATGGGGAGGGAAGAGAAGCAACATCTGAAACATGCACAGGAAGTTTGAATGAACCTCATATAACTACAGGCAGACAGGAGGCTAGGGTAGTGACGCCCTCATCTCTGTAACCCACCCCCAGGAACCACTGTAGTATTGAAAGAAACTGTACCATATAGGCAGGGCTTGTGGATAGTATCCATCTTCCAATAGACTTTCTTATCTTCCAGCATGATCCCAGGGTTCCTGTGAGTGGTATCGTATTAGAGGCTGGTTTACTGATCAATGGATGCATACCAACCAAAGCTGACATTCCACACTATTGCTGATTAAAGAGCAATTACACACAAAAATAAAGTAAACCCAAAATGATAATGATCCTTAAAACCAACTTTCATATGCTCCATAATTTCATTTAATCCAACAAGAAGCCAGACAAAGTGTCCAGTTCAGTGCTGGGCACCAGAAGCCCACTTCCCCATTCCCACTGGTGTTTTTTTTTCTTCTTCAGAGTAACATGGAAAGAATGTGCCGGTCTGTGGAAGACCAATTTAATGAAATCAAAGCCAAGGATGACCAACAGACCCAGTTAATCCATGATCTGAACATGCAGAAGGCAAGGCTGCAGACCCAGAATGGTGAGGATGGTGACCCTCCAGAGCCCAGTGGGGACATGGTGGTTGGCAGTTGGCCATGCTCAAGTGGAACCACATGTGTTTGGCAGGCGAGCTGAGCCACCAAGTAGAAGAGAAGGAGTCTCTGGTTTCGCAGCTCACCAAAAGCAAGCAGGCCCTCACCCAGCAGCTGGAGGAGCTTAAGAGGCAACTGGAGGAAGAAACCAAGGTGGGGTTGCCTCTTTAGGGGAACAGCTGTCAGATAAATCTGAGCAGCCAAGTGATGCGACCCTTGAGGGAGGCTGATGGGAGGTTGGTGGCTTAGAGGGAAGACTGGTTGGAGGCAGTGCATTATCAAGGGTGCTTCATCTCTCCCTGCCCTTCAGTGTCCTGAATGGCAGGACCTTGGCATTAGATCTCTCCTCAGGACTAGAAAGCTCTAACAAGGTACCCTATCTTCTTTACACCCCCATCTCCCATCAGTGACCTGATAAACATCCTCTCCAGTCAGGAGCATCCCTTCTCACTATTGCACTGGTTAGACTATCTCATGCAGAAATTCACCCCAGCAGCTTAGAATGCCATCCTCTTTGTGGGCTACCTCCTGTAAGATCCTTAAGATCCTGAAAGGATCCTTATGTATTCTTTTTCCCCAAAGACTAAATGGCTTGGGGAAGAACCTTTGGGTGTTAACATAAGTAACATCATAGTAATGTCAACTTCAGCATCTAGATACAGTCTAATACATGGCTACCCACTGATCTGTAAATAAAGGGATGATCTCCTCTCTCCCCCCACTGTAGCAGTGGACCGTAAATAAACTCTCACTAGAGCAGTGTCCACAGTAAGTGCTACTGATGCCAGTGTTTCAGGCATTACAATAGGAATCTAGACGTTCAAAGTCCTGCACGGAGGAAGTTTGCTTTGATCTAGTTGAGATTTCTGTGGTATGGGAGAGATTTACAAGGCAGCCTTTGAAATTCCCTTTATCTTTCATTTCTGGCAAAGAACAGTACTGCACTTATCTCTTGTCTTTCTATTCTGAGGGAAGGTTTGGGCTCCGGCCCAAGGAGGAGTGGTGAGAACCAGACACCGAACAAGTAGTGCAGGTCACTGGAGGCCAGAGGCCACCACTCCCTACCTCTCACTGCAAGCTGTAAGGCACCTTCCTTAAACAAAGCCCCGTATTTCACTGTCTTTTCTAAAAATGATGAAAATGCAGAAATCATGGTCCTGGATCATTAGAACTCTTTTCTTTGATGATGGACCAGGGATGCATTGAAACCATTAAAGCTAGAGCAAAACCTTTGCCCTGTCCAGAGGGCAATGAGTGAGGGAAGAGACTCCAGGCATCAGTTCACACCAGCGGTGGTCCCCAGTGTGGGGATGCTGGCCTCTGGAGACCCCAGGGGATTCTGTAGCTGTTTCGTGGTCATAACATCCCGTCACATTGCATGAAGTAACAAGAAGATTTTCCTTTCAATGGTTTTAATTATTGCCATTGCAGCCATTGAAAGGCTTCAGTGGAAACAGCAGGCCTTGAGCAGTTACTTAATTAAGAAACAGAGGGTAAGCTTCAAGCACAGAACCACAACAAGCCAATTGTCTAAGTAGGTGCTGGTGATGTTGCTTTATGTCTGTTGTATAGATTTCTAATATTTCTTATTAGAATTTAGAGGGTGTTGGGGGGGGGAATTTCACTATGACCTAGACCTCACCAGGTGGCTCAGACTGCCCTTGAATTCACCATCCTCCTGCCTCAACTTTCAAAGTACTGGGTTTAGAGATATGTGTTAGCATGGCTGGCTAAATATTAATAGCTTTCTCTTTACTATGGTGTAATAATTTCTTATAAAAGTAGATATAAATAAAAATCAAATACTAGGTATGCTGATAAGCCAAAGTCTGCGAAGCAACTTGGAAATGTTTCAAACTGAGGAATCATTCAAATTGGAGAAATGATCTATATCTTCACTAGGAAGAGGCCCTCGTGGATTCACAGTTGGTTACCATTGTAATCCCTAGGCCAAGAACGCGCTGGCCCACGCCCTGCAGTCCTCCCGCCACGACTGTGACCTGCTGCGGGAACAGTACGAGGAGGAGCAGGAAGGCAAAGCCGAGCTGCAGAGGGCACTGTCCAAGGCCAACAGCGAGGTGGCCCAGTGGAGGACAAAATATGAGACAGATGCCATCCAGCGCACAGAGGAGCTGGAGGAGGCCAAGTATGACCCAAGTTCCCCGTGGGAGAAAAGGCCCTAGAAAAAGGCCCAAAGGGGCAGTCTCTGCTACCTGGAGAGAATCTTTCACTTTCCTTTGTAATTTTTAAAGATTTCAGAGAGTATCCCCACTGTCCTAGGGATTGTCTTTCCACCTGGATCAATTGGTGACTGATTATAGACCGACTTTGCTACTAAGCATTTTAGGATTATGCTGGTAATAGAGACAGACATGCAGCGTGACAATGGGAGTATGTTCTGAGAAATGTGTCATGAGAGATTTTATTATGAGAATCTTCAAGAGTGAGTCCCCAAACCTAGATGGTATGAAAGCCAGTCTTCTGGCCTCTTGATGGAATCAAGATTCTCAGTATTCCTGACTTATATGAATGGCTACTAGACTAACAAAGCACAACACTTTATAGTAAACTTCTCTTTCATAAGTAGAACAGAAAGTGTAGCACAGACAATACATAGCCCAGTGACGCGGCTGTTTGAAGTATGAAGTACTTAGCACCTATACAATGTTGCCTGTGCTAGCCTTTCCAATGATCAGCCGCATAGTAGCTTTGCTACAATGGTTACAGTGTTGCTAGGTGATGGGGAGTTCATTTTTTACTTTTCTCATCGTCTTACTGGACCACCATTGGTTATGTTGTTCGTGGCACATCACTATGTGCACACGACTTCACGGGATCCTCCACCCTCACACGTCAAGTCTCAGTAGCTTCTTCTAGACTGTCCATTCTCCTCCTTCAATGTGATAATTACTTGCTAAAATATCCCACTCTGCTGAGTCAATAACAACATCCGGTCCTCCTAGGAAAAAGCTGGCTCAGAGGCTCCAGGAGGCGGAGGAAAACACTGAGGCATCCAACTCCAAGTGTGCCTCCCTGGAGAAAACCAAGCAGAGGCTTCAGGGAGAAGTGGATGACCTGATGCTGGACTTGGAGAGGGCGAACACAGCCTGCGCCACCCTGGACAAGAAACAAAGAAACTTCGATAAGGTCTTTCCCTAGCTGCTTCGTGGACATGGTGATCTCAGCGGTAGTCTTTCACACGTGCATTCTGAGATGCACACAAGCAGATCCTCAATTCCTGCTTGGAAGATTCACCGAGTTTCTTTACTTCTCTAGTGGTTTCTCCAGGGGAAATTTTAATCAAAGCTAATTCAAAGTCTGATGAGCTTGTCATATAGACTGAATATCTTTAACCCACACTCCAAGTCTAAAATGTTAAGCATCATGTTGCTACAAAGGAAAAAAAAACATTCCATGTCCAATTTCATGCAATGAGTGGGAGTTAAAACATCAGCATGCCTAGCTGGGGAAATAACGTAATGGGTAAAAACACTTGCCACACAAGTATAAGAACCTGAATGCAGATTCTCAGCCAAATCCACAGCATGACAATCTGTGATCGCAGCGCTCCTGTCAGAGGATGGGAGGCAAAGGCGAGGAGAGCCTGCAGGCCAGCTCGTCTAACAAACTCAGCATCTCCCCTCAAGGTGGAAGGTGAAAACTAATATCCAGGGGTGTCCTCTGACCTTTGCATGCACATCATGGCATGCTCACACCTACATGCACATACAAATTCTTGCTCACAAACATATTGTATATGTAAACACACACATGCACTTCGTATACTCCCGTATAGCCCCATACACAGAAGCATGCTCAAAGTACTATGTAACATTTCTTATGACCATAATGTAGGAAATGAAGCAGAAGTACATTTTGTATGGAGCTTGGGTCTCATCTCTAAAGTCTCCCTTGTCTACATAAATTTTCCAGATATTCTGAAATCTGAGAAAATTACCTCTCAGATCCATAGTACCCAGCCTGTATTATATTTAAGAACTCAGTGAGGGCACCTATAGAGACATCTGGGTTTGGAGTCCCTGATCTAGAGTAGAGCCAGCCTTCTTCTTTTGGTCCTCTGGGATGGGAGGGTGAACCTTGGCATTGCTCACAGCCTGTGTTTGAATGGTCTCTCCCAAGTCCTGCCAAGCTCTTCTGTTTCCCATGTTCACTAACGCCTCATTGCAGGTCCTTGCAGAGTGGAAGCAAAAACTGGATGAAAGCCAAGCCGAGCTGGAAGCTGCCCAGAAGGAATCCAGGTCTCTCAGTACTGAAATCTTCAAGATGAGGAATGCCTACGAGGAGGTGGTGGATCAGTTAGAGACACTGAGACGGGAGAATAAAAACCTGCAAGGTGTGCTCCCTCTGGGGAACAGCTGGGTTATACTGCACTCCCTTCTGCCAACTCCAGCCCCTACTAGCCACAGCTTCCTGTGACCTTATAACATCCTCGTCCATCAAACCTCAAACTTACTAGTGTTCTCTAAGGTTCAAACCCTCTTTATGAAAGGTGCAATGGCCCCTGATTCTTAGTTTGAGGACTGGAGCTACCTACTGAGCCACTAAAGCCTGCTGCTCTTACAATACAAGAGATTTCAGGATTCTAGTCTTCAAGTGACCTTAGGGCCTTGAACCTGTTATAAAGCTCTTAATGACTTCAGACTTCTGACAGATAAGATTAGACAGCATCCAGGTTTCCCTAAGTCTCTGATGATTCTGAAAGACTCACCAGAGTCTGAGTTTTCTGGTCCTTCATGATATGTATACTTAAGGTCATAAAGAATTCTCTTCTTGTTCTTCATTCTCTACATAGTTCAGGTGAGGCAACACTTCTGTGTCCGTGTCTATACTTCATCAGAACAGCTTCCCATAGTCTCTCCTCTGTAAATGGCATGCCTGAACTGCCATCCCCTAACCTGTCTGGCAAACACTGATGCTGTGTGCTGGAACCCTTGGAAAGCCTAAATCAAGCCTGTCTTTTGCAGAGGAAATTTCTGACTTAACTGAGCAGATTGCGGAAACGGGCAAAAACCTCCAGGAAGTGGAAAAGACAAAGAAGCAAGTGGAGCAGGAGAAGTCTGATCTCCAGGCTGCCTTAGAAGAGGTGGAGGCAAGTGGCTTGTCTGGAACCAGATAGGAACCAGAAAGAGCGCCCATCCACCGCATGGAGCCCTTCTAGCCAGAGGCTTGGAGTCCCCACTAGGAAGAGCACCCAACCAGTGCTGAGTCATTTATCCCCTGATGTCTTTTATCCTATGTCCCCCTTTGAGGATGTGTTCTTAATGTCTTCAACATCTCCCTCTCAAGAAAGAAAGTGTCAGTCACCAAGCATCCCGAGAGCCAACTCAGTTCCACATAGTCATACAGAATCTTCAGCTACCAAGAATCCTGTGTCATCAAAATAGATCCAGTCTCCTGGTGTCATGATCAGTGGGGGTCTGTAGTGAACAACCAGCCAGCTGAGATGTTTCTGGAAGTTCACTCATGCAGGATAACAGGAGAGCAGTTGTCCTGAACCTACAGAGACTAGATAAGCTCTTGAATTATAGTCACTATTAAATACACCATTTATTAAAAAAAAAAATATTTACCAGCTCAAACAATGTTCTGTCCCTTTCAAGGTGTAAGATTATTTAATAGCAGATACAAAGTTTTAGTCTGACTTTCTCTACTCCTGGGGATGTTCACTAACCCATCAAATGCTCAAACCTCAGAGCACTGTTCTCTGTGTGAGCATCACAATGCCATATTTAGCATAGTTTGAAAGAGAATGCTCATTGAAGGTGGTGCCCAGGTATAGTGGCCCACACCTGTAATCCCAGCATTCAGAGGGATCATGAGTTTAAGAACAGCTTGGGTTGGATGTGTCTATCATCCATTGATTACTAGGTTTGATTGCAGCTGATATGGCTGTCTAGGCAGACATCTGCTTCTTCCCTCATGGCTCCATGAGCATCCTTTCCAAAGCTGCCTACTCAGTCAAAGAGGGCAGCTTCCCCCAAAAGAGGAAGATTGGTCTTCAGTCAAGGGTATATAAGTAGCTGTTCTCCCCTGCTAGAACCTCCAGACAAGCTCTCAAGAACACCCCGGGTTACATAGTGAGTTCCAGGCTAGCCTGGACCACGTGATCCTATCTCAAAAGTAAAAAATAAATAAATAAAGAAAGAAAGAAAGAAAGGAAGGAAGGAAGGAAGGAAGGAAGAAAGGAAAGAAAGGAAGAAGGGAGGGAGTGAGGATATAGTGTTACTCATAAAATTCCTGCTGTCCCTTTGTTCTTAGGGTTCCCTGGAACATGAGGAGAGCAAGATCTTGCGTGTCCAGCTAGAGTTAAGCCAGGTAAAATCTGAGCTTGACCGCAAGGTCACAGAAAAGGATGAGGAAATCGAACAAATAAAAAGAAACAGCCAGCGTGCTGTAGAGGCCATGCAAAGTGTGTTAGATGCAGAAATCCGAAGCCGCAACGACGCCCTGAGACTGAAGAAGAAGATGGAGGGCGATCTCAATGAGATGGAGATTCAGCTGAGCCATGCCAACCGCCAGGTGGCAGAGACCCAGAAACACTTGCGCACGGTCCAAGGCCAGCTTAAGGTGAGCACTAGCCAGTTTAGCAGGCCTATGGATGGGCTCATGGTTCACCCTGAAGCTCTGCCATCACTCCTGGTTTCCCTTGAAGGATTCCCAGCTGCACCTAGATGATGCTCAGAGAAGCAACGAGGACCTCAAGGAGCAACTGGCCATTGTGGAGCGCAGGAATGGCCTCCTGCAGGAGGAGCTGGAGGAAATGAAGGTGGCCCTGGAGCAGACAGAACGGACCCGCAGGCTGTCAGAGCAGGAGCTGCTAGATTCCAGTGACCGTGTCCAGCTGCTCCATTCCCAGGTATGCTGTCTTCTCTTCTCAACTCAGGTCCACTCTAGGACAGACAGGGCAGTGGCTCAGCTATATGCTTCCTCCTCTCGGTAACTCCTCCACTACACCACACACCCCCACCTCAAGGTCCACGGGGGCGGGGCCAAGGGCAGCGGCAGGGATAGGGGCAGCGGCAGGGATGACAGAGTGTGGTGTGGCACAGATAGAGCCCAGGTGCCTTGGCAAGGAGTTCCTAACTCCTCCCAGACTAGCAGTCAAGACCAAGCCAGGAAAACTTTGACTTAACTGATAGAGCTCTGAGCTCTGTTTGATTAGAAGGAAAGATGAAAGATCTCACGGGTTGTATGTTCTGGAATTGGAGCAAGGAAGCAGAGAAGGATTCATAGAGGAAATTCTGGTTAAAAAACCCTTATCAAAATACACATGGCAGGTTTACTCGGGGGCCAAAAGTGTTTCCGATTTGGGGTGATTTACAGCATGTGTGAATATTTGCATAGGCATAATGAGAGATAATGGAGGTTGAGGACAAGCCTAAACCTGAAACTCATTTCTTTATACACATACTCGGAAGATGATTTTGACTATGGCCCACTGCATAAGGTTGGATGTAGAATTTTGTACTTTGATATCATGTTGCTACTCAAGGTTTTAGATTTTGGATCTTATCTGAATTTCAGAAGTTCAAATGAGAATTGAATGCTCAACCCGTAATTTAAGCTGAAATCTTAGGATACTAGAAATCCCAACCCCCAAAACTATTTTTATTAATTTCATAAAAAATTAAAGATACTCGATCTAAAACATATAAAGCATAAGCAAAGAAATAAAAGAAAAAATCAAATGCTCAATGTGTTAGAAGGTCTCATTCTTAGATCTTTGTAAATTACGTAAGTATTATGCTTTTGTAAAACTTATCTTTTGCAACTTCTTCCTTTTGTTTAGCAACGTGTCCAGAATATATTTCTAAACTCTTAAATTAGTTTTCAATGCTGTGGGTTTCAGTAGTTAAAAAAAAAAAAAAAAGCAGGCTATGAAAATTGAATATTATGGCTGCAATCAATCCTCTATGGCTGGCTATTTCAAATTGTTACCAATAAAATTTTTTACTCTTATAAAGACTAATTAACATCGTCTTTAATGACTACATTTTTGCATTCATCTGTGATAACTGTTGCCAATATTTCTTGAAAAAATAAATTTCAGGGCTAAAACAGTAAAAAACATTTATATATAACTTTTCTATATAGCCCATGTAAATTACTTCTTAATACTGTCCCAATTTTTATTCCCATCTATTACCTTGTGAGGACTTGTCTACAAATTCTAAAAATCCCTACCTGTTAAATCTTCACCAACTTTACTATTGAATCGGACATCATTCATTATTATTATTATTATTATTATTATTATTATTATCACTGTTAGTTCTTTTTTACTAACAATGAGGTAGATCATTTCATCACTTGAGTGTCCATCATATTTCTTATGCGTTTCCACTGTTTATTCTCCTTGCCCCTTTTTCTTACTAATACATCTTATTTATATAAGGTGAAACTGGTTTTCATAGATAGATAATGTTTTCTAGTTTGTCATCACTGTTCCCGTTTCAATTCCATGCATGGCCTATTTTAATCAGTAGAAATATTTTTTATGTTTCATAGATGTACCTATCAATCATGTTCTTGTTCCCATGCCTTCTACTAAATAATCTATCCATCCTCAAATGTTTGAAATTCTCCCTTTATCATTTACCCAATTTTCTGATGGACAGCTCTTGGCTCTGTTTCAGAACTTTCTGTTCAGTCAGGAGTGATATTGTTCCCAGCAGAGCACTCATGTGGAAGATAAGAAGCGATCATGACTGTGATTCAGTTCCCTCCCCACCCACTACCCTCCCTCCCCATTGTTTTAAGTGTCCATATGAAACCTTCACCCCCAGATCTAATTTTTCTCGTAGAACACGAGCCTGATAAATACCAAGAAAAAACTAGAGGCTGACTTGGCTCAGTGCCAGGCAGAGGTGGAGAACTCCATCCAGGAGTCCAGAAACGCAGAAGAGAAAGCCAAGAAGGCCGTCACTGATGTAAGCATCACTCTCTGAAGAGATGGCAGTTGGAGATGAGGAAGGGGGACTTTAGACCCAGGACATGGCAAGGGGGGTTCATCTCTTCTGAGCACAGCCAGTCTCTGGTAGCTTCCTGGAGAGATGTCAGGATAGAGTCACTAGAGAAGCAAAGTGGGACATGATGACAGGGGTCGGGGGTAGGCTCAGCACTATGCTCAAGATTACAGCATTGTCTATGTACTCTGGGTGGTGCTGGGTGGGTATCCCACTGATGTGTCCTGTGAACTGACCCAGGCCACCATGATGTGAGCAGAGGGTGAAATAGAGATAGCGAGTCTGAATCCTGCAGGGCCTTGTTAGCCTTTACCCAACTGTTTTATCACTCACCAGGCCGCCATGATGGCAGAGGAGCTGAAGAAGGAGCAGGACACCAGCGCTCACCTGGAGCGGATGAAGAAGAACCTGGAGCAGACGGTGAAGGACCTGCAGCACCGTCTGGACGAGGCTGAGCAGCTGGCGCTGAAGGGCGGCAAGAAGCAGATCCAGAAACTGGAGGCCAGGGTGGGTGATTTGGGAAGGCACTGGCTTTTCATGTGGCCTTGTTTCAGCCATCTTGGGTAGAGCCATGAACCAGAAATTTAGTTTTAGGGGGTGGGAAAGCCTCCCCTTTTCTCCTCAGGGTGTTATTGTGTAGAACTTACTATGTAGACCAGGCTGGCCTCTAAGTCATGGAGATCTACCTACCTCTGTCTTCCCAGTGCTGGGATTAACAGTGTGCACCAACACACTCAGCAAAGAGAATGCCTTTTGATGTCCAGTTCTTCTTGCCCACGTATATTCATGGTTATGCACACACATAGGGAAGATGCTCTATGATCGTGAAATTCCCCACTTGGGCACAGTTTCTAGTTCTGATCAAGCTTTGTTTTGATAAGCAGTGCTCCTGCTTGTCCTCTGTCTCTTCATCTCAGATTATTCTCTTTCCAGCTTTTTTAATCTCTATATGCAACTGCAGTTGTGGAGTACATCCCACTCCATCTGCAAAGGAGTTTGATTGGTATAGCTTCCCCTCCCCAGTGCCAGAAGTCCTGCCCTCGCCTTTCTGCGAGGGAGGGAGGCGTATTTCACAGTGACTCATTTACATTGCTGATCACTGTTTTGTTTCCTCAGCCTCTTGATTTTTCCCTTCAGATCTGTGTTGGATTATTTCAATCATTTTTGAAATGGGCTGCATAAACAATTGACATTTCAGAGCCGGGGCTGCATGGAGGAGGTGATTAGAATATCTCTTTGGTTCCAAGAAAAGAGAAAATGGAAGAGTGGGCAGGGATGAGGAGGAGGAGGAGGAAAAAGGAGAGAATTGTCCCAAGAGGAAGTCCCTGGTACAATTATCCTTTATCTTAGCCTTCCTAGAACATGGCCGATAGGCACATGGTTCCTTTTAAATATGCAAAGATTTTTATTTATTTTTTTACCTCTCTCCTCCAAATTAAAAAAAAAAAAAAAAAAAGCTTGCCCGTGAGGAGGAACTTAGGCCCATCCTTCTCTTGGAGCCCTTCCTGAAGGGAAGCACTAAGTCCCATGATACCTTCTGGGTTCTCCTAGCTTGGCTGGGAGCCTGTGGTCACTTTACCCTTCAACAGACACTTACATTGTCCTCCAATCCCAGCTGCTCAGTCTCACAAGTCCAATAAAACTTACAAAGGCCTGGAGAGCAAGCCTGGAGGTGGGAATTTACAAGACCTGATGAACTAAGACAGGACTCTCTGTTCACAATAGAGCCCAAAGGAAGCCTGTTCCCCCTGGGAGCTTTCAAAATGAGACTTGAGGTCACCTTAGGATGGCTAGTGTGTGAGTCTGTGAGGGAAAGCTAGTAGCCTTGACCTCACTTCTGGGGTATACTCTTCACCCCACACAGGTGTGGGATAGCCTTGACCTCACTTATGGAGTATTCTCTTTACCCCACACAGGTGTGGGATAGCCTTGACCTCACTTATGGAGTATTCTCTGTACCCCACACAGGTGCGGGAGTTGGAAAGCGAGCTGGATGCTGAGCAGAAGAGAGGGGCCGAAGCTCTGAAGGGGGCCCACAAATATGAGCGCAAAGTCAAAGAGATGACTTACCAGGTAGCAAACTCCAGTTCCTCCAACATCGCTGTGTGGGACAGACCCCAGCACTGACTGGGAGCCAGGGGTTGAAGCTCTCTGCTGTTGGTGCTCTGTTTGTAGGCTGAGGAGGACCGCAAGAACATCCTCCGGCTCCAGGACCTGGTGGACAAGCTGCAGGCCAAAGTGAAGTCCTATAAGAGGCAGGCAGAGGAGGCTGTGAGTACAGGAGGTCCCCATGTACCTTGCCTGGGGTGTCCTCATGAAGCCTGAGTGGGAGCCAGGGCCTCATCAGAGTTACTCAGAGAGCCCCAGGTCTGACCAGCACCTGCACACCACACACAGAAACACCTGCCCTTCCTTCTCCCTTGGTCTGTGGTTTGGAATCTTCTCTACCTCCAAATTTTCTATACCCTCATAACTCCCCAACTTCTCCTGGCTACCTCCTTCCCCAACCTACATCTCTTTATCCAACTCCACCCTGGCTCATGCTATCTATCACAGACCCTCTTAGCTCTCTCTAATGACCTTGCAGCATCCCAACTCTCCTTGGCCAGACAGGACCAGACCAGACCAGACCAGACCAGACCAGACCAGACTAGACCAGACTAGACCAGACCAGACCACCTATTGGCACTGGCTCTGCTCTGAGACACCTCATCTTAATGCATCCACTCTACTTTCCTGGTCCCCCACCCCACCCCAGCCTTCCTCAGCAACACCCTCATCTCACACTCCCTCTCCATCCCTGTTTAACTGCCTCCTCATCAAACAGGTAAAAAGCAACAGGGAAAACAGACAATGGGCCATGACCAGTGTTTTGAAAGTTGTCTTCCCGGGGCATTGGGTCTAAGGGCTACAAAGAGCAAAATTCCGAGGCCAAGATGAGAAGTAGCTTTTCTCTTTATAAAAAATAAATTATACAGGCAGGTGACACTGGCCTGTGAGCTCCAACACTCCCCAAATGGAAGCAGTCAGAGACCAGCCTGCACTGCGTGGGGATAGCCTGTCTTTAAAACTTACATGAAAAGAAAAATGTCAGCCTAATAAGGTTAAACTAATTGTCTTCAAGAGTTTCTCTGATTTTATAGCTAATATGTTAATTAAACTCTCCAAAGTAAAAAGGCCCTCTAGAACAGAGCCTTTCCTGCACTGTCTTGCCTTTGGGACTGTAGTATTGCCACAGAGCATCTCTCAAGACCAGTATTTGAAGGAAGAAATGATTGGTGTATGACCTCTCTGTTTGCCCTCTTCCTTCCCTGCTCAGGAGCCTGGTCAGTTACTTTAAATAAGAACACCAGAACCAGTTAACAGTAGGGGGATTGTGCACATCCGATTAGTAGAGTCCCAGCAGGATGATACAGAACCATATATAATAGTCTGCCCCAGATGCATGGCAATTGTTAAGAACATAAACCAAAAGGGGGATTGGACCAATGGTCTGATGCCTTCGGGTGCCATGAGAGTGCTCTGGACCTGGGTCATCTCTGGGTTGTATGGGTTCAGGAGAGCCATGTGATGATCCTTGGGAGAAGAACAAGAAGAACTTGCATGGAGCCCCTCCCTAGTTAGCATAACACCCCAGCTGTGAGCAGGATGCTTTCTTTCATCAGTCTTAAGAAAACTTGGCTCATCTTCCCTCACCACTGTCAGTGGAGCCAAAGCTCATACTTACCCTGGTTCTCTCAGCTCCTCAGAACTCAAGAGTCACAGAGAGGTTCCAACAACTGAATAGCCTCCATCTTCTCTCCATGCAGGAGGAGCAAGCCAACACACAGCTGTCCAGGTGCCGGAGGGTCCAGCATGAGCTAGAGGAGGCTGAGGAGAGGGCAGACATCGCTGAGTCTCAAGTCAACAAGCTAAGGGCCAAGAGCCGTGATGTGGGAGGCCAGGTAAAAGCAGACACCTGAGAACTGTGTCTTCTCAACAGGTTCCTCATACCTAAGAACTGACAGACCAACCAAGGAGAGCTCGGAGGATGGCTTTTCCTGCCTTCATCCTTGCCACTGGTCAAACACCCACTTACGCCATTTTAGCGTAGACCCTTGTGTACCAGGCTCTTGCACGAGGCACAGGGTAACAGGCATGTTATCCCCCTGTGTCCCTGTTAATAGAGGTGCAGTCCAGGAAGCCCCTGCTTTTCAGATGACTTGTCCTGTCCCTAGCAGCTTAACTGGTTTCTTCGTCAATGCAAAGGGAGACAAAGTCATTCCTTGATGCCACGTTTCTGAAGTTCCAGATTCTGCACCTGCTCTCCTTGAAGGGGATGCTGGGCCTCCCGTGGAGTTTGACTCATTTCCTGTGTACAATTTCTTTTCTCCCACAGAAGATGGAAGAATGAGGCTCTCCTGAAGCTCGTTGCCATGGGCCACCTCTGGGAGAGCAGAGGGAGAAGGGAAAAAAATAAACCCTCCTGCATACTTAGCATCCACGCTCTGCTGTGTTTGTTATTGTGGGGCTGAGTTCCAGATTCTAGCCTGCTTTGTTGTAAATGGCAAGAAAGTCAGAAATGGGGAACCGTTTGCTCCTTGCCTCAAGTAGAAGAGGTGAAAACTCAGCCTGTTGCCAGGTGAACTTCCAGTTTCTACAAACACTTTAAAATAAAGACCAGGCTAGGGGTGTGGTTCAGTGGGAGAGCATTTGCCTAATATATGTGAGACGCTAGTTTCCATCCTCAGCACCACACACAAGAGAAGAAAAACTCAAACCAAAGACCCTGTGTCCGACCACTCCTGATGCCGCTTAAAATGACTCTCCCCAGAAAGATGACAGCTAACAAGGGTTGGTGACAACAGAGAGATGCAGAAACCCTAGTGCACTGTTGCTAAAAAAAGTGAGTGGGTCCCGTCACCATGAAAAGCAGTGTGAAGGTTCCACAGAAAGCCGAAGCAGTGCCATCTTCTGAGATCGGGATCTTGACAATGAAGTTGCACTTCTGTTTCCCTCAGACTAATTCACAATATCCAAGATATGGAAGCATCCCTTGTCTAAATGTCTGTGCTGGATGAATGCACTTTAGAAATCTGTTGTCCATGGTGGCCAGGACTGGGGAGACAGCTTAGTAGGTGACGTGCTTGCTGAGCAAGCACTCATGTACAAGCTTGGGAGGGGTAGCATGCCCCTGTAACCCAGTGCTGACAGAAGTATCCCCGAAGCTTATTAGTCAGTTCATCTACCCTCTAGCCAGCTGGTGTCCTCCACGTTCAGTGAAAGACCTTGTCTCAAAACATGCGATGGAGAACAATAAAAGAGGATGCCATATCTAGCTTCCGCATGCACACAAGTGCATGTATACAAAGACCCACACACATATTATGCAGACACATACAACAATTATGCCTGGATATGCACCAGCCTATTCTTTAGGAAGAAGGAAATCCTGTTGTTTGTGGTAACGTGGATGAATGCAGAGGACACCAGGCTAAGTGAAACAAGCCAGACACAGAAAGACAACCCATAAATGATGTCATGTGTGTGTGTGTGTGTGTGTGGAATTAAAACAATCACGCATAGAAGCAGAGTGGTAGTTGTTAGAAAGGATTAGAAGTTGGAAGGAGTGAGAAAATGTTGGCCAGAAGAAAATAAATTTCCAGAGATATGGTGATGAATAGGTTCCAGAGATATGGTGGTATGCACAGCAACACATTAATATATGTGTGCAGTGCTGAGTTCAAGAGCATCGCACATAAAGAAACAAAAACAACAAAACAAGTTATATACTTTAGCACTATAAAACTCCTATTTATCTATTATATATTAGACCTCAATAAACTTGAAAAATAAATACTTCAAGAAAAGAAAGAAGACCGGGCATGGGGGCGGCACAAGCCCTTAATTCCAGCACCGGGAAGGCAGAGGCAGGTGAAATTCATGTGAATTCAAAGTCAATCTGATCTACATAGTGAATTTCAGGACCACTAGGGCTACATACACAGACCATGTCTCAACAAAAGGGGGAAGAGGGGGGCAGAGAAAGAGGGGGAGAGGGAAGAGGAGGGGGAGGGAGAGAGAGAACATGTTGGGTAACTATTATTTTCTTCTTAGGAATGCATAATTCTCACAAATTGGGTTTTCTATCTTCTCCCCTAAATTAACTAAAAGTTTAGTGGGCTCAGATGGCTAAACACTCTCTTCGTGTCCAGGGCAGAGTGGACGTTGGTCCCTGGAGATCAGACTCCCAGGCCAGTGCTCCTCACTGGGCTACTCTGCTTTTCCTTCCCACCCCATTTAGGACCTGGGTTGTATAGATCTCTGGTGCCCACTGAAGGGCATCTGAGCAAGCAGTAGGTATCATTAAATCCACTCACTTGCAACAAGTCAGACGGTTTGGGGAAATATAGACTTGGCCTTGGTCCTCCACTCCCTGATGTGGGCAACTCTTCTCCACCTGCCTGCGTCCTCTTCAGGATACCCAAGGCAAAAATGTCAAAGGGACAAACTGGGCCTGGAGAACTTCTGACCTTCAAAGTTCAGGCTGAGACCAGGTCCACTCACCACTCCTTCTCCACCCAAACAGAAACTAGTTAAGTCTCAAGTCTCTCTTGGGCCGTGAAGGTCCTCCTGGTTTTTGATTCTGCTGATTGGCTGGTCCTGGAGGATGGTGTGAGATGAGGACCATTACAGAAAGCTTATGAGCCAATATTAAATCCGAGCCTCAGCCTAACCGCTTACAGGCTCTTCCTGTGTGACCTTGGACTAATGTATGTTCTCTAAACTTGACTTTTGTCATTGGCTACCTGTTCAGGAGCACAGGCTCTGGCATCCAGCAAACCTCAGTGGCATTCTGATACTGTCAAATGTAACCTGTATGGCCTTGGGCTAGTGATTCTCTCTTATCCTTAGTTTCCTAATTATTTAGGGTGAGACAAAAACCAATTATAGCCATTAGTCTTTATGCTTTAAAGATTTATTTGATTTGATGTGAGTATATGTGTCCAGGTGCTCATTATGTGTCCATGTGCACATATATGTGCATGTGCAGGTACCCATGGAGGCCAGAAGAGGATGATGAATCCGATGAAGATGGAGTTATAGGTGTTTGTGAACCACCCGATGTGGGTGCTGATGTCTGGCCTCCAGGCCTCATGACTGAGCAGCAGCACATCCCAGACTGGGTCTCACCCTGCCAGAGTTCCATCCTTCCCAAACTAAAGTTGCTTCATGACTTAATCCTCAGTTTTCCCACATGCTATATTGGGTGTAATCAAGCACTTCCGAAGTTTACTTTGAGATGCAAATAAGAACACATAAGGGGTACCTTTGGCCTGGAGCCTGACATACAGAAAACACTCTAATACTTTTATATTGTCATGGGAAGGGTTGTGGTTTCACCCTAGGAGATTGGGGGGACACAGGACACAGATCTAGCTGGATAACAGTCTGAGTCTGTGACTTTCTCTATGGGTCTCGTATGGTTTGATGAATTAACTTGCCATGCTCGGAGTCTGTGAAATTGCTATGGACCATCCCTCTTCGGTAGCCCAGAAGATGAGATCTGAATTTCTTTTTCCCAGATATTCCCCAGTTTACCTGGAGTTCCCCAGGAAAAAGTTACTCTCAAGTCTCTGCACTGAGTTTCTCATCCCTACCTGGGTCTCTGCTGAAGGATAAACAATGCCTATATTCTTCATAGAGTAGTGTTATGATTCTAATCTCACATCCTAATTGTGCTTACCAACCGGTCCTCTTATTCTGCTCCCTTCCTTAGATTCCCCCCTCCTAAAAAAAAAGAAGAAAAGAAAAGAAAAGAAAACTAATAAGATCATTTTGTGCTGTCCATATATTCATTGGAGCATGGTCAAATCTCTCATATCCAGCCCTCCGAGGGAAGGTGAGTCTTTCTCTATGTCTACCAGAAGCCATCAACTGAGGAGAACCATGCAGCCACAGAGAGGGGCAGGGCCAGCTCTCCCTTGCCCAGGGTTATTGACATGGCTTCAGGGGACAACCACGGACATCAGTACAGCCCCTGGCTGCATCAGGACCACCGACCTACTCATGGATGGTCCTCAGCACTCTTAGGTGGTCACACAGGCCACTCACATCAACACCTAGCCCCAGGCAGCAAAGCCCAAGGACATCTGTTGTTGCCCAGAACTAGGGTGGCATGGCAGGTTCAGGGGCTGAATCTGCCTCTGTATAAGCTCCAGGCTGCTGCTATACACTCTCTCTCTCCCTCCCTCCCTCTCTCTCTCTCTTCCTCTCTCTCTCTCTCTCTCTCTCTCTCTCTCTCTCTCTCTCTCTCTCTCTCTCTCTCTCTTTCTCTTTCTCTTTCTCCCTCTCTCTCCCTCTCCCTCTCCCTCCCTCCTTCCCTCCCTCTCTCCTGTCACAATCATCATGCCTTCAGTTCTACCTTGCTCTATAGCACACACACTGCTCCATTCTCTCTCTCCCATCTCTCTATCACATATTTGTTCATCATAGTGGCACCCTTACTGTTTTACAATCACTATTCTGATTACTAAATAAGAGGAGGAAAGGACTAACTGACAGAAGGATGGACAGATTGATAAATACATGGCAGTCTTATATGCCAAGCTAAGCTACCAGGTGTACCTTGTAAAAATAAGTAACTTCAGATAATTTCTTAACTGAGGCTGAAAGAGAAAGAATGAAGATGAGGTTCATGTCCTGAATTTCCCTCCTTAGCATCTACATGTTAAGGTCCAACTCAAAACTGGGACTAGACCTGAATCCTCGGGTCCTTTTGGATCCCTAACTCTCCTTCGAAATGCGGATGAAGAGGAAGGGAACCTACCACAAGCTGGGGAATGCACAAGATGAAAACAAGAGAACTCAGGAGTTGTCCCAGCACATCTCTACTTGCCAAAGGCTGTGAGCAAGTCAAAAAACACTCCCAAGTCTCCACATGGAATAAGAAATCTTATGATTATCCATCACCTGCCTGCTTGATGGGCTTGCCAAAAGATCCCTATGTAACAATATACAAATGTTTCCCCAACTATGCAACCCTGCCCCAAATGAAGGTGGGGTCATTGCTGTTACTTGGCTACCAGTAATAATAATGATAGTTCTGCTGTTATTACTATTAATTATTATTCAGCATTAAAATCTAGGTGTTGAAGGTGGACTTTGAGTCCTACCAAAGGCACTGATGTCTCCTACCCTGGTCTAAAGCCCCCTCCAAAACAGAACTTTGCTGCCACCTTCTGGCTATGGAAAGAAGAGCTTTGCATTATGCAAATAATCTGGGGATTAAAACGTGATTTCTCAGAGGAGGCATAGAGGGCCAGAGGTGTCCTTGAGAATCATGATTGTCTATTCCTGGGTCCTGGTTCTCCAAATGAGACGGTTTGGTAGTGGTATCTGTGAACCTGTTGGGACAGTGTCAGAGCCAGTCTCCCACATCAGGTCTCTCAGACCAGGCTCCCTCAAGATGACTATCCAAAAAACAGGAGCCTGCAAACATCAACGAGACTTGTGGGGCAAGTGGACTGTGCTACCAGACAGAAGAGCTGGTAAGACTGAGAAAGCCCAAAGCCCAGGAAATCTCAGCATTGAGAATGCTAGGCCTGTGGCCAGCTCCCTGCCAAAGCACCTGATCTGGAACACATAACAATGACACTGCATTCAGTCAGTTAGCAATAAAACCTGGAGTTCCCCATGCTAATGAAGTATCTAGATAGGCCCCAAGTGTTTAGCAATGAGCTTTCCTTCCTGGGCATTCCTTCCCTCTAAAGGTATCTAGTCCCTGGTTCACCCCTAGTAAGATGTATACATTCACATCTTCAATCGAATAAAGCAGTCTGGACAAGGAAGGACCAGCCCCTTCAAGGATCATTGCAGGGGGAGCCTTTGTTATAAAGAGCAATGCCTAAATCTCCTGGAGAAGGTCTTCCTTCCAACCCCTCCATACTCTCGGCACTCACTGGGGACCAAACAGGATTCCACCCCTGGTCCCAGACTCAGCTATCCCCTTTCTGTCTGGTGCATAGGGAAAGCACAGACCACTGGATCCCTGTTCCCAACTCCCCGTGGTCCCCAGCGACATCTGGCTACATAGGAGGCTGGGAATCACAATTTTCATTACAGTCCCCACTACCGTTTATCGCCTGGAAAAACACAGGCTGGGCCCCCTATCACAGACTGTGTTCTGCCTCCCCTGAGTGGCTTACAGGCAGCACTCGGGCTCCCCATTGGCGAGGCAGACGTGAAGCCCAACAGAGACTGGTGTTTATGGATGGCCCTGGTTTCAGGGGGTAGGGGAGCACAGGACCACAGCCACAGTCTGCTCCAATGACCCCTTTCTCATCCAGGAAGCCTCTGTCAGACCAAAAAAAAAGATGCCTTGGTCCTGCAGGGGAGGCCCCTTACTTCTAGCAAGGATGAGCAGAAAGCAAATAGCAGTTCTAAAGGTAAGTTCTCTTTAACTTCTCTCAGACCCAAGAGAAAAAGATGAACTAGCTGTTTCCTCTGCAGGACTGTACAATTGCTAGCCCTTCCCACCCTGTTCAGAGCCCACAGCAGGTTGACATTGATGTGCTCCACTACACTTTGACTTTGGTTGGGTCCTGACATCAGGGATCCAGGATGGAAGAAGAGCAGAGGGAAAGAGGAGATTTGATCCAGTTGATTCCCATCATACTTTGCTACAGCCAAAGCACCCATTGCCTATCAGGTGTCCCAGCCCTCTCTTGTCTCCAGGCTCTGGTAGGTTCTTCTCACTTCCTGAAAGCACGGATACATTAATGGCAACCTGAGATTGTAAAGTACAGCCCTGCTCAGCCTGTGGTGTCCCACGTTTGGCCTATACCTTTGTAAAGTCTCTTCCTCAAACATTCTCCCTAGTGTACTTACTCAGATGTACAATCTAGTTCCTATGGAAAATGGCTGATACAGGATCTTCCCTATTCTACACGTGTACATTATGGGCTTATAGATTTCCTGATGGAGGTGCCTGTGCCAGGAAGAGTTCTTGCTTCTTCCCAGCCATCAGTAGATCACAGTCCTATGCAGGCAGGCGACAACACATTCTGTTTCCTTACATACTTCAACCTGTCATCAATCCTTACTAAAAACTGCCAAACCTATGAAGAGGCCATCCATCCCATCAAAGTGATGTCAGTGGTGAGCTAGAACCAGTTTGCAGAGCCAATTATAAAATGCAGGGATTCTGTGAGCCAGTTATTGAAGTCGAGCATTAGTAAAACCCTGGGTCGTAGAAACTTAGAGTTAAATGAATTGCATTTAAAACAAAAGCAAGATATTCAAGGCCAGCCTTTCTTAATGACCTATGACATTTTATTACCTCTAATCTCTTGAGGTTATCTACAATCATGAAATCTGTGTGGTGGAAATGGTATCTAATGATGTGCTTTTTCATCTCCCCACTTGGTCACATGATATCACTTCCTTGAAATTAATTGGCCATGGTGAGAATATCACACCATGAAAGTTGGCAAACACTACAAAGTACAGGTAGAGACTTGTAAGCCCATTAGCTGCGTGTCACTGACTGGAAACAATGGAATACAGGCAAAAGAAACCTGAAATTCTGTCTATGAGAGATGCTGGACTATGGAGAACCAACCCCAGCCTAACCCCCTAGCCTATGTCAGCTTAAGCAAGGTTGCTCATTGAAAACCTATGAGAGGAGCGATTTCTGTCTTCCTCTGGGCAAGGTTGGAGAAAGGGTAGCAAGGACACAGAAGCCTCTTTTGTGAGGTCCCCTCTGTGCTGTTCTGCTCCTGGCCTGAGGACTGAGTCCACTGTTTCAGAAAGTCAGCTCCAAATATCCATGTGGGAAGGAAATTTACCCATTCATCTAAATGAAGTTCCAAGAACAGTCAATCCTCAGGCTGCCTGTCTTCTTAGATACATCATATTCAGATATAAGCATTCAGATGATTCATATTCTCTCTCTCTCTTTCTCTCTCTCTCTCTCTTTCTCTCTCTCTTTCTTCTTTACCCCTCCCTCCCCTTCCCCTTTCTACCTCCTCCCCTTCACCTCTCTTTCTCTCTCTTCTCCTCTCCCTCTTCTTCCCTCTCTAAACCAACTGTATTTCTAAAATTTTGTTATATTTATGTGTATGTGCTTGCCTTGTATTTGCGTGTGTGTAGGCACGTATGTGCCATAGTGAACACAGGATTTACAGGATCACTTTGGGAATTACAGGATCACTTCTGGCGGTCAGTTCTCTCTTCCATTATGTGGGTTCTGGGGATTAAGCTCAGGTTGTCAGGCTTTTAGGAAGTGCCTTTACCTGCTGAGCCATCTCACAAGCCCTAAATCAAGTGTACCACCAAAAATAAATAAATAAAAGCTGTGCCGGTGCTTCCAAAATGGATGAACTTATAACTGACATTTTTAAAATTCTATGGTTGCATAAAGGCACTTGCAGGGAAGGAAAAAAAAAAACAACCAGAACTGCTTTGCTTCAGTTGTCGAACATGGTCCCACATTCCAGGGCAGGAGGTGGTAGGAGGATGTGGAGTCTGGCTGGTCAGGTCTGAGTCACAGGTCCTGGAATTGTGAGTAGCATCGGCTCCTCCCAAGCTCCACGAACTGAGAGTGAGGAGGGTGGTCCCTACCCTCCCACTGGGTCAGGTTCCTATTTCCAAAGAAACAGCTCGAAAAAAGCAATGGTCCTTCCTTTTGTGGCTGGAGACCATGCTGAATGAATGAATCTGAGCTTCTTAAAGTTGGGCAGACTCTGCCTTTCCTATGGGTGACTGGAAGGACAATGTGACACAGTGTCTGTAACCTCACAAACGCCAGCGGCCACTTCCCTTTCTTTCCCACTCACCCCGTTAGTCTCTTTCCCAGGAATGACAGTGCCACTCCATAAGACTCTGACAATGTGGGCCATGTCTCTCTCCTTGCTCACTGTTGAATCAGCCGGCGCCCAGGGCCAGCAGACAACTCTCATCTTTCACAGCTCGTACCAGACTCCAGCCTCTCCTAACATCTCATCATTTCTTCCTCAGCTGATGTCTCCAATTGCACTGTGCCACTGGCTGCTGACAGCAGGAGGGAGAGACTCTCGCTCAGAGTCAGTGCCCCACAGTCAGGAACTTCCTGTCCCATGAGTCAGGAAGGACAGATGTGGGTGGGGCTAGACAAAACATCTGGACCCAAATCAGGACATGGCTTCCATCCGAACCCAGGGCCACCCACAGCAAGCTGCTGGCTTGGGCGGGAGGATTTCTCCTTCTGGAGATTTGTCAGCCAACTCATTTGATTAACAATGAATTAACTGAGGGCCCATGTCCTGCCAGGAGCTATTCTGGGTACTGGGAAAGGAACCATTGGTTAAGTAAACAAGAATGATTAGTGCCTTCCTCCCAAGGACATAACCTGCCTCAGTTTCTTCCATCCTCATATCATGTCCCATATAAACCATTGCTCCATTAGAATCATGAGTTTCTCACCACAAAATTGTCAACCGTGTCAAGAGCTGACAGGCTCTTCACCACCTTGTATCCAGCATAAACCAGGTCATGCACATGCAGGAGACTACCAGATAGGATGAACATGCCTAACAGCATTGTTATAATTAAATAGCTAAAACCTAAAATACTCAGTAACAAAGGTCTGCCTGAGTCTGATATGTTAATTTACAGCCACAGAGTTAACTGGGTGCATATTACATCCTCAGTGTGGTTTCAAGAGCTTTCCATGGATCATCTCATTTCTCACTACAGCCTGGTGCCAGAGGCTCTTTCTTTATCCTTATTTGACAGATGTGGCACAGACTGTTCACGAAATCTGTCAATGTTTCCCTCTCTCTCTCTCTCTCTCTCTCTCTCTCTCTCGTGTGTGTGTGTGTGTGTGTGTGTGTGTGTGTGTGTATGAGTCTGAGCTTGCAGCTACCACGCTACCCTAGGATTATGCATATTTTAAAAGGCACATATGCAAATGACATCAATATGTCAATATGAACACTTCTACTCACAGGTACTAAACAAAAAGAATCTACGTTAGTATGTACATACTAGTCTTCATCTTGTGAGAACATAGGGCTTTGTCTGGAAAGCCCTCGGCTTGGGGAGTAAGATGGGGTTTCTACTATACATGAATTTTTATTTCTTTGCATGGTGTGAATAGCTTTTGTAAATTAGCTACCTGAGGGGTTCTGTCCTCAGGGCTCAGCAAATGACTCTCTAATTTGATAGAAGAACCTATTTACGCCTCAATCCCTCAGCCCACTGTCAGGAGGCACTTCCACATAACTTCTGGAAACAAGCCTTTGGCTCAAGGCCACCTTTGAGGGAGGACTGGCCATAGGAAGTCCTGAGGGGCTAAGAAGAGGTTAGGTGTCATTGAGGCCCCTGAGAAGGGGTCACAAAGAGTCACAATGTCACAACAGCTATTTTGTGGTGACCTTTTGCAAAGGAAGGTATCCTCTCACTGTTTGATTCTGTCCCCCTCATCCCTGCATTCTACAGGGTATCTAAGGATTAATAGACACGGAGAAGCTCAGATGGGCAGTGTTAATGAGGGGGACTCTGGATGGGGTGAAACAGGATGAAACCTTCAAGAAGGTAGAAGGAGCAAGAAAGCCCAGCATGGCAGATGCCCAAGTTAAGCAGTAGACACTGCACCATCCAGCCCTGTGGTGGTTTTCTTCTTCCACGCTTTGGGCTTCCAAAGATCAGTAATATGAAAATATCCAGATCCCACCCACAGATGGAGCCATCCCAGGAAGTGTGAAAGGAAATAAATGCCAGCTGTGTCAGAGAGAGGAGGGGGAAAGAAGCTGGGAGAAGGAAAGCTATCAACTTGGGGGTGGAGATGAATGGTATCCATACAGGCCCACCTGAACTGGAGTCAAGGATATGAAGGCGGTTACATCAAGAGCAGTTGAGGGAACCAGTTTTGATTGGCCTCAAGGTGAAGCCTGGGAAATGGGAGGTGATAGGAGACTCACACCTTTGACACAGATGTTCATGAAGAAAGTGTTGCACACTGCTCTAGTCTAGAGTCTTGCTATTTTAAGTGTGCCATGGTCCAGCATCAATATCTGTGGGTTCTTAGAAATGCAGGATCACAGGCCCCTCCCCAAATGTCGTGAATTCCAGGGCACACCTTCACCAAATCCCCAGGTGGTTTGTGGACATATTAAACATAAGAGGCACAGATCTAGAACACTTCCATTTAAGTTATGGTCTCAGATCAGGTCCACCTCTGAACTGTTCGTAATGTTCTTCAACAAGACATAAATAGAAACAGTGTTTGGAGGCGTTTTGTTTTGTTTGTTTAAAAAAAAACAACTTGACATTGCTGTGACATCCATGCCCATGGTTAGAAGGTCCATCCTTTGCGTGGGAATTTCTAGTATTGCAAGATGAGGCACAGGCTGTGCCTTTGGAGATTCATTCAGAATGTGGGAAAATCCATCACTGCAGACATTTGACTTCAAACCAAAGGCTCTCAACATCCAGCCAGGAGAGAGCTGACTAAGGGCCAGACTGTCCCAGTCAGTTTTTGGCTCTCTAGTTCAGAGGTAGGACCTGAGAAGAAGTCACATTTCTAACAGGCTTCCTCTTCAAGCAAAGCTGCTATTACTGGCATAGGGACCACATGGGGAGAGACAGGACTGTCAACCAGGAATCCAATCCCATATACACACCTGGCCAAGTAGTTCTATTTCAAATGAATTAAGTTTTAAATTTTCTATTTTGTTTCCTATCCAAGTAAATACCAATATTAGGACCCACATAAATCACAAGACCGTCAGTGTCTTTCAGCAGGACACTGAAGAGGCCCACTGTGAACACAGCCTTTGGACACAGGGCAGATGCCTCCTTCCACTCTTCTCCTAACATTAGTTAAACCTGCCCGGGTGAAGGGAGCTTCCCAGAGTACAGTGCAGGAAAAGGAACAGGAAACCTTTTCTTCCTTCCTTTCTTGAAATATGTCCTGAACAGCCTACCTACAAGTGTCAGGGGAAGTGTCACACCCTGTGCTTCCAAACAGATGGCCGTGGAGGTTTCTGAAACATATCACTGAAGGGGCTGTAAATGTCAAAACTAAAGAGAGAAGGGGGAGTTGGAGGAAGATCCCTGGACACATAACAAGAAGCATTTGTCAGAACACGATGCTGACATTGCTCTTCGAGGCTTCAGTAAATAGCTTCGTAGTAGATATGAGTTTAGCGGCTATACTGCATTGTGAAGGCTCAAGCCCTTGGCTTTCTGAACCACCTCAACACCTCGTACATAGCCAGGTATGCCCACCATGCCATATGCCATAAACTTACAAAAACTGTCTATCTACTGAGAAACAACTGACATATAGGGTCTCCTGTATCCCCATTACCCCTGGCATTATGGAACCCAGAAATGAAAAGCCAGACATAGGCTCTTCTTAGTAGCCAATAGCTAAGGTGATCCATGAAGGGACACTTGGGGATTTAGGAAAACGTGGTGTAAGACACCCTGAAGCATTCAAATCAGGATTGTCGTATTTTGTAGCTTCAGACACCTGTGAGAGGAAAGCAATTAAGGGAAAAAAAAATAACTCCAGTCTTAGCCAAGAATTTCCAGAGAGCAACAGTGCCAATCAGGGTCATTTCATGAGGCTAATACCATGCTGATGTCAAGACAAGAGTTATATGCCTGTTTCTCTCATGAGCGTGGATGTGAAGGAATTCTAGGAGCATACTGGCCAACACAGCCCAGGACCATTTAAGAAGATAATATATCCCGAGAAAGACTGAGTTTATTTCAGGATTTTAAGTTTGATTCAATATTAGAAAACTTACCAGTGAGCTGGTTGGAGCGAGGGGGCAGCTTAGTTGGTACTGTATAAGGACTTGAGTTTGAGCCCTGGAACCCATGTTAAAAACAAAAAAAGCTGAGTGTGGTGCCATTTGCTTATAATCCAGGTGCCGGAGAAGCCGAGAGAGGTCAATCCATGGGTTTACTGGCCAATTAGCCAGGTTAGCCTACTTAGAAAATAAATTCACTTGACAAAATTCAAAAAGCAAGCCTACTACAGTAAAGCATAGTTGTGAAAGAATAATACGGGAGGGGGACAGCAGAAGGGTAGAGCATTTGAGGCTAGCCCAGCTACATATGCTGTCTCAAGATGAAAACTGCCACCCTATACCAAAACTACAACTACTTCAAAAACAAAACAAACAAACAAAAAACCCCTTAGCACAATACCTGACATAGAATGCCTTCAATCATGCTAACTCAAATTAGGTATAGTGGCTCATGTCTATAACTCCAGCATTCCAGAGACTGAGACAAGAGGATCACTGTGTGTTCAAGGGCAGCCTACCTACAGAGAATTCCAGCATAGCCTAGACTACAGAGTGAGACACTATCTCAAACAAAACAAAACAAAACAGCTAATTTCTTGACCTTTAATTTTGTTTATTTTACTTGTGCTTTACTTTGGGGAGCCAGAGACTTGTTTGTGAAGCCAATGAATACTCCAGATGATTTTCCATCCACCATTAGTACAAACACAGCCACATCAATGTCCCTGAAGTTTCAAGACAAAAGTCCTGGCTCCTCTGGTCCCAGCAGACTAGGTTCATCAATTAAAGAACGATTAAAGGCAGAAGAGGGAGAGGTAAGCAAATCTACATTCTAGGAAGAGCACATAAGGGGTCTGGTGACTCTGAGTTCATCTTTGGGATGCTGACACGAGCTTTCAGTTTCACAGGGGAAGAACTGGTACAGCACAAGCATACATGGTAAGACCAGCAGAGAGGGTCGAGGTGTGCTCTAATGGACCACTGTCTCTTCTGTTTCTGCAAAGTAGTTAGACGAAGTGCTATTTGCTTAAAGGAAGCAACCTGGTTCCCCTGAGATGTGACCTCCCATTTTGGGGTGATCTTATCATCTGGTGATAAACCCTCAAGGCTCCACAGTTCCAAAGAATAGCCGTGAAAGAGATGCCTTGGCCAAGGTCTACAGTAGAGCCTCTCCTGCCTTGGTTCCACTCCAGAGAGATTAGGACGCCCTGAGCTGGACCCAAGGGACCACTGGGATACATTGTAGCTCCTTTAAGGTTTGTACTACCCACAAGTTATCTAGGAGGTTCAGGAGATGCAAGTAGGAAGGAATGGACATAGCTGGGGAGAGCTGAATGGGAATAAATTCCATACGAAAAACTTGTCAGTGCGTTCTCATTCTCATTTGGTGCCAAGAACAAACTGGAAATTCCCAGAATACTTCTCTTTGTTTTTTCCTCTTCAACATCCATGCCCTTCTAAACTCCTGGCACCTAACAAAAGCTACAGAATCTGTTTTTAAATCGTCCCCTTATTCCTGCCTGTTCTGGAAGACTCCAGAGAGAAAAATAGAGCAGGGAGCAGAGAGCGGGGAAGGGGAGGTTCTGCCACCATTCCAGTGTTTCCCCCAGGAAAGAAGACAGACTTGGGATGGGGCTGGGGTGGGGGGAGATTACCAGACATCCAGGGCACTCTACTAATGCCACTTAGGGATTATAATTTCTGGAAAGAAGTGTGGATGAGAGTTTATTTCCATATGTGACTCCTAGCTGCTGTTACCCCAAGGCCATCCTGTTCTGCCAGAAAGCTTCTTTTACTCCACACAGAACCAAAAAAAAAAAAAAAAAGAGCATGAGAGGTCCAGGAATTCAGTTTAACGCTGTCTCTAAACTTCCTGTGCTGAAAATTTTGGCTGCCCTTGGAACTAAGAAATAAGCAAAATTATATATTCTAAAGGGCTGTGCTTATTTCCCCGGTCAAACAACCCCAGGGGTGGTGGTGGTGGTGGTGATGGTGGTGGTGGTGGTGGTGGTGGTGGTGGTGGTGGTGGAGGTGGTGATGATGATGATGATGACAATGGTGACAATTTAGTTCCTACCACCTAGATTTGGCAGCTTACACCATGTGTAATTCAGCTCTACAGGATCTGTCTCCTTCTTCTAGCTTCTTCTCAAATTCATGTACACACAGACATATACATAATAAATAATGAAATAAAGCTTAATAATAGTAACCAAGTGTGGTGGCACATGCCTTTAATTTCAGCACTTGGATGGCAGAGGCAGGCAGGCATATGTGAGGTCAAGCCCAGCCTGTTCTGAGAAGTGAATTTTGGGGTAACCAGAGGCTACAAAGTGAGAGTCCATTTTAAAATAATAATAATAATAATAAATAGTATAGTTAAATAATAGTATTAGTAATGATTGTTGATAATAACAACAAAATGTGAATGACATGTCTACTAGGTCTTGATTTGTTCAGCCCTTCCTAAACTTTGTATCCACCTGCAGGCTTACAAGGCTCATATGATGGTGCCCACTCTGTAGATGCAGAAGCAGCTTAGAATTGGCTCAAAGCAATGAGGCTCCAGAGCATTTCACCACACAGCCTCTCTAACAGCAGGATGAAGGGAAGCAGAAAACCCCAGACCCTGCAAAGGCCCCCTCCACCTTTTACTGCTGGTGAAGGCTAGACCTTTGGACTCCTAAGGGACTTCCATGGGGCAGCTGAAACCAAAGATCCCTAGCTCTTTTATCCAGAGGCCCAAGGAGTAGACTCTTTAGATGCAGTCAATCTGGGCTTTGCCCCATATAGTTCATAGGCAGGGTTTCTATGTCCAGCTGAATATGGTAGGTTACATGGGATCACATTAAGGTCATTTCCCGTGCTGCAGGTCCAGTCTTCCTTAGGCTCCCAAACCCAGCTTCGGCACGGAGATCCCTATGAGTACAGCACCTCATGCAGACACAGACCTAAGGGCAGAATAGAATAAGGAGTGCCCATCCTCCCCACACACACCCATCAATCACACATGCACCCAAGAGCTCCTTCTTTCCCCGCAGGCCACAATGACTTTCCTCATCCAGCACAACAAAGGCTTTTTAAGGGAAGCCTGTGCCACCATTGCCAGCTATTTCCAGCCACTTGTAAGAATCCCTTTCATTACTGCTGGCTCCTGGCTGCCCTGACAATGTGGGGAAGCTTTTCTGCAAGCGCTCTCCGCTCTCCCCTGCTGCTGGGACACGTGCACCTCAGCACCCCGTGGCTCTCTCTCCACTTTGCTCTCCCCTCTTCACGCTTTCTTTTCAAGGTGAAGATTGATCTCTGCCCAGCGGGTGCTGGGAAGTTTCCTTAGAGGAGGCTTTTATCTGCACCTGTCTCGTCTGCCTGTGTTTTAATAGTGGTACTCTATTCAAGATGCATCCTCTTCCTGTCCAAAGACCAGGAAAGTCCCTTTTAGGCACACTGGGCCCATCCAGCCCAATGTCCACACGTAACTAGCCTATTGGTCTGTCTACTCGGGTGACTTTACCTTCTGCTGTGGTTTGGACTTAGTTTGCCTCTGTGTGTGTCTGTGTGTCTCTCTATGTGTGTGTGCCTGTGTGTCTCTCTCTGTTTGTGTGCCTGTGTGTATGACCGTGTCTGTGTGTGAGCATGTGTTTGCGTGTGAGCACATGTCTATGTGTATGTATGTGTGTGTGTGTTTGTGTTTATGTGTATATGTATTGTAGCTCTCTGTGTGTCTGTCTGTCTGTATACATCTACGTGTGTGTTTGTGTGTCTGTAAGGAATTGGACTAGTCAGCCCCAGAGTGAGTTGTTAAGCATTTGCAAGGCAAGCCTGGCTTGCTCCCTTTCTCTGGCACCAGCCATCCTGCTCAGCTGTGCATTGGGGCTTGCAGCTCTTTAGATGGCGAGTGTCCCCACAAAGGCTTGTCCCCCAGCCTTTGATGCTCCTTCAAAAGTGATGGAATGTTTGTTTGGAGGTGGAGCTTGGTGAGAGTGAGGTCAGAGGAGTAAGCTAGCCTGCCTGCCCTTGGAGGAGATGCTGAGGCTCTGTCTGCTTCCTTTGCTTTCTGATCATCACCTTGGGGTGAGCAGGCCTGTGCCATGATCTGTTAACCCACCTCAGGCCCAAGCAACCATAGACTGACACCTCTGAGACCATGAGCCAAAGAAGCCTTTTCCATTCAGTTGGTAACCTCGGGCCGTTTGTCACACTACCAGAAAGCTGACTAATTCAGTGCCTCAGCAGACACTGGGGCTGTGTTCTTGGGGTTTTCCAGCCCCTAGGACTATGTATGAGTCAAAACATCTTTTCTTTACAATGTATCCAGCCTGCAGTGTTTTGTTACTAAACAAAGAAAACAGGCTGGAGCACCTGCTTTGGGACAAGACCAGCTACTCTACAAAAACAGGTACCCTGTGCTCAGTGCCACAGTCCCTGTCCCCAGGACAGTACCAGTACTAACAGCAGCTCAGTGAGTGCTTGCTAAATCCTCACCTATGAGGTAAAAAATGTACCTGCCTTGTACTACCAGGAAAGGCAAATTCTCGAGTACTGTAAAACAGTTAGAAGCACGTGGGAAGAGGGGGCTGCTAGCAAACACTTAGCCAGCACCATCATTACTCACGCTACAAACCCAGCGTGTGCTAAGCAGAGCACACGAAAGACGGAGCCCAGCATGTGAGGCAGCATGACAAGCCGCTATGCAGAGGCTAAAATGAGGGGCTGGAAGCTCCCTGAGATCAGAGCAACTCTCCTGGTGGGGAGTCAGTTGGGAAGCTCCCACCCCGATCTTGAGAGTTGAGTAGGAGCCTGCCAGCTCAGCAGCAGTACAGAACAGTTTAGGCTTGGGATTGAGGTACAAAAAGGAAGGCAGAGGTGAGGCTGGAGGGGGGAGGGTTAACTTTGGACTTACTCTCTAAGACTCAATACCCTCTGCTTAAAGTACTATTAAATTAGAATAAAAGAAGTATCCTCATGGCTTGTTCAGATGTCTCAAAATATCCTTAAGCCGGAGTTTCCCCTTCCTGGACCAACTTCAAGGCCCAATTGCATTTCCCCTCATCAGAACCATAATTGGAAATTCATAAGGGAATAACAACCTTTTTCAAGATCATTCCCCCCCCACCCCCAAAACTGGTGCTTTTTTGAGTATTTTTATATGTTGACATGGTAGAGCTAAGAACTTACCGGAAGAATGATAACCACTTTCAAAGCAACCCACCCCCCGCCGCCAAAAAAAAAAAAAAAAAAAATTATGGCCACATCGCAGGCCTCCTGCCTCCCAATCCACCAAGCTTCTGTCTTTCAGATTAAGAACTCCTGAACACAAAGATTTGATAAGTCATTCAACAAACAGTGAATAAGCTGCTACTACATGCTAGACACTGTTACAGCCTTTGGAAATAAACACTTAACCAGACAGTAGGAAGCCCATGCTTGAGGGGTGATTGCAAGGGAAGATCATTTACTAATCACACAACTGCCAGCACAAGGCTCTTTGCCATGATAATAAGATTGTCTGTAAAGGAACTTCATATTCATATTCAAGGCAAAATGAGTGACAGAGTTTAGTGGTAGAGCACCTGCCTAGCAGGCACAAGGCCCTGGGTCTGGGCCCAACATCTTAATACAAACAAGCAGAGTATCCTCAAGCCAAGAGGTGTTTGGTGAGGAGAAATGAGGGGAACTCAAGCAGGAAAAATGGCTGAGTAAACTCATTCATCAGCCCCATTCCCCACATTCTCACTTTCCACAGTCTTGGTTCCTTTCTGAGACATGTCTCCTCCGGCCGTGTTAGCTTATGCATGAATCTCAGCACTCACAAGACTAAGGCAGGAGGACCACACCAGTTTAAGTCCAGTCTGGGATACATAGCAAGAGCATATCTCACAAGAGTAAAATTAATAGCAATAAAATATCCATATTCTCACCTTTTTGTCCCTTACCAGCATCCTTCAAAGCACTGGCAGACAATGTCAGCTAGGAAATGTCCTTAGCCAGAATTATCAAAGAAGGGGACAACAAAGATTTAAGTACTTTTACCCTCCAAGCCATCTTACTGGCCCTCTCTTCACCTTTCTATTCTTCTATCTCAGTGTTTGCTTGTATCTTAAGCACTTGCAACATCATGGTCCCAGGATGGCTGCCAGAGTTCTATACATTTGAGATGAGAGAAATGCAGGTGAGGTAGTGTATTCGTTAGTTACTTGAAAAACTGTTGGGATAAAAGACCCTGACAAAAGCAACTTAGAGCAAAGCAGAAAGGTTTATTTTTGCTCCAAGTTCAAAGTTCCAATCCTCCAATCCGTCCTGATGGGGAACTCAAGTCAGCAGGAGCCTAAGGCAGCTAGCTACATTGCATCTCTGCAGGAAGAATGCAGAGCACAATGAATGCTTGTGCTCACTGGTTCACTCTCCTTTTTATACAGCCCAGAATCTCATCCAAGGGAATGATGCCACCCATAGTGGGCAGGATCCTCTCATCTAATTAACTTGATCATAATAACTCCTCACAGCCAGGTCTATAGGGCCATCTCCCAGGTGACTCTCAAGCTCATCAGGTTGACAATTACAGGAAGCATGTCAGCTTGCCTCCTACACAAGAATGAAAAGATTCCTCAGAAACCCCTCATAGACTTCCCCTCTTTCTCACTGGCCTCACTCAGACCACACAATCATGTCTAATGCAAAGGGAGGCTAGGAAATTCTGCTTTCAGTCTTCCATAATCAAGGGCTGTAGGAGAAAAAAATGGGTCTGCAATGCCTTGTGGAGACAGTGTCTGGCAGAAAAGCTTGCAAGTACACATGACATGGGGCTAAAGCTTGCTCAAGCCGTCTTAGGCTGGGAAATATTTTTAAAAAACTGAGAAAAATAGTACACTTCAAAGTGAGCCTAAACATTGTGTCTTGGATCCAAGCTGGGCCAGTTTGGGGAACTCCGAAGCTGGAAAGCCCCACCGCTGTAGGGGAGGCACACAGTCTCAGCTGTGTGACCACAGATTCTGCACAGCAAGATATTCAGTGCCACAAAGGAAGGTGGGTACCTATTCTTGTGCATTAAGGCAGAAGTGGGGCTATCTGCTTAAAGCTGCAGCTTCTTCTGCTGTTAGAGATTCAGAGCACATCTCTCTCTCTCAATTATCAAGAGGATCTTGGGCACATTTTGTCTGGAGTAGATAGGCTAAGCACTAACCAACTCCATCCTTTTTCCTAACCAGCTGAACTTGGCCCTCGACTCAAGTTACACAACAGCCTGGTCCCACTGTCATTATGAGTCAAAGTGTCAGTTCAGCCAATCCATGGGGCTTTGGGCTCCCACACAGAGGAAGTTGGAAAGTGACACTCTAGTCAAAACATAAGTTTGGCATCACACAGTAAAAAGGAAAAGAGGAAAAAGAACCCAAACAAAATTCTCTGTGCTTCTGTCCATGTGTTTGTGGGAAAACAAACCCACACAAACTGTCAAAAGGCCACACTGGTCTGATTACATCCTGAGCCCAAGCTTGTCCTTATAGTACTGACCCCATTTAGAAATTATACTACCACAAATGATTTTTCATCCCCACATGTTTGTCTTTCATGTAGACACATTAAGTTAAATTTTTCTGTGAAGAGAATATACTTCATCATCATGCTTATAGTGATTGGAAGAAATCTTGGTAAATGAGCTCTGGCTTTTGTAAGCTGAGGAGATTTCCCATTTATTCACCTAACCACCCGCCTACTCATCTACCTATGTATCTGTCTGTCTATCTATCCATCTGTCCACCCATCTACCTGTCCATCTACCTACTCACCCACCTGCCATCTACTAGTCCATCTATCCATCTATCCATCCATCCATGCATGCATATTTAGACCCCTCTGCCTTTCCATTCACCCATCTAAACATCCAACCATCTTTCTAAGAAAACAGCTATTTGTCCATATATTTCTTCCTAAATCCACATCTAGCCATCCACATATCCAATTATCCTTCTATCAAGCCACCCATCCATGTAACAATTATGTTATCTATTCCCTTGGGGGTGTCTCTGTTCTTGCTTATTCTTTGCCTAGAAATAGCACACTTTTTACTCTCCCCACTTCCCTGTTTTCTGTTTTGTTTTGTTTTGTTTTTGAGACAGGGTCTCATATGTAGTCTTGTCTGGCCTGGAACTTTCTACGCAGACCAGCCTGGTCTCCAGCTTATAGATATTGGCCTATCTCTGCCTCCTGGGTGCTGAATTAAAGGCTTGTGCCACTATACACAGTGACTTCTTATTTTTTAAATCTTTCTTTTTCACACAGAATACCTTTCCCCGGACAATGCCTAAAATCCTTCATTTCAGAGGTCCTCCATGGACCACTTTCTTTGAGACAGCAGTGTTATATTCCACTTTAATTCGTATACTTTATATCCCCCTTTTATGATAAATTGCAGCCTTCTGCATCTGTTCAATCATGTTTCACTTCTCCTATAACTTGTGATTGAAATATTCTGCCGTATTTCTTATCTCTCCAAGTAAATTGCAAACTTTGTGAGATGAAAGACTAGTTTTCAGTCCTCTGCAACCTCCCTCCACAGCTGGTGTCTTACCTAATAGTATGCAAAATTTAAGCACTCAGCAAATGTACCACATTGATTGGATGCACAGTCTTCATACGTGACATGAGGACAATATTGGCACTCTAGGTGTAGTGTGAGATCCTAGCGTGGCTATGAAAGAGTTTCACAAACTGCAAAGTCCTAAATATATCACCATTATTAATAACATCATCACTTTCTTCTATTAAGAGTAAATACAGTCACTAGCCATATGTTCCCTACAACCCAAGAGAACAAGGATGTATTCAGTGGGTATCTTGTTAATGCTTACAGGATGTTTACATCTCATACAAGGCACAGGAACTACAAGGATAGCTGGAGTTTGATCCCTGTCTTTAGGGAGCCCGTGTTTTAGCAACAAGGCAGGCATAAGCACTTGCAGTTGTACCTGATTCTGCAGAAGCACCATAACACAGACAGAAGATGCTCAAAAGTGTTCAGGCACTCTTTGATTCTGCCTGTGAGGGTCAGGAAAGAATCCACTGAAAGACTGCCACTTGGGTAGAGCTTGAGAGATGAATAGAAGTGTAGCAGATGGAGAAGGGATAAAGAAAAAATAAAAACCACGTTACAAAAGAAGCAGCTTGGATGTACGGCTGTGTGGGCAAAATGAAGTAGGGCTGTCTGACAGCAACATAAGTGGAAATAGACAGCTGATACTAAGCATTTGGCCTGGTCCATGTTAAAGACTATGACCTTGGTTCCAGTGGCTGCAAAACTACATAGAAGAAAATGATGAGATTTGCATTCCAGCTAGGTGGCTGCTACCAGGGCCATAGCTTTCCTTTGAAGAGATACAAACCATTAAGGATGGGTTTGGGAATGGGCATAGTGTCCCAGCACTTAGGGCACTGAAGCCAAAGGATCACACTGTGAGTTCAAGGCCAGTCATACACACACACACACACACACACACACACACACACACACATATCCCTGTCAATAAAAACCCAACTGGCTTCAGTCTCCCTGATGTGAGAATCTGGAGAGAAAGGTTCTGGTACAGCATCACTGATCCTTCAGAAGCCCATGACTTTCCATGTCTCTACTCTGCAAACTCTACAAGCGCTTGCTGTCATGATTCTTGAGCGGTTTCAAGATGGCAGTTCTAGTGATAACGGTCAAACAAATTCCAAAGTATCTCCCATTTCCCAAACCCTTAACAACACATTGGGTCACAAAAATCCTGTTATAAGACACAGGCATTTGTCATGGTTTGTCTCAAGCTGTCTGGAGACAGGAGACTATCTAAGAAGATCCTGCCGACTATTGGCATAGAGTAATAGCAGCAAGCCTGGAGATGTGTCTGTAGACATGAAGGAAGTGGGTTTAATATTAATATTGTCTGTGAAAAAAAAGACTGCATTCTATGCTCTGTAGAAGAGAAGCCAGGCATGGTTTCAAAGGAGAGTGGCACTCTAAGTTTTAAATCTTCTGTAACAGGGTGATGAGTGTCCCATTGTTGGAGATGAGCATTTGAGTGGTCATTTGGCATAGTTCCAAGCCCACCTGACAAAAATTGAAACCATGAGAAAGGAATTCACCCATCATCATCCTTTCCTGGAGGCAGTAAGAAGAATGTGGGAGGGTCTGACTGGGGTGTCACACCACCCAGCTCCTCATCACTTATGGGCTGAGAACGTCAGTAGATTTCAGTCTCCTCATAATGCCTAGCTTGGAGGTTGTTATGGCACAGGCTAAGTGTGGTGCCTGGTGTAGAAGGGGCCTTGTAGAATGATAGGGATGGAGTTTGGGGGCCTCACCACAGTTCAGGTGCTTACCATTATATGATCTCAGTCTAATTACTTCAGCCAGTTGAGCCTCATTGTATGTGCCTGTGACATGGGAGAAATACCTACTATGTACCTATCAAATGAGATCAATACCCACTCATGGGGCATTGGGAGAACTGGAAATGCCCACTGCTGGAGTAGAATGCTGCTGAAGCTATGTACATGAAAGAGTCCTCTTCTAGAGAAGTAGAAGACTCCAGGTACCCTCACTCACTTCTCACTAGAAGTTGGAGGTGGCAGTTGTCTAGACTTGGTCCATCAGATATGTGTACCCAGACTGTGAATAAGAATGAGGAGACTAATTGGGGCAAGTAAAATTGCAAGAACATTCTTAAGATCCCTCATGTTTCAGAGATCACAGTGGTCTTAGTGATCTCCCCAGTGTCCAGTGTGCAAGCCAACATGGTCAGTGGTGTACTCTCTTGGTCTCTGAACTTAATTACATAGACAACAAGTCCTGTGGCCAGATTTATGCTGCTCTTTGACCACAAAATACTATTTCATTCCTACTAGCTCACTTTACCCAGTTATCCAATCTTTCTGAGAAATCTACAAACTATCCTTTCATATGAATTTTTAAAAACTGTTTTAATCAATACCAGTAATTTTCTGGGTTTATGACTAGGGATTCTGACTGCTGAAGAACCAACCCTAAAGCTGTTATTGGAAATTAGTATTGGTTTCTCTCCCACTCAAGCTTTGTTCTAACTAGACATGTCTGATTAGTGGATGGGAGCAGTCTAGTTTATAAACAAACATGGAGACCCACCATTTTGCACGTTACTCATTTTTCATAGAAGATCATCATTTTTCATAGAAGCTAACAAACATGGGCTGAGGGCTAATAAGCATGAATAGGCAGGTAATTTTCTTGTCTCTTAAACTTTTGAGGGCAAATATAAATGTGTTCACTCAATGCATGATGGCAAGGAAGAAGCAGTGGGGCCTCAGAAGCAGAAGTGGAGGAACAGAGAGACTGAACAAATGGTTTACACAGTGTGTAACTGTTGCATCACTATGACAAAGATGGCCTTGAGAGCAAGTCTAGGGAGGGAGGATCTCTTTGGCTCACAATCCATGATCACTGGGTTCCATGTTTCCCAGGGGATTATTTTGAGGCATAAATGTGGTGACAGAAACATGAGACATCGTGAACATCATGACAGATAGGAAGGAGAAAGAAGCAACTAAAACAAGGTAAGAAACAGTCCCCAAAGACTCAGCTCTAGTGACAGTCTCCAACCCAGCAGACATTCTGCCACCTCCTAATAATCTATTTGAATTTTGAGTCTATCAAATGGATTAAATAACTCAACACATTAGAGGTTTCATAATCTGGAAACTCCACACAGACACACTGAGACATGTTATTTACTAATATCCCAAGCGTTTCCCAAACCAAGGGAGGTGTCAATCGACATTAACCACCACGCATGGTAATCATCCTTCAGATTTCATGAACCAATAGGTCCCAAAGACCTGAGTAAATACTGAGAAGCCATAGAACATGAAAGCATGTATTGGCTCATGTAGTTTCTTTCTGACTCATGGGTACTGGAGTAGGCACTGGAGAGCTTTGAGAATACGTTCTTGGTGATCTTAGATGAACATTGACACTTCCATCCACAAAACAGTCCAGTGTGGCTCAAGGGTACCGACAGAAGTCATTTAGTCCATATGCACCCTCCCTCAAGCTCCATATAGACCCATCCCCAAAGCAGCCCAGCCTGCAATAACCCATCATCAGTTAGCTACTACAGCCTGTGCTTCATCCTTTGGTGATGAAAGCAATGCTCGGCTCCACAGATGGAGGCGGTGATGGCATTTGTTGTCTCTGGACCACATCTGGTGGATGTTCATACATTCGTCCTATTATTTCCTCCTCCTCTTTCCTCCCACCCTGGTGAAGTTGACATGTTTCCCCCTGTCCAAGCCAGAGTCTTCTGAGTCTTGTACTACAGACTTTTGATTTTGGATGGTGTGGTACCACAACGTTGAAAGGCAGGTAGGACCAACATCTACATCCTCCTGAGTTGTTCCTACTGCCTAGACTCCTAGATATCTCTTGCTTTGTCATTTCCCATGCCTGGTTCCCCTCTCTGACCTCTATAGAGGTAAGGAACCCCAAACTCTCAAATATTTTTCTACATGTACTTACTGGAATCTGATTATCTCGCAGTGATAATAGTAATACTGTTAGTGATTATTGGGAAGTTCTCTTATGCAAAGGAGCTCTCCCTCCATTCCATTTCCACTGCTGTGCCCTCAGGCTCTTTTCTGGAGTGATGTTAATATTCTCCATTTTACAGCCATCCAGACATTGAATGAAATATATATTTTTCCACTCGTTCTCTTCAAAAGAAATAAATAACCCTGACTTCTCAAGAGTTCTTTACAGGTATAATTTCCAAAGTTATCAACATCTTAGTGCCCTGCTCCAGAACATTAAAATGTAACCATTGCCCCACCACAAAACGCACATAAAGAGACCAATGGGTAATTCTGGATCCCCATCTCCTATTTTAATAAATAATCATGCTTTAACATGCTGTATTATGTTAGTATATTATGAACTCAAACAATTTTTTAAAAGCTCAATGCTACTTCTCTAGAAGTAGCATAATAATAAGCAATGTATAACCTTAGTATAAAACTAGAAAATATAAATTAAAAAAACTGTAATACCCCTCCTTGAAGTGATAACTGCTATGAACATAGATTTGTAAAATCTAGACTGTTTTATGTGTTTAGTTCTGTTGTCTTTTATACTGACAGTTTAGTATTCTAAAGCATATGTATAAATAGATATTATATTAAAATAAGAATTATTTTTATATCATAAATGTAATGAGTAATAATTGAATATATAATAATATATTAAGCAAATATAAATATCTATATAAAATTCTCTGGATGTCCAATTTGACTGTTAGCAGACATTTTTGAATATTATTATTTTTGCCATCATAATGACTTGATAGCTATTCTACACATATGTCTGTGCATTCTTGCCTGACTCTTTCTTAATAACTATGGATATAAATTATGGATCCAAATATTTGCTTTCAAGTTAGCTGCAGTTAGTGTACTCTGTACTCCTAACACTTAAGAAGTTGAAGCAGTCCGAGTTTAAGGCTAGCTTGGGCTACATGGCAAGTCTCTGCCTCAAAAGCAAATGTTTCTTTTTTAGGTAGCCTTTAACTATGTGTTAAAAAATTATCTTCAAAAAATCAAATTTTACTTCTAGCTTAAGGTTATAAAGGACCTAAGATTATCAGAATTTTCTAATGAGATTTTTGCACAGCCAGCTGTCCCTCTCCTTAATTGGCTTTAAAACCAGGATTTTTCTTTTCTCACCTGTGCTAGAAATTGAACCCGGGGTCTTGAGTACATTAGGCAAGCCTTCTATCTCCGAGCCACAGTAACTGGTTTTAAAATAAATAGAAGACTTTCATTTTATCTACTTAGCTCCATCCCTCATTGTACCTGTCGATATGATTACACTGATGATTGGACCATGGATGGAATTACACATCCCTTCCGGTCTTATACTATCTTCAACTCTGGCCAGTGACACTCTATGTTCAAGCAAGTTATAGACACCACTGTTGAACAAAGCAGAGCCTGGTCTACTAGGCATACTGTCCACCTGAGGAATCATCATCTTAAATCCACCTAGCACCTCTGGTGACACAGTGCGTCTTCTCCACCAGCCCTTCCCACGGACCCTTAGTCCTGCCCACATCCAGTGGCTAATGAGGCAAAACTTAACTCCTATGACAATTGATACAATGATCGGACTGACCTCGCCCTGGGTTGTGCTAGTGGTTAAATATTGTACTCTCTACACTGATGAAATGGATGGTAGCAACTACCACTGATGTGTCATTACTTTTAGAAAATAAGATGTCACAGTAGGGAGTTGGAGAGATGACTCAAAGGTTAAGAGCATTGATTGCTCTTCTAGAGGTCCTGAGTTCAATTCCCAGCACCACATGGTGGCTCACAAGCATCTGTAGTGGGATCCGATGGTGCTTCTTGTGTGTCTGAAGACAACTACAACGTACTCATATAAAATTAGATAAATATTAAAAAAAGATGTCACCTCAAGGAAAACATCCCTTCATGGGTTATCCTTTTGGTACATTTGAATGCATCCTCCTGCCTCCATCACCTGAGTGCCAGGGTTACAAGCATTCACCTCGTTGCAGAAATAATACACAGCACAGCTGATCTTAGGGGTGCACACCTGTAACCTTAGAATTTGGAAGACAGAGGCAGGAAGATTGCGAATTTTAACCTTTCTCATTTTTTAACTCTTCAGTCAATCTGAAAGTAGTAATTGAATTGACTTAAATAAAACCCCCTCTTGTTTACAGTTTACTTTTATGAGAATTTTATGATTTTTTTTTAATGTGCTTTTGAGGTATGTCTCGCTCTGTAGCCCAGGCTAGCTCAGAGCTCACAATCTCCTCCTCCATGCTAGGACAGCAGGGGTGCACCCCAGCACCCAGCATTATTATATGTTTTCTCTGTTGGAAAATTTGCCCTTACTGGTGGCAAAGATCAGAACAAAATATTTTCAATGGATATTGCTTTCACTGTCACCATCTCACACACATTGAGAATGTCCTGTTCTTGCTCCAAACACAGGACTAGGTACAGACTTTAGTCATTCCTTTCTGCCTACCAGCATCTGACTCTAGTCTCTACATCTTGAGAACCCCTTCCCAAAAAATCTTCATCCAAAGCAGAGGCAGCAGCCACTGTGAAAACTGATCTTTACTTGCCATGGTTTGCATGTCTACATCAGAACACACATGAAAATTTAATCACCACAGTGAGACATTAAGAAAGTAGAAACCTAACCCAACAGTATTTGCAGGTGAGCCCTTTGGGAAGTAATTAAGGTTAAGGAGGCCATAGGCTGAGGCCCTTACCCAAGGGGACTGTGGCTTTAGAAAAGGAGGAGGTGGTAGAGCTAGCTATTAATAGAACACTGCCTTCCATCTGATGCCCCAAGCCACTTTGGAACACTCTACAGAGTCCCCTCGTAGCACAAGGGACCTTGCCAGACACAGCTACCCAGTCTCATTCAGACCTTATAAATTATCCAGTCTGTGATATTCCGTCTTAGTAATAGAAAATGGACTAAGACATTGCTGGCACCCACCTTTCATCCTCTTTTGCTGCAAGGCTACAGCCACCTGAGCAAGGATCTACCAATCCAAATGCACTACTCTGGTCTCTGAACAAGAGACTTCAAACATTAGTGCCCGTGAGAATCGTCCTTGTATCTTATTGAAAGCAGCTTCCTGAGTCTCACCCTGAAAAGTCTGATGCCATGTGTCTGAGAGAGACACTCACATTCACAAGACTGACACATTCACAAGTGATGTTTGCAAACCTTGGTGGAAGGGAGACTATACTATAGACAGAGTAACTATCTGGTGATCACAGTGTGCTCCTGGGATGGCAGGGTGGCTTGGGGTAGCCTGTGTTTGTAGGGGTTGCTGAGTTTGTTTGGTGGTAGGCTTTGGGGTGTGGTTACTGGCTGGTTAGTTGCTAACGTCAGTCCTCTTGCCCCCTGACAACCTAAATAAATTCCACTGCTGCTTAAATCAGGTCAGAATTACTGTCTATTGCTTGTAGCAAAGAGCATGGGTTTATCCCAGCCTGGGTATGTAGCTGAAGAAGACCTTGAAAGTCTCATCCTCCTGCCTCCATCACCTGAGGTGCCAGGGTTACAAGCATTCACCTCCTTGCCTGTTTTACAAGGTACACAGCAGTGATTAAACCAAGGTCTTCTAAGTTTGTGCTAAGCAAGCACTCTGCAGGCTGTGCCAAACGCCAGCCCAGTCTGTGTTTTTCCACACATACACTTTTTATGGGAGATCGCATTGTAGGGGCGGGCTGTTTTGTAACTCCTCCTTATTCTCTCCAGCAATATAAGTAAACACTTCCCTCTGTCAACAGTAAACTCCACAATTCAGTTTGCAACAGTGGCACAGCCTGCAGCATCAGATGTACTGTAATTTGTTGACCTTAGCGCTGATGTTTGATGTGCAGGTTGACTCAAATTGTTCACTGTTATAAATAACAGTGCAAAGTCTGACTCGAAATGGCACATTCTGAATTGGTTAGGGGCTCTTCCCACAGCCTCTCCATAGCCTCAAATTCCCTCATTCAACAAATATTCTTCAGTCTTCCATACAGAATGTCCCATTTGAGCCACTGAGGGTAAAGAAATAAATAAAATAGATAAAGTCTCCTATCAACAATGAATGAGGATAATAAAACACATTCATGGCAAACACATGGTCTAACTAATAATATGCCAATAACAAAATGATAATAATGGCAGGACCACTTTCAAATGTTTGCCATCTGGCAAACACAGTGCTAAATTCATTCTGTGCAGTTAATCCTCAGATTCTATTAAAGTTTCTTTCCCCTCCCACCGAAGTCCTATTTTCCCTACTCCTCCTTCAATGCTGGCAGAACTGCTGTCAATCAGTTAAAGTGACCCCTCCCCCAAAAGCTATGATTTTGACTGGAGGGAGTAGAGGAAGGGGAGAGATCCTGTTTTAGTTAAGGAAGTAAAGCAAGGCCTGAGCTACTCCAGGAAGTGAACCAGAGCCTGGGCTGGTCAAAAAAGTAAGCCAGACCATGTTAATAAGAGAAGTGAGCCAGGACCTAGCTTATCACAAGTCACTTTAGCCACTGACCAAGAAGGAAACAGACAAAGTCTCTGATAGGGTGTATCAGACCACAGAACAGTTTGCCTTCTACCCACTGAAAAGTACCAGGTTGTCATAGTCAGGGCTTCTATTCCTGCACAAAACATCATGACCAAGAAGCAAGTTGGGGAGGAAAGGATTTATTCAGCTTACTTCCACATTGCTGTTCATCACCAAAGGAAGTCAGGACTGGAACTCAAGCAGGTCAGGAAGCAGGAGCTGATGCAGAAGCCATAGAGAGATGGTACTTACTGGCTTGCTTCCCTGGCTTGTTCAGCTTGCTTTCTTATAGAACCCAAGACTACCAGCCCAGGGATGGCACCACTCACAATGGGCCCTACCACCCTTGATCACTAATTGAAAAAAAAATGCCTTGCAGCTGGATCTCATGGAGGCACTTTCTCAAGAGAGGCTCCTTTCTCTGTGATAACTCCAGCTTGTGTCAAGTTGACACACAAAACCAGCCAGTACACAGGTCAGATCTCATTTATGAATATGTTCAGAAAATACAATCAAAACCTCCCAAAAAGAAAACACAATCAAAATGAAGTTCATTTAAAAATACAAAAAAAAAAAAATTATGCTTGGGCCTAGAGCAAAAGTGCCCATTGCCAGATCAAGGAAGGAAGATTTCATACCACTGCGGAGTATGAGAAGGCATGGACTTCTGAAACATGACATCATTAGGCAAAAACAGATGCACATGAAAGGCAACAGACTGAGATTAATAAAAGTAGCATTCTTAAGGCAATAAAGAATGATCATGAAGAAACAGAACAATGAGATTAAAATTCATAATGCTCTCACAGCAGGTAGGACCAAGTCTACCCCAAAATAATAGAAGTAGAAAATACCATATACTGGTGGAAAAGTAGAAAAATCATAGCTCATGTGCATTTCTTTTGGGAACAAATTTGACAACATCCACTATGTCTGCAGGTGAACATCTGGAGATGCACACACAATTACAAGGTGTATACTATGATAAAGGCCATCCAAACCTTGTTGATCAATAGAATTGCTTGCAACTCCCCACCCCCCAACACACATACACAGAGAGAGAGGGGGGAGGTGGGAAGGAGGGAGGGAGAGAATGGGAGAGAGGAAGAGAGTGAGAGAGAGAAAGAGAGAGAGAGAGAGAGAGAGAGAGAGAGAGAGAGAGCCTAGAAGAGCAGGGTGAGAACGTAGCTTAGTTGGAAGAGTGTTTGCCTAGCACTCATGATGACTGGGGTTTGATTCTTAGAACCACACAAAGCAGGTGTCAAGACCTCAGCACTCATAGAATAGAAGCAAGATGATCAAAAGCTCCAGGTCTGGGGCTGGACAGATGGTTCAGAGGTTAAGAGCACTGACTGCTCTTCCAGAGTTCCTGAGTTCAATTCCCAGCAACCACATGGTAGCTCACAACCATCTGTAATGGGATCTGATGCCTTGTATGTCTGAAGACAGCTATAGTGTATTCATATAAATAAAAATTAATAATTTTTTTTTAAAAACTCCAGGTCAGGGATTAAGAGGTGGCTTGGTGGCTCAGAGGTTAAGAGAACTGACTGCCATTCCAGAGGACCCAGGTTTAATTCCCAGCAACCACATGACAGCTCACAATTATCTATAACTCCAGGCCCAGAAGATCCAATGCCCTCTTCTTGCCTCCACTTTCACTGCACACATATAATGCACAGACAAAACAGGCAGGCACATAAGCTAAAATGAAAAAAATCTTAAAGATAGGAAGAATATATTATTTCAAAGAAAGCTCAACTGTAGGGGAAGTTGATGTCGGTCTGAGCTGTATGAGACTCTGTTTCAAAAAATAATTAAAATAGAATAAAATAAAACATAAACCAGATTGACCAAAGTTAGAGAGGTGGCTCAGCAGTTAAGAGTGGCGGGTGCACTTTCAGAGGACCTGGATTCAGTTCCCAGCACACACGTGGGTAGGCTCACAACCACATGTAGCTGCAGCTCCAGGAGATTCTGCATTTCCTTCTGTCCTCTAAGGGTGCCTGCAATCAAGAGAGTACAACCACACACCTATACATAATTAAAGATAAAATTTAAAAAGAAGATCGCCAGACCAGACCCTGTACTATACATAGCCAAGCATCTTGGAAGTCCACCTACCCATGATTTTACCAGCAACACGATTCAATGTACAGCAATGTTTTGGAATTGCTGCTCCAAAGCCATCCTTCCACACGTGCCAGAACAGCATCATCTAGAATGTGCTACAGCAGCACTATTCATAATTGCAAGAACCCTGAAATTCCAAGTATCCACATGTAGTGTGTGTACTCACTGAAACACTATGCTCCACTGGAAAGGAAATATATTGTAGCCACGCCCTCTAAGGACGACTCTCACATAGATGGAATGGTGGAGGGATGAGTCACAGGCCAGGCCAGATGTACAGCTCTATTCCATCTTCATGAGGGACATCTTCATACAGCTTGACAACACACTGCATAAGAACATCTCTGTCATGGGCTAATTTGCACATTACTGAAAAACTCAAGGAAATGATAGCACAGAATGTAGCAGGATAGTAGTTACCAGGGAGAAGGTGGCAGCTTCTGAGACAGTGGCATTGTGTGGATGTCTAAACTGACTATGGTAGCTATGCCTTACATGTAGGTGATAAATATTTTGTAGGTTGGGGATGTAGCTCAGGGTGAGAGTGCTTGCTCAGCAAATAAACCCATGGTTCAATCCCCAGCACTGCAATAAATAAATAAACATTATTTTGTCTGTTTGAATTATTCAATTAAATGTTAAATTTTTAAACTCTTAGACGTATGAATACATGTGCAGCTGGACAGCCAGCCAGCCAGGCCATGCTCGATTCCACATCCTTTTGAGTTACTCTCCTATTGTGTAAAGAGACACCATGACCAAGGCAACTTATAAAAGAAAGCATTTAATTGGGGCCTTGCTTAAGTGTTCATAGAGTGAGTTTATAGCCATCATGCCAGGGAGTGTGAAAACAGGCAGGCATGATGCTGGAGCAGTAGCAGAGAGCTTACATCTTATCTACAGGTTGGAGGCAGAGGGAGAAACTGGGATTTTTCTGGGCTTTTAAAATCTCAAAGACCACCTCCAGTGACACACTTCCTCCAACAAGGCCACACCTCCTAATCCTTCCTAAACAGTCCACCTTCAAGAACCAAGCATCTACCTATCTATATCTATCTATCTATCTATCTATCTATCTATCTATCTATCTATCTATCTATCTATCTATCTATCTTTAGATGAGAAAGAGAGAAAGAGAGAGAGAGAGGTGGGGATTCTATTGAGGGCCATTCTTACTTAAACCACCACAAACACTATAATAAGATTGTCATTTTAATATGCTAAGTTTGGGATAACTAGATCTGCCAAAAATTCATAGCCAATATAGTACATCCAAGCAGACTACGAGGTCTCGTGCCAGAAGAAATAAGGGGGAAAAAAGAAGAGACAAAAAGGTCAAGGGTCGTCTTTGAGAGGCAGCTGGGTTCCTTGTGAATTAAATTATAGCTTTGTCCACCCCATCATTTCATGAAATAGGAGGAATCTTGGCCCATCTTCTAAGATTGAGGGACCACCCAAGGGAGGTGCCTGTGAGGTACAAGAGTAATACTGGACCTCCTCCACTAGAGTCACATGCTGCCAGCTGGATGCTTGTGTGTGTGGCCATGGATACCTGGGTACAGAAAGCATGGCAGCCCATCCCTCCGCATAGGGGAGATCATCTACCTTCAGTAAGGGTTGGATGGTCCTGGAGTGCCTTGTCTGGAGAGAGTGAGGAGGACGCTTGCTGGGGCCTGGAGAAATCAGGGTTCTGAAGACCTGATTGTCAGACTTTGAGGTTCTACCTGTCCTATGACGTTGGGCAGACTCACTGGCTGTCGCTTACAGCAAACAGCTCATTGCAGCATAGTATGATCCAGGATACCAGCTGGATGAAGCAAGCCCAGTGCACCCAGCCAGACCATACAGGGGACCTGCCCAGTATCGACAGTCTTCCTTATCCACACAAGGGGACTTGGAGCAGGCTTGAGGGATTGGGAGAAACAGATCTATGCTGGGATGCTTAACCTCTGAGCCTGCACCCTGACACCAGGCAGCAACAGAGGATAAAAATATCTGAATATTATGAAATGTTTACCCATAATGAAACTTTTAAACTGAAGAGACCAGACGGGACTGATATTTATAAAACTGGACTAAGTTCAGTTTTTCCATTGCTGAGTCTGAAGGTACAGGTTTTTTTTTTCTTTGCTTTCTTTCTTTTTGTTTTTTTAGGAAAAGGAAGTGAATTGCAAAATTAAAGCAAAAATAATTTTTTTTTTTAAGACTGGAAATTGAACATAAGCCCTCACAGGGGACAAGACCTCCCTAAGCCACCTAGGCTGGCCTTGAACTCACTCTAATTCAAGCAGGCCTTAAATATAGACTATTCCTGGTTCAGTCTCTCATGTAGCTGGGACAATAGGCCTGTGCCACCAGGAAAAGATATGGCAAACTACTTGTTGTTGTTGTTGTTGTTAGACAAGGTTTCTCTTTGTAGCACCCACTGTCCTGGAAGTCTCTCTGAACACCTGGCTCCGCCTCCCAAGCACTGGGATCAAAAGAAAGTGGGCACTACCTCACCTGGCTCAAGGCACACTTCTCACTGGCACATGGCAAAGGAAGGGCACTTGTGTTAAGGCTGTCATGTAAACAAACCACGAGAGCTGAGCAGTGTGCCCACTGTCCTCCTGGAGGCTCAGGGCATGATGAGCCCACCCCTCAGTATCTTTCACAACCAAGGATGCGGATATCTAAAACCTGTTTAGGACTCTCCTGTCCTTTTCCGAATATGATTCCTTCTCAGTCGTTAGGCCAACTGTGTCTTGGGCAACTTGGTGATCGAATGTCCTGCATCCATGCTGTCCAATATGATAGCCCCTGGCCACATGTGATACCAGGGAACATGGTTATAAATTTTATTGAATTGTAATTCATTTAAATGTTACTAGCAGAGAATGACTAGTGCCGCCACATGGAGACGTCCTAACTACAACCCCCCCCCCTTTCTTAGCTTGTGGAAATCTGGTTTTCTGGTTGTGGAATGCATCTTTTCTTTCCATCTATTGGCTATTGCAAACTCTAAAATATCAGGGATATGGTGCATGCTTTTAACCCCAGCACTAGAGAGACTGAAGCAGAGGCAGAAGTTCCTGTGGGCTCTCTGTGCATTACCTGTGAGTTCCAGGCCAGCCTGGTGTATACCAGCCAGTTCCAGACCAGACTGGCTTACTGGTGAGCATAAAATTGCAAGGTCACTTTGGGTCTCTGACACTTGTATGTCATCCTCTGTTCTTTCAGAGTCAGACTCAGAACTTCCTCTGCAGTAACATTTGCACGAGGAAAGTGTGAGTCTCAAGCAGATATCTGGTGGTATGAGGGATTACTAAAACTGCACATTGAAATAGCCTCAGACAAAAGTGTGGCAATACTGAGCACGTGCTCGAGGTATTGCAGTGGGAAACAGATGAAGAACCAGAGTTGCCTGGTGATTATTGGAGTTATGAGATGGGTCCTTGGGAGTCCCTTCGGCTGGCATTCTCCTTCACATATGTTTGTATAGCTTGCAACTAGAATATTCACTAAAGACCCTTCACATGCCAAAGGCTTAACTGCCAGCCTGTGCAGATACTACCAAGTGGTAGGGCCTTAAGGATGTGGGGCCTAAGGCAAGCAAATAAAGCCACAGGTCATAGGTGTCCTCGCAGGGGATGCTTGTATTCCAGTCTCTCTTCCTCTTCCTCCTTCCCCTCCTCCCCGCTTTTAACACCCACAACAAGGTGAGTAGACTCTTCCCTCTTGTGCTGCCTCCATGATACATCCACACACTCAAAATGTCAGAGCCAATTAGGAACTGAAATCTCTGAAACCTTGGCCCAAAACAAATCTTCCCACAAGTCAATCAACTGGGATCTTTATTTTGTCAAGTCATCAGAAAGATATGTGGATGTATACATATTTTTATTTATTTATTTATTTAGTTAGTTAGTTAGTTAGTTGTTTTTTTGTTTTTGTTTTTTGTTTTTTGTTTTTTTTTTTTTCGAGACAGGATTTCTCTGTATAGCCCTGGCTGTCCTGGAACTCACTCTGTAGACCAGGCTGGCCTCAAACTCAGAAATCTGCCTGTCTCTGCCTCCCAAGTTCTGGGATTAAAGGCATGCACCACCACTGCTCGATCATATTTTTATTTTTTAAATGCAAGAACTGAGAGTTGAATCCAGCCACTGAGGTGTACATCTGTAACCATAGCTATGAGGGTGGCTGAGGGAGGAGGATACATTTTGTTCAAGACCATACTGAGCAATATGGCAGACCCTTCCCTCTATCTCAAAAATGAATGAATAAATAACCAGGATTTTGAACAAAATAAGAGTTAGGGGGAATAGAAAAGCCAGTTACAAAGTGATAAATATAAGCTATAATGGGAAATGTATGCACATGAAGGAAAACACAGAAAGAATACGGTGGTCACTGACTGATCCTGCTGAGTTCAAACCCTGGATCTAGCACCAATCCGTGTGTATGATCATAGGACCTTGCTTTTCAGCGTTACTCAGCTTCAGTCTCCACATCTGCAGAGCAAGGAACACACGCCATCACACACTATCTTAAATTTCTTGACTCTTAAATTTCTGTGGGGAGTGAGAAAGCCTATTTATGAGATTCTTAGCCAGCATCAGGCACACTATACAAACCAAACCCACTTATCTCTAAGGAATAGATTTATGAGCAGTTGCTCTTATGTCACTATATTTTGTCCGCACAAGGACACCTTCCCTTTATATTCAATGGGAAAATGAGAGAAAAGAGAAGGTGGGGAGGGAAAGATGGAGGGAGAGACAGGGAAGAGAAGAGTTCAAGGGAGGGAAGTTGGAAATAGGGAGAGGGAAAGAGCTCCTCCCTTGCTACTTCTGTTTTAAGAAACCATTAACAGAGTAAATTAGTAACATGTCATATGTTGTAAACTTCACCAGAACAAGAATTCCACCTTAAGAATTCTACCTTAAGAATTCCACCTCCTGTCTCAGTAACTGCAATTCTCTCCATCCTTGGCTTTGGGAATTTGTACTAGGCAAGCATCCTCTGCTCTTTTGCTCTGGTCAGTGGATAGTGTGGAGGTCTTGTTCTGTGGTGCCCTTATTCCCCCCTTCCCCAAACTCTCCATGGTAATAATTAGACTACTTAGTCTTTCTTTGTCGATAATATTGAGCATTTTTTCCTTGCTGTTACATCCACACCTTTACAGTACGGTATAGCTTTACATTGTCTCTTCTCAGTCTGACTCCCACATAGCAGGTGGGCTCATAAATTGAACACCTTGCCTTATTCATTCCCTTACATCCTCCACACTGGGAAATGAACACACAGGCCACAGGAAAAGCTCTGAGCCAGTTATCTCTATGTCCACTCAAGAACACATATCTGCAGCATCCTGTTTCTTTTAAATTCTTTCAAATCACAAAGAATGCTTTGTATTTTACCCTCAACTGTCAGTATATATGTTTCATCAAATTGAAACTACACTATACCACATAGGACGAAAGAGTCAGTGATGATAGATGACAGGTAGGTATGTATGTAGGTAGACAAATAGACAGATAAATAGATGGCTGATAGATGGTAATGCTATATAGATGATTGGCAGAGATAAATTGTGCATAGATAGGCGATAGATAGATAGATAGATAGATGGATAGATGGATGGATGGATAGATAGATAGATAGATGATAGATGAAAGATGAATGATGATAGAGGATAGATATAGGTAGATAAATAATAAATGATAAATCTATTTTTAGAATGATTGATACATGGTATATGCTTGAGAGATGGTAGAGAATGGATAGATGGCAGATAGATAGATAGATAGATAGATAGATAGATAGATAGATGAAAGATAGTAAAGAATGGGCTCACATCACTTAAAAACAAGAAGTGGACCTATCTTCAGTACCTTTGGGCCTGGCCAACTCAAGTGCTCTATGTATACATGTTTCTGTGTGTTACCCTCTCCACCATTAGGTTCTACTTTCTGCTTGCTGACTTAATTCTCAGATTAATTAAGACCTGCTTCATCCCAGGATCACCGTCTACCACCCCAACACTAGGGAAACAAGCAACTCCCATAACCCTCACTGGGTCTCATGACCCCCTCTGCTCCAATTGCTGAGATTCTGATAGGCTGGCTCTGGGTTGTATACTCACCCTTAGAGGCAAGGATAACTTCAGCTTTTCTGTGAGTAGCAGAAAGATGGCTTCTGTGCTGCCTAGTTCTTATGTCAACTTGACACAAGCTAGGGGCATCTGGGAAGAAGAAAAAAAAAATCTTAACTGAGAAAATATCTCCATAGGATTAACCTGGAGGCAACTTCATGGGGCACTTTATTGATTGGTTATTGATGATCAGTGTGAGAGAGCCTATCTCAAAGTCGGTAATACTATCCCTGAGCTCGTGGTCCTGGATACCATAAGTAAGCAGGTTGAATAAGCCATGGGAACAAGGCAGTAAGAGTATTCCACAATGGCCTCTGCTTCAGTTCCTCCCTCTAGGTGCCTGCCTTGAGTTCCTGCTCTGACTTTCTTTGATGATGGACTCTGATTGTGCAAGTTGAAATGAAATAAACCCTCCCCTCCCCGAGTTGCTTTTGGTCATGGTATTTTATCACAGCAGTAGAACCCCTAAGACAACTTGCCTTCAGAACAGAGAGGGAGTTAAGTTGGAATGGCAAGTGGATATTGAGCAGTAAGAGCAGCTGCCAACTCTGCAGCCCATGACAATCCTTAAAAATGCCCTGGGATGCGGCCAGCCAACCTGCCCTGTGCAGTCTCCCCTGTGCAGAGAACACTCTGCTGGCAGGAACCTCACATGCTGGCATCTTGGGCCCCGGCCCAGGAAATGCAATCCTCTTCAACACTGTCAACATCACCAGCTGCTTGGTCCCAGCATCCTCTCCTTTCTCTTTCAAAATCACAAGCGTCATGCATGGACTTTGCAAAACTGCTTCTCTACCTGTGTCCCTAAATCCTTCACTGTCCTTCTCAGAACCTTAAAGCTTCTAGAACACATTGGAGACATCTCACCATAGCACTGAGCTCACACATCAGCAAAAGTGGGTCGCAGCTTAAGACACGGAACACACAGACGATCACATCTTGGACTACACTTCAGACGCACGGTGCTCCTCCATGCTTGCCAGGCACAGTCTCAGGAAGGAGTCACCTCGCGCTGGATGGGCAGGGCTTGTTCAAACCTGGCTGTGGATGTTGCTGTGAAACCCTGCAGCATCCTGGTTCCAGATGAAGAAAGCACCATATGTTGAGTGGTCCAGGATTTAGTTCTAGTCTTTCCCTTTTCCAAAGCCCTTTAAAAAGAAAAAGAAAGAAATTAAGTGTCAGGCATGGTGACACACACTAGTACTAGTGAGGCAGAGGCAGGAAAATTGGGAACTCAAGGTCAGCCTAAGCTACAGAGTAAATTCCCGGGAAGGATGGGTTACTTAATGAAATTGTTTCAAACAATGGAAGAGTGAGAGGGTAGGGAAAAGAAACAGGGTGAAGGGAAGGAAGGAAACTAAGCTGAAGATAGATCAGGAAGGGGATTCTGGGATTACTATTCTAAGCTAGGTGGCAAATAATGTGTGTCTCTCATATTATTAACTATTTTTTAAAATTAGTTTACAAATTTAAAAAGTCACAGAACAAAATTCAAGTCACAAAACAAAAATCCTTGGCCAGTGAGATGACTTTGAGAGTCAAGGCACTTTCTACCAAGCCAACAACCTGAGTTCCATCCCTGGGATTCATGAGTCACATGGTAAAAGAATAGAACCAACTTCTGAAAGCTGTTCTCTTCCCTCCTACACACACACACACACACACACACACACACACACACACACACACACACATACACAAAACTTAAAAAGAAATTTTAAAACAAATTTGATGACACCTTTCCCCAATTTGATTCCCAAGCTCTTTGTCTGACACACAAAGTCCTTTGTGATTCAGTTGAATCTTGTTTCTTCTCACCAAGTTGCATACCAGGCATTGATATCTTCCCAGGCATTGATATCCTGCCAGATTCACTTGCCCTACCATCCGTGTGATAACATTTAGAGATGGGATCTTCGGGAGGCGATTAGGAGCAGATAAGACCATGAGGGTAGGGCCCTCACTGTGAGAACAATGTCCTCTTAAGGAAGCCATGAGTCATGGTGCACACCTTTTATCCCAGCACTTGAGAGGCAGAAGCCTGAAGATATCTGTGAGTTCAAGGCCACCCTGGTCTGCATAGTGAAGGCCACACTAGCCAGAGCTATAGCTATGTAATTATGTATAGTTAGATCATGTCTCAAAAGAAGAAGAAGGGGGGGGGAAGGAAGAGAGGAAGAAGATAAGAGGAGAGATTACCTTTCTGTCTCCCTCTCCTGCCTCCATCACAAGGATGTGGTGGAGAAGCAGCCACCTGCCAACCAGGAGGAGAGACCTCATCAGGTACAGAATCTGTTGGTGATTATCTTGGACTTCCCTTCCAGAACTGTGGGAAACAAAGGCCTGTTGTGTAAGCCACCAAGTCTGTGGTAGCACAGAACCACGACCCAGCCAAGACAGCACCCTCCTTCCTACAGCAGCCACTGCAGACTAAATAAATAAGGTTCTCCCTCGACCCCACACTTTAGAAGATGCCTTCCCTCTATCTCCCTAATTCTCATGCACGCTGTGCTTAGTTGAGCAGGCTAACAGTAAGTTCTCATAGGACAATAGCTTAGAGAATTCAGGGCTGGGGAGATGGCTCAGCTTTTCAGGATTGGGGTAAGAAATTGGTCACGCGGTTGCTGCTAACTGATGGGATGGTGGGAAATGTGGTCTCTCTCTAGACAACCACATCTCTGTCTACAGTTCTGAAGTGAAGGAAAGAGAGAAACATCAACAACCATGAAACTCAGACCTTAGTTTCTCTGGCCACATCTTCTCCAGCCTTGACCTGTCTCTATAGTAGGTGTCCTTGCTGTGAGAGCTTAGGGCTCTCTTCATCAGTCACCTGGGTAGCTCTTCACTCCTGCTGCTCCACTCCTGCCCCCTCTCCAACCTTGCCTTCAGCCTTCAGGTAGATTCAGCATGTTCAGTGTGACTCTGTGTCTGTGTATAACATTTCCTTATTTATATTGGACCTCCCCCCCCCCATGAGTTGTACTATGGAAGGATTTGGTCGAAGGCTCTGTGCAAAATGAAAGCACAGTATCTCCTGTACAAAAATAAGAATTTTGGAAGGTGACAAGAGAGCATTATGGGATGCGTAGAGTCTTTGTCAGCACATGACCCTCTGCTCCTCATGAGCGGCATGTCCATGATGTTTGCATACAGCACTTGTTTCGAGAATTCCTTGCTTAGGGAGTCATAAACAGCATCTAACCCCTCCTTATAAGATCCCAATGGTAAAACAAACTTCGCCCCAGGGGGTCCCGTGAGTTCACTGGGTTACTTATAGAGCATACATAGGGAGGGGTTGCTTGCAGAAGTACGGAACCCTACAGCAGTCCCACTAGAGAGCCTTTAGTCAGCATGGATGATGGCTTCCCATAGCTGTTTAGATGGAGCCCTTTTATTTGATCTCCCACGGCATCCATACTCGAGCCCTTCCTAAAACCCAAGACCACTTGCAAATACAGCAGAGTTCTCTACAAATGACTGTAGATAAGAGGCCAGCGATTCTCCTCATCCCCTAATTCTATGAGGAGGATATCAAGAATCCACACACTCATCTCATTGTGATGGATTCTTGCAAGCAGGTGCATCTACTCTGATGAAGATGGCTGCTGTTTTGCCTAGAGTACTTCTTTCTACAACAGTCCTTCAACAGTGAGTAAGTTCATCGTAATGTGGGAGGGGCTGCCGATCTGCTGGGAACTCACAGGCAGAGAGTAGTGATGAATCAAATCATTCCTGTAACTAATAGAATATTTGGTCTTTGCTTCCCTGCAGGCTGAATGCTACAGAGGTCGTCTCTGTCTCCCCAAGGCCAGTCCTGTAGAGGGTGGAACTCAGCAGTTTCCTAGCAGTCCAGATGTGTCAGCTCATCTCCTAAAAGGTCTTCTGTCAGCGATTGACATTGTGATAATCTCCACATTGCCTCAGAATCTCTCTGGGTTGGGAAGACCTTAGAAATCCCTGCCAACCACTTCCCCAGCATCTGCTCACACACCTCCAGCAATAGGAACTTCCTACCTCCCCAGGCTGCTCCTTCTGGATTTTGACAGCTCTGTGGATGAAGTTCTTCCTAGAGCCAAAATCTACTTCCCAGTGACTTCCGCCTGCTGGCTCAAAGCCACACAAAGGAACAGATGACACTCCTGTGTTCCGCACATTTTTGTTTAAAGGGCTCCGGCATTTATTTACCTAGAAGCTGAATGTCCAAGAAGCTGCAAAGAAGTGAAACACTGGCCTGGGAGTGTTTACCCCAGACAAGACTAAACTGTTTCAGTTTTCTTTTCTTTTGATCAGTTGCCAACACTGAAAAATCTAGAGTTCATATAAAATATAGAATCCAAGCTTGGAAATCTTAGAAGCGCTGGCAGTATTAGTTGCTCTAAGAACACCAAAGGAAGGATGTCCTGTCTAATACTACCACATCTTCCTTCTATGGATACTTGAGACCCATGCATTCGATGACCCTAATGCCAGAGTTCTTGCAAAAATTGATGTTCATATGCCTGGTTTCCCTAGGAGGGACTAGAACAAGCCATTGAGTTGTAAGCCCCAGGCTTTAAATGGGCTTTGGGGGAAAGGTCATTCAATGGGATGATTTATCATTTGTCTTTTCTTCTTCCTGTTCCAAATGGAGAGGTACTTGGCAGGTACTCCAGCAACTACGGTGTGACCATGGCAACCTTAAGGATGAAAGCCATGCGTAGGAACATCAAAAAAAAAAAAAAAGGTAATATTCTGGCTAAGAGTGGTTAGAGATGTTTCTCATTCTGCTCTGCCTTTAAAACCCTTTTACCCAAAGTAAGTAGGAAACAAACAAATATAACTCGCTCACCAGCCCTGAGTGGGGTGATTGTTCTGGGTCACTAAATGCTGCCCACCCTGGGATACTCCTTCTTGTTGCTGTCTTTTCATAATTTGAGTTTTTATTATGAAAAAGTCTCTGTATATACACATGTAAACCACCAAAAAGAATGAATTAATACCATTACCTCACATCATATGAAAGATTAGTTCAAAGTGAGTTTTAGCTCTACTTATACTAGCTAGACCTATAGAATTCTTAGAAGGAAGCATAATAGTAAATCTTCCTGATTTTGATTTTTGTCAATAATATTGAGCCTGGAGCCAAAATCATAAACATTAATCTGGGGAAAAATAGAGGCTAGGGAGATAAATCAGTGGTTATGAGGATGAACTGTAGGGGACTAGAGAGATGGCTCAGCAATTAAGAGCACTGATTGCTCTTCCAGGGGTCCTGAGTTCAATTCCCAGAAACTACATGGTGGCTCACAATCATCTGTAATGGGATCTGATGCCCTATTCTGGTGTGTCTGAAGACAGTGACAATGTAGTGTACTCACATATATGAAATAATTAATTAAATATAGTGTGTGTGTGTGTGTGTGTGTGTGTGTGTGTGTGTATGTGTGTGAACTGTACTTACAGAGGACCTGAGTTCAGTTCCTGGCATCCAAATTGGGTAGCTCTTGCCTGCAATTCCAGCTCCAGGGGATCTGATGCCTTTTTCCGGCCTCCATAGGCACCATACACATATGGAGATGCATATAGACAATTTAAAATAGAATAAATCTTTTAATAAAGAAAACATAAATTAATATACAATTAGAATCTGAAGCTTTTGTTCTTCAAGTGTTACCATCAAGCAAGTGAGCCAATACTCACAGAATGGGATGCTACTTCCAGAGTATTGCCTGATGAGAGTGTACATCCAGATTAAGAAAGCAAGCACTACAACGTGATTTAAAAGATTTAAAGGTTGTTGTTGTTGTTTTTTTAATGTGCAAAGAATTTGGCTAGACATCTCCCTAAAGAAGATATACAAATGGTCAGCAACAATCCTGTGAAAACATGTTCAACCTCATGAGCTGCTACAGTGAGAGACCACCTCACACCCACCAGGACAGCTAGAAGCAAAAATAACAAGTATTGGCAAGGACAAGGAGAAATTGGAAGCCCTGGAATTAAAAATGGTGTAGCTGCCATGGAAAACCGTCTGGCAGAGCCTCAGAAAGTTAAACATAGAATTACCATAAGATGCAGTGGTCTCACTTCTAGGTGTATAGGGAAAAGGACTAAAAGCAAGGAGTTTTTCTACATATGTCCTTAACAGCACTATTCAGGGCAGCCAAAACCAGAATAATCTGACTGTCCGTAAACAGAAGAATGCATCAGACATAATAAACACATAAAAACGTGCAAAGTGATGTCCCCCAATAAGAAGTGAAATTCTAACACATACCACAATATGGATGAGCCTCTAAAATACTCTTCCTCAGTCAGATAAGCCCGCTGCATGTGTACATGTGCAAGCACATGCTCACACACTCACACACAAACAAACAAAACACACAGAAAGAACAAATATTGGGGGTGGGGTGAGGGAGGTGGCTCAGCAGGTAAGAGCTCTTGCTACCCTTCCAGAAAACCTATGTTTGGAACCTATGTTGGGCCACTCACAGCCACTTGTAACCCTAGATGCAAAGAGTCTGAGGACCTCTTCTGAACTCTATGGGCAACACACACACACACACACACACACACACACAGAGAGAGAGAGAGAGAGAGAGAGAGAGAGAGAGAGAGAGAGAGGGGTGGGGAGAATAGAGCGACAAAGATAATGATATTTTTAAAAATTAATCTTTAAAAATGGGTTTAAGTGACAATGTTACATATACATTATAATCACAGTAATAATTAAAATTATAAAAGAAGGATGTTATTGTGTGTTCATGAAAATGTGGGAAAACCAGAAGCCTTCTGTGTTCTCATTAGAAACATGGAAGTGTGTGTTCACTTTGAGAAGAGTCTGGCAATTCCTCCAGATTCTAAACAGGGACTCTCACAGGACACAACAATTCAACTCCTAGAAATACTCAAGAAAAATGAAAACTTATATCCACATAAAAGTGTTTACAGGAGTGCTCAGAGTAAAATTGTTCAACATGGTCCTACATTATTGAACAACAAAAAAAAACCCGAAGTGTTGATATTATGTGGATTAACTGGGAAAACATGGTAAATGGTAGAAGCCAGTCAAGCAAGACCATATGTTTATCACATGAATCCATGAACATATAAGAGTCCAGAACTGGCCAGTGTGATAAAGACAGAAGATAGGTTAATTGTTGCCAGGGAGAGGGAAGAGGGACCATATGGAGTGGCTGTTAATGATCATAGCATTATGTTTGTAGGGTTTTTTTTGGTCTTTCAACTGATTTTTAAGTATTTATTTACCTTATATGTGTGAATGTTTTTGCCTGAAATATACATGTATGCACTATGTGCATGACTGGTAACCTCAGATGCAGAAGAGGAAGCCAGATTCTTTGGAACTGGAGTTACAGATGCCTGTGAGTCACCTTGTGGTTTCTGGGAATTAGACCTGGGTCCTCTACAAGTGTTCTAAACCACTGAACAGTCTCTCCAGCTGCTTTTAAAAATAGATTTGGAGACAGGGTGAGATGTTAATCTCAGTTGTCAACTTGACTGGATCTGGAATCAACTAAGGGACAGGTTTCTGAGGCAGGTCTATATAAGGGTATTTCATGACAGGATCAACTGAAGGAAAAAAGATCATCCCCTATAGATGGCATCACCTTCCAGTGGCAGCCCATATATAAGGAAGCCCAAGGGGGAATCTATTGCATCTTGCCCTCCTACTTTCTTTTCTTACTTGTGAGCACATCTAGTCTGTGGTTGCTGCATCAGAAGCCAGATTCTCTATCCTTCCAATGTGGACCAGGCTAATGGCTCTCTAGGAGTCAACTAAATCATCAAGGTCATCCTGGCAGTATTCAGACATTGTACTCAGACTGAGCAATAATCAAGCCCCTCAGCCTCTCCAATGTGTACCAAGCTATGGTACCCAGAGGGCACCACATAACCTCATCTAACAAATCCTCTTTTAATATATACCCATTCTGTAGGTCTGTGCATTTAGAGAGCTCTGACAATAGGTCTATGCATTTAGAGGGCTACACAGGGTCTCTCTGAGTAGCTCAGGCTGGCTTTGAATTTGGACTCTGACTCCTGAGGGCTAGGATTAAGGCTCTGAACCGCCAGACCCATGATGTTTCTTTGGAGGGGAGGTGATACATTTAGATGATGGTGATGATTTCTTAACTCTTTTAAAACTCAATAAGTATACACTTTCAGTATGACCATATCTCTCTGTCTTAACAAACCAATCTGCGTGTTCATTCCTGCCTTAACACTTCACTCCCATGTTATCTTGAACAAAGTCCCCAGCACCTTCTCAGAGAGAACTGAAGAGCCACAACCATGCAGTGTGTCTGATTGGCTGAGTTGTCTCTGCTGCATACCACTCAAGTGTGGCTTTTCAGCCTTCCTGGAAATATTGCAAAGGAACAACTCTCTGGAAGTGCATCCCATTCTGTTCATGCTTTCCTGAAACTAAGAACCTTGACTTCTGTAGCCACAGTTGACACTGGTCTTCAATATTTAACCTACCTACAGAAGGACTCTAGGTGATGCCAGGGTGTCTAAAACATAGAGGCAGGGGTCTGGGGTTGGCACTCAGTAAAATAAGGAACTGAGTTTGGGTCACCAGACTCCCATAAAAGCTGGGCATCATGGCAGGTGTCTGTAATCCCAGCAGTGGGGAAGCAAAGGATGAAAGGGGGCTTCCCAGCCAGCCAGCCTAGCCAAATTGGTGAGTACTGGGTTCAAGGTACAGTGAGAGACTCTGTTGCAAATAACATTGATAAAACACACAATATTAACCTCTTGCATCCACAAACACATGCATATAAACATAAATGGTCTGCCTGGCTGCCTGCCTGGCTGCTTTCCTATCTACCTACCTACCTACCTACCTACCTACCTACCTACCTACCTACCTATCTATCTATCTATCTATCTATCTATCTATCTATCTATCTATCTATCTCTTAAAGGATGGTTCATGTGAGTGAAAACTTCCTCGGAAACTTTTGGGTAGCAATTGGGAAATTCTGCTCACTCTTGAGTGAAGCTGGTCAGGAGGATCAGTCCTTCTCAGGAGAAACCCAATGGCTAAACAATAAGACTGAGTATAGCGCTCAGTTGACATCCTCTCTCCTGAATTCTCAATCTGATTCCTTAATGCCCTTAGGAAAGATATCCCCTTGTCTGTCCCTATACTGACTCGGAACTGCTGTCATACCCTTTACAACATGAATATACCACAGCTCCTCCCTCCATCTTGAATAAATTCCACTTAGTTCCTCCACTCATTACGTTATTTTTTTTTATATTACAAAAAAAAAATCAAGAATTTGTGTTTGGCCTTGGCCTTGGAATTGAGCTGGCTAGCAAACAGCTTGCTGAAGGTGCTTCATTCATGGCTCTGCTCTAATTAACGACACAACCTTCAACCACACACTCAAACCACTTTCCTTGTAAAATGGAGACAACAATCCTCACGTATGTGTGGGGTGGAAAGGATGGCACGATAAGGATTTTACCTTAATGTCTGATGCAAAATAGTCATTCAGCTGTTGACTGGGGTCCCCACCCTGCTTACCACCCTTTTATCACAAGTACATGTTGAGTTAGACCTAATGTGTGTGCCCCTTCAGTCAGAAAAGATGGCATTCTCGTCATTATTGCCTTGGTTTTTTAGGAGTGCACTCATTTCATTTTGAAATATGTTACTATTCTATACTAGTAATAAGCATTTATTGAGTGCTCGCCCTGTGGCAGGCAATGTACCAAGAGGTTTTACTGTTCCCTTTCATCTCGCCTCACTATTAACTGAGGATCATTTCAGAGATGAGAAAACTTGGATTTGGGATCCATTTACTCAGTCAGCATTGCTCAAAGAACAAATAGCTTGCCTGGGGTTTGTCAGACCACCTACCTGTTTCATGAATCTTCCTGGTACTATGTCCCTGCCCATCTGACTTCTGTCTCTAGGCTGCTCAGTTCCCAGAGATGCTTAAAGAGGGTCATTCTCCTACACGTAGTCTCTGAGCCCAACAAACTTGGGGTTGGGTTAAATATGGGCCACCATGGGGTGTGAAAGACTTTCTGAGACAGCCATGGCCAAACTATAGAAATACCCTGCTGCCTGACTCTTCTTCCTGCATTGTTTGGGTGGGGGTGTGTCTCCAGGTTTTGGGGCTCCTCTTGACGTGACTCAGCATCTTGCTTGGAATTCTGATTCCATGCTACCTTCCTGGTCCTAGCCCATGGCACCACCCAAACCACCCATAACAAACACAGCTCCTTTCATGGCTGTTACCTGTCCATGCTGCTTACACCATGCATGGCTTAACATTTGACATACATTCCCTGACTTCGTCAACTCAGCAGACAGCTTATAAAATGGGTCCCAGTGGTCCTTCAGATCAGAAGTGGTTCCATCACGGACAGTATGGCCCTCTCCCCTATGACCCTCTATCACTCATCTCTAACCAACCCCCCCATCTAAAAAGTAAATGAGTTTAGACATAAGGAAATAAGCTTTAAGCTCCCAGTGGTAGAGAGGTGGAGCACTGCCTAGCACACCCAAGGCCCTGTTAAACCCACACACCACACACGCTCGACACCACACTGCCCACATACACAATACACTCATACCACCACCTACATATACCACACATATCACATGCATACTTATGTACACACATTACATACACACCTCCATACACATTGCTCACATATGCCATATACCTCTCCCTCTCTCTCTCTCTCTCTCTCTCTCACACACACACACACACACACACAGAGTCCACATACTCTACACACCTCTCACACACTCATTACATACACATACCACTCATACACTACCCACATATGCCATACATACACACACACGCCTACACACACACACACACACACACACACACATTGCACACACATACTGCCCACATATACCCTTCACACACACATTACATACACATACCACCCGCACACTGCCCACGTATATTATAGGCATATACCACTCACACAAACACGCCACCCATACCACATTCATATACACTGTCCACATACATCACTCTCGGGAACCTTGTAACAGTGTGTAAGGCTTCTTCTACTCACCTCCCCACTCAGGTAGGACAGATATCGTCAACCCTGGCTGCAAATGTATCTGGAGGAAAGTCAAAGCCTCCTGGAAAGGGATGGATACAAGACATTCCTGAGCTGGGACCACGTCACCAAGTTCACAGTCCAGGGGAATCAAACTGTGGCTCTCACTTTCCAGCATCGCCACGATCCAAAGGCCTAAGTTCTGGCGCCATGCAGGGGCTCTTGTGACTGCACCATCACATCCATGAAAACAGCATCCCTGGCTCAGTAGATAAGCGCTTGTTCAGATCCCCAGAGCCCACATAACACTGGACATAGTAGCACAGTATTCTCAGTGTCCCCTGGAGACAGGAGGCTGAAGTGAAAGTTTATTCATAAAAAAACTCCAGGGTGGCACCAAGAGGCCATGTCTCAACAAGCTGGGAAGGTGAGGACTGACTCCCAAGACTGGTCCCTGACCTCTACAGGTCAGTCATAGCTCAGTGAGTAGACTTAACGTGTTTCCTGCCCCAAAAGTCATTCTCCTGTCTCTCCTTTGTCCCTACTGTATGTACCTATAGCACACCTGTGTGTGTGTGTGTGTGTGTGTGTGTGTGTGTGTGTGTGTGTAGAAGCCAGAAGATAAGTTTGGGTGTTATTTCTTGGGTTCTGTGCACACTGTTAGTTTATTTAATTTTTTATTTACTTATAACGTGTGTGTGTGTGTGTGTGTGTGTGTGTGTGCATGTGTGTAAATGTGCATTGCTGTGCACATGTGAAGGTCAAAAAACAACTTGTAAAAGCAGATTCTCGGGGGCTGGTGAGCTGGCTCAGCGGTTAAGAGCGCTGACTGCTCTTCTGAAGGTCCTGAGTTCAAATCCCACATGGTGGCTCACAACCATCTGTAATGAGATCTAATGCCCTCTTCTGGAGTGTCTGAAGACAGCTACAGTGTACTTACATATAATAAATAAATAAATCTTTAAAAAAAATAAAAATAAAACATGCTTTAAAAAAAAAAACCCACCAGGTGGGTTCTGAGGACTTTACTCAGGCTGTAGGACTCAGTGACAAGTAACCTTATGCAAGGAGCCATCTTGCCAGCCCTCGCCTTGTTTAGTCACATTCCTTTAGGATTTATTTTATTTTTACTTGTATGTATATGTGTAAGTCCGTGAATACGCACACAGTTTTATGTGACTGTGAGCTACCTATACAGATGCTAGAAACAGAACTCAGGTCCTCTTCAAGAGGAGCACAGAGCCATCTCCCCAGCCCAGCCTTAATCTGTTTTTTTGAGACAGTCTCTCCTTAGCATGGAACTCTCCAGACAGGCTAAACTAGCTGACCAGCAAGCCCTAGGGATCCTCTGCCTCTGCCTCTCCAGCACCAGGACACAGCATGTGCCACCATACCTCGCCTTCGTTTTCTCCTTTTTTTCTCCCATTTTTTATTAGATATTTTCTTTATATACATGTCATATGATCTCTCTTTTCCCAGTTTCCCCTAAAAAAAAAAAAGAAATAAAATAAAAACAACAACAACAAAAACCCGTTCCTTCCCCCTCCCTCTGCTCACCAACCCACCCTCTCCCGCTTCCTGGCCCTGGCATTCCCCTACACTGGGGCATAGAACCTTCGCAGGGCCAAGGGCCTCTCCTCCCATTGATGACCAACAAGGCCATCCTCTGCTACATATGCTGCTGGAGCCATTAGTCCCACCATGTGTACTCTTTGGTTGGTGGTTTAGTCTCTGGGAGCTCTGAGGGTACTAGTTAGTTCATATTGTTGTTCATCTTAAGGGACTGCAAACCCTTCAGCTCCTTGGGTCCTTTCTCTAGCTCCTTCATTGGGGACCCTGTACTCAGTTCAATGGGTGAGTGTGAGCCTCTACTTGTGTATTAGTAGAGTTTTCTCCTTCTTTTAAGTATGGGTTCGGGGTATGGATTACTGGTCTTCATGCTTACATAGCGAGAATTTTAGCAACTGAGCTATCTCACCAGCTCACAACACATATTGCCTAATTTAATCTTTGTAAAAAAAAATTAAAAACTCTGTGAGGCAGATTTTATATTCTTTTACAGAGTTCTTCTCAAGCTTAGAAGATGAAATCATGCCTCGGAGTCACGTAACGGATACGGAAATGAAACAGAGGTTCTAAAATAGGATTTGTTTATTAATGTTATTTATGTGTTTGTGTATGGGCCTGCATAAATGTGTGTGCACTACATGCATACAGGTGTCACAGAGGCCAGAAGAGGCTGCAGATTCCCCTGGGAGTGGAGTTACAGGTGACTGTCAGCTGCCTGATGAGCTCTCCCAACCCAGGTCCTCTACAACAGGAGTATGTGCTCTTAGCCACTGAGCCATCCTTCCAGTCCCAGATGAACTACGTCTTAACTCTAACTCTAAATATGATGTTCTGGCTGTAGTCTCAGCTACTTCAGAAGTTAAGGCAGGGGGATCACTCTGAATCGTTGTATTTGAAATCAGCCTGAACAATGGAGCAAGGGCCAGACTCAAAAGAGAAACACAACATACTTCCCAATACTCTTTTTGGTGCTGTGCTTAGCATTGAAAATCTTCTTGGACAATTCATTCCACAGCTGATGTGGAATAAATAAAAATTTAGCAACCCTACTTCAGGTCACGTCAACCTGAGCATAATTACATCCATTGCAAGGAAAGTGCACCGGCTAACTGAATATTAGTCACAATACGGAAGTGCAGTGCCACAGCTGGGTGGAATTTGCAGCCCTGAGATCCCTGTGCTAGTGCATATTTCTGTCTTTAGGCTCTCAGAAAATTTATATTCCTGATCAGCCCTTCAACTGGTAATTACCCAGCGTCTGTTCTTTTTAAAATCCTTATTATTTTTTATTCTTGCCCAGATGTGGAGTTGAGCCGCAACGGTTTCAGGGTTTCGGCGAGGGGTCCAGCTGCCGGGGTTGGGAGGCATCCATGTTCTGTTTCTTTTCACTCCCTCAACCTGAATTTATGATGAGGAGTTGATGAATAGTGCCCTTCTTTCAGCCCCGCCCTCTTCGCATGTGTCTGAGTCTGTGATATCTTTGGCTTAATTATGCGGATGTGCCTCTTGCTAGAGAATTTATGGGATGACTGCTGCCAGGATCCTGGAGCCAGGATTAGGAATTTGTGGTCCAAACATCCTTGACTCAACGCCGCAATATATCCACAACGAGACCGGGGAGAGCAGGTAGCTTGTGAATTTAAAGCTCTATCAGGCTCAGGGTGTGAGAAAGTCTCAGGTTTGAAGGGGATGATAGATATGTGCTGGGGATAAGGGTTTGAAGGACCAGGGTGAGCTGAGGAGGTGGAGATGGGGTTGGGTAGAAGAAAGAAGACAGGATGAGATGATATGTGTACATGTCTGCAACAGGTAGGTCAGGTCCATCTATAACTTTGCTCCATGGATGCTATACTTGGTTAAATATCTTGGTTAAATTCACTCATTTCTTTCAGGATGTGGTAGCGTATAACTGTAATCCTGGAAGGACTATAAATTTGAGTCTGACTTGGACTACATAGCAAGACCCTGTCTCAAAAACCCAAACAAGTTTTACTAGCCTAGGCCTTGTGTTAGTTTGAATGAGAAATGTTCCCCATCGGTTCATGTGGTGGTTTGAATAAAAATGGCCTCCGTAGGCCTATGAGTGATACTATTAGGAGGTGTGGCCTTGTTGGAGGAAGTGTATCAGTGGGGGTGGGGGTAGGGAAGGAGGACTTTGAGGTTTCAGAAGCTCAAGCCAGGCCAATGGTTCACTGTCTCTTCCTGCTGCCTACTGATCCAGATGTAGAACTCTCAAGTATGTCTCTAGCACCATGCCACCATTCTTCTTCCTATGACAATAATGCACTAAATCTCTGAACTGTAATTCAGCCCCAATTAAATTTTTTTTTTAAATAAGAGTCGCCATGGTCATAGTGTCTCTTCACAGCAATAAAACCCTAACTAAGACAGTTTATGTATTTGAATCCCTGGTCTCCAGTTGGTTGTGCTGCTTCGGGAGGCCATGTCAGAGGGTGCAGCTTTGCACGTAGATGAGCAGTAAGAGTGAGAGCAAGCAGGTTCATGTCCTTTTGGGACCCAGATTTTGAGTGGGTTTTTTTCCGCACCTCAAATAATCCAATCAAGGAAATTCCTCACAGAATTTGATTCCTGATGTAGTCAAGTTGACAGCTAAGATTAGCCATTCCATTTCTTAAGTTGCTTCTGGTCATGGTGTTTTATCACAGCAACAGAAAAATAACTGATCTCAGACCTGTAATCTAGGACTTGGTGGGAAGAGCAGGCAGCTCAGGAGTTCATCATGGCCCTCAGCTACATAGGGAATAGAAGCTAGTCTACTTGACAGGAGATCCTGGCAAAAGCAATACCAAAGAGAGAAAAGTAAGTTTATCTATTTATTTGCTTTCTAAATAGATTTTTTTAAAAAATCTTTGAATCTAAAGACTATTGTAATTTTTTTATCTCAAAACCTACAATTCGATCTATCTTGTTAAACCTATGAATCGGGGCTTTGGGAGGATCCCAACTAAGTAGTTCTGGGCAGTGGTGTGAAATTTTAGTTAAAGCAGCAGGGGATGGCTGGACATCTTTTCAAGTCATCTCATGGCCTCTCTAGGTAGGGGATGAAGGGTGCCTGGGTGGAGAGGATGAAGTGCATAGTACTGCCTTATGGAAGATGTCACCTACATGAGAAGACGACAAATCCAGGCTCCTGGAGGTCTGAGGGAGTGGCTCAGTCCAAACTTGGTCTGGAAAGTGAACCAAGGAACCAAGACACTTATTAGAAAGCACAAATTGGGAAGGCTACCTGTGGAAAGACACCATGGCATCTTGAAGGAGGGTCTCTTCAGCATCCCATCAGCAGGAGCTGGACAGGTGCTGCAGGGTGAGCCTAGGGTGACCATTTAGGGACAAGGAAGGCTGCTGGCAGTTAGCTCAGTGTAGTTAGTAGAGGTGGCTTCATCTGCTCCTCTCCATTCCCTGTCAGAGGATCTGGATACCAGTGTCACCATGTGACTCAGATTACATGCAGGTTTGGAACTCAGGCAAGGGAGGCTTTTGGTGCAAAACCTAAGGAATATTCCAAGCCATCCCTCCACCCACATAACCCTGAATGTAGGTGCCTCCCAAAAGCTTGAAACCTCCTGTTAGTCCTATGTAAGAGGGATTTTGTTTTACTGGGGACTTGGCATAGATTTTTAAAAATATATTTACTTTATGAGTATGAATATTTTCTGCATGTATGTATGAGCAACCCATGCGTGGTCAGTGCCTACAGAGCTCATAATAGAGCACTGAATCCCCTGGGACTGTAGTTATGGATAGTTGTGAGCTGCCATGGTACGTTAGGAATCAAACCTGGAGCCTCTGCAAGAGCAACAAGTTTGCTAAACTTCTGAGCCATCTCTCCAGTCCCGACACACAGTGGTGGGTCTTATCCATGGTTCACTTTTGCGTACCATTTTGAGTAGCATGATGAAAGCTCATACCATATCATTCTGTCATCCTATCCAGGTTAGGAACTACTCCCTTTGTCCAGTGTGTCCACACTGTATAGGCTACCCTTTTGTTAGTTACCCCGGCAACCATCTTGGCTATTGGATGTGCTGCTATGGTATCTCAGTGCTGCATTCAAGTAACCTTTATTTTACTTTAGGATGGCTCTGACATGCAAAAGAAGTGACATGCCAAGTCCATGCCAAAAATCATGAATGCATGCCAAAGAGGAGGTAGAAGATGCTTCCTTCATGGGGAAAGGGGAGACGTTCATGACTTAGTGAAGAAGTAATGACAGAAATTGTATTCTAAGTGATAGCAAAGAAGGAATAGGAACGCTGATGGTTCAGACAGGTGGAAACAGACTTGCCTAGAATGTACAAGGCCCTGAATCAGATCCCTAGCAAACAAGTGGGAGGGAGGGAGAGGGGGCAGGAGGAGAGGAGAGAGGAAGGAAGGAAATCGTATATGCAATATAGGTAGGATTCCAGCCCCTCCCTGCTTTCACGAATTCACTGGTTTCAAAACATCCACCATGGGTTATAAGACTGACCATATTCTAAAGAAAGAGAATAATAGTATATAGAACACTTTGGAGACCTTCAAAGGATTAGTTCATTAACACAACTGAATTACAGAAATCATTTTAACAAATCATATGCTTCCAGCCACTCTTACCAAGGTCTAGCTAGGATTTGTTTGAGTCTCCTTAAACTCCTTAAAGTGAGGGTATAGTTCTGGGTCATAGTGAATGGTTCTTTGAGTTCCATGGATGGGCATGGGTAACCCCTCTGAGAGCCATTTGAAGGAGACCTTCCGTTCTAGTGATTGGTGGCTCATGCTAAGCTGAGAAAGCTACAACCAAGGACCCTCTGCTTAGGACTGAGAGGAGGCCAGAGAGGAGGTGGTTAGATCATGTGAGAATGGCCTCACTTCTGTGTGGTAGAGGCCACCTCAGCACCAGCCCTCTGCTTCTCACTCTGCTCACTTCTGACTTCAATTAGAAGAAAGACCTAGTGGGTCCCATGGTGCAGCTCTTACCTTCTACACGTTACATAATAAATCCAGTTATGGGGTTGGAGCAATGATTCTGCCACTAAGAACTCTTCCTGTTCTTTCAGAGGACCTGGCTTCAAGTCCTAGCACCTCTCTCAGGTGGCTCACAACTGCCTGAAACTCCAGTTGCAAGAAATCTAACATGCTCTGGCTTGCATGGGCATTTGGACACCCATGGTGCATATAAATTCATGGAGGCACATACACATAAATAAAAATAATAATTTTTTTTTTAAAAAAAAATATGAGTATGTCCTTGGCTTCCTCAAAGCCTTTCCACTTGGAAAAAAAGTGGATGCCCTTTGAGTGGTTCTATAAGCATCACATGATCTGACTTCCTCTGATGTGGCCCAGCCACCCACACATTATAACTTACTTCAAGTTTCTATCTCACTCTACCTTGTCAGTCCATAAGCAGCATGAGGCTGTGGGGTTTTCCAGACCGGCATAAACTGCTCTAGTTGGGGGCTGTGAAGATGTGTCCATGCTTCCTCAGTCATGAGGACTGGAATTTGGATCCTAGCACCACTGTACTGCTCTGTTCATCCAGTACATGTCCGTAGCCCCATTTTCTATAGGAAACAGAGGCAGGAAAATTGCTGAATCCTATCAGCTTCTACTGTAACCAAGAAACTGTGAGTCCCAGGTTCAGGGAGAGACCTTGCCTGTAAGGACTAGGTAAAGACAGATAGAAGAGTATTCTACACGCTTTTGTCTGACCTCTGAGCACACACATGTACACACACACGGGGGGGCGGGGAGAGACAGATAAACCAGTCTTAAACTGTTCTAGCTAATGTGGCCACACAGGAGACTGAGCTTGACATCAGAGCACATTTTAAAGAGAAATCCCACCTCTAAATATCTATGTCAAATTAGATGTTCAAGTATTGACAAGTAATATAACATTAACCTCTGAAGAGCACATCAGAGGCCAGGGATCTCTAACAGGTGCCTCAGATTTCAAAAGAGCCCTGGCCATGTCTGTAGAGCAGACTCAGAGCCTTGGAGGAGTGAAATCAAATGTTGGAACATCTCCAGTTTTATGCCAGATCCCTTGTTTACATTCTCAGCCTCAGCCAGCAGGGGGCAGTCAAGGTTTCCAAACCCCCACCGTCCACCCCACCCACCTCATCATCACTTATCCCCCATTCACTTAGAACTAAAGGCCTTTGCATATAGGATAACAGACAAAATTTCCCTTGGGTCTGCCAGTCAAGGTCTCCTCGAAAATTCCTCTTGGACCCCCCAGAACTGGGACTGTTGCCTCCTATAGTTGACTTCCTGACTGATGCCTAGGTGTAAGTCAACAGCGTCCACCTGTAAGCTAAGAAGGCAGAATAGCGGGCTAATACTGGAATCTATTTCTGTGCTGGAGTGGGATTGATATCTACATCAAGAGCCACCACAGGGGACAGGCAGTGTGTCAACGTGGGCCGGATGGGCGGCCGCTAGATGGAGTGGGTCGGGTGGGCGGGCCTGCTGGGTCTGAATGCTTCACATTCGCATTCATGTTTTGATCTTAGAGCCTTAATGAGTTGACCATAAAAAGTGGGCCTTTTGGCTCTGACTAGGGGAAGACAGGGCAGTCATCATCTATAGGAGTAGGGGAGCCCTCAAGAGACATGGAAACCACTGAACTATTTGTCTTGACTTCTTAGCTTCCAGAATTTTAAGAAATAAATTTCTACTGTTCATCAACTTCATGGTCTGAAGTATTTTGCTGCCATACCCCAAGCAGACTAAGATGTGTGGCAGCCTACGGCCCTTCTGTCTGTGCTTCAACAGGGAGGTGGTACCTCCACTTTAGAAAAGGTGTCTTAGTTTCTTTTCTTGTTGGTATGATAAAACACTCCAACTAAAGGGAGAAGAGGTTTATTCCAGCTCACAGGTCAAAGGTACAGCCTATCATAATGTCTCCATTATGAGATGAGGCAAGAGCTTGGAGCAGTCGGTGAGACAGCATCCATAACCAGGAAGCCAAGCCGGGAGGATGCACGCATGTGTGCTCAGCTGGCTTTCTGGTTTGTGCAGTCCACCTTCCCTAGGCCAGTGAATGACCCTGGCTGGATATAATTAAGATGGGTCTTCCAGGCTGGAGAAATGGATCAGGGGTTAAAAGCACTTGATGCTCTTGCAGAGGAACTTGGATTAATTCCCAGCACCCTTATGATGGCTCACAAACACCTATGTAACTCCAGTTCCAGAGACTCCTCTGCCTTCTGACTTCCATAGGTACTAGACACACATACACACACATTCACACACACACACACACACACACACACACATATACACACACACATATATGAAGGCAGAACACTCATACATATGCAATAAAACAAATGTCTAAATAATTATTTACATATTCCTTCCCACATCAAGTAAGACAATCAGGATAATCCTTCACTGATACAGCCAGAGGCCCATCTCCTAGGCCGTTTTAGAGTCTGTCAAGTTGACGGTTAACATCATCACAGGACGGAGCCAAGCCTTACAGTGAAGGTGGTGGGTTTGACTCCAGAGTCCATTTCTATCCACGCCTTGGTTTTGCCTAAGAGTGATCGCCTTTGTAAATCACAAAAGGCCCCAATGAGCCCCGTGGGGTCCAGAGGGGACTGCTTAGGTTGCTGAGCCTGAACCTCTATTTTTTGCTGCTCCCAACTTCAGTACTGAAACCTCTCATGTGTCAATGCAGTCATGTCTTCCGCCCCTCCGGTCCTGTGTCTCTCATCAGCTACACCCCACTTCCTCATGGCCTTCTCCCTGAAGCATTTGATG
>NW_022196911.1:62623152-62650043 GCF_008632895.1 Mastomys coucha
TTTTTTAACAATTCAAAGATCAGTGCAGAGGAACCAAGAGTGGCAGAGGCCCTTTGTGAGGAAGGCAGAGCCAGCCACATCTTTCACCTAGCATGGTTTGGGGAATGAGATGCCAAAAGAAAGGCCCATGAAATGAATGTCATGGCTAGCCTGGGCTACAGTAAAAGACTTGGTCTGATAAAAAACAAAAATAAAAACAAAAACTGCTCACAATGGCATACTTCTGTAATCCCAGCTCTTGGTCAGAAGTTCAAGGCCAGCCTCAGTTAGGAGAAATCCTGTTTCAAATAACATCACAAAACCCTTTGAAGAGATTCAAACCCACTCCCCTGCCTTGCCACAGTCCTGATAACTTGGACCCCCTCTGCCTCTCTACACCCTTCCAGGGGCTGTCAGGCCTCCTGATACTCTGGCTCCTTCAGTCCAATCAGCCAGAGGAGCCATTCCTGGCTGGTATCCATAACTTGAAAGCAACAGCAGGCCTGAGCAGATGTGTGCCAGGTGGGCAGGAGGCCTTAGGTGGTACAAACCTGAGTCTCTGCATAGCAGATCCCCATAAATGATGCTTCCACCCCCTCTTGATGTTTTTGCACACTTCTCCACAATTTGCCAAGTTATAGGGGGGGGGGGTTCAGTTGGTAAAGCACAGCCACCCCCTGTCCCACCCCCAACTCCTGCCACCACCACTCCCCTACCGCCCCTGTAACCTCCCTCCCCCTTGCAAGAGAAAGCTCCCGCTGTGAATGCACTAATCAGATCCCTGAGAAGTGACTCCCCGCACCTTCCCCCGAAATGTGATAATCCCGCATCTAATTTACTGATTATGCAACAGGAAAATGTCCTAGTAATTTCATAAGAAGAGCACATTAGCCTGCTCATGGATCTCTAGTTTCCTGGTGAAATCATGAATAATATCGGCTCCCTTTAATAAATGGCGCCCGCATGGAACATCAAGAATAATTACTTTGTTTATTAACATGCGGTGATTAACATTTCAAAAGCAATTTAAATAAATACAGAGAGAATCTGAGGTGGGGGCCCCAAGGCAGTGATCTGGATGGAGTACGAGAGTCATTTGAACTTGGCAACCTCAAAGTCGTGTTTTCAGCTAAATGTGGTGATGATATACACCTGAAATCCCAGCCCTCAGGAAGTAGAGGCAGGAGGATTTCAATTTTGAGGCTAATGTAGGCTACATAGTAACAGTCTGTCTGGAAATTAACATAATTAATATAGTAAATGATGATATGCTAAGTTCTGTATTGCCTGTCACCAATGTATGCATCCGTGACTCGAACCTGATGAAAATTTTAAGCCATAGCTAAGGGATGTAAGACTCTTACCCTTCATGTTCCTTCTGCCAAGACTCCTGGCACAGCACCTGAGCCCCAAAGTCTTTCCTGGTGTCTTCGAGGAATTAGAAGCTGCAGTCAAGGGTAAAACCTCATCTACAGCAGTTGGTAGAACCCTCCCTCAGGAGTATGAATGCAAATATAGAAGCATGTTGCTGGGACTAAAGAAGTGGTTCCTTTGTTACAGGCACTGGCTGGTCTTTTGGAAGACACTGGTTCCATTCCCAGCATCCTTCATAGCATTTGTAACTCCAGTTTCAGGAGGTCTGACACCCTCTTGTGGCCTCAGGTGGTACTGCATGCACATGGTGCACAGACATTTAAGCAGGCAAAATAAACATTTTGTTTGTTTTTGAGATGGTAGCTTGCCAAGTGGGCTGGCCATGAACACCTAAGCTGATGCAACCCTCCTTCTTCCTCCCAAGTAGTGGGGACTGTATGTACACATCACCACACCAGCTAAAGTCTTACTTCTTAATCTGCTTTATGCTGCCCAAACTTCCTGGGCTATGGTAGTAGGCATATTAATTCTGGTCACATGTTTTATGTACACAGAAAGAAGAGATGGAAGATAGGAAGGAAGGAAAGAAGGAAAAGAGCAAGCCTTTGGAGATGGGACAGAGGAAGGATCCTAAATGTGGAGACTGGGATGTTGGCGTAGATCCTAAATGCCGCCATGTATATCTTTTTTTGTTGGTTTCTTTGCTTTTAACACTGAAGTTCAAACTCAGGCTTTGCTTCTGCACTGAGCTACATCCCCAGCGCTTGGGTGGCTTGACTGGTTAGTTTGGGCTATGTTTGGTTAATTTATTTTTTGTTTGGTTTGTTGGTTTCTTTGCTTGCTTCCTTTTTGCTGTTTTGTTTTGTTTACTTTGGTTTGGCTTGGTAACAGAGTCTCAGTGAATAGTCCAAGCTGGCCAGACGTTTACCATCCTCCTGTCTCTTTACAATACAGAGGCCAGAGAGGCTGAGGAGACACCTCACCTCAGTGGGTGAAGTGTTTGCAGCTCAAGCATGATGACCTGAGTTTGGTTCTTCAGGATGGCAGTAGGCATCTCTGAAGCTTGCTGAATCACTGAGCTCTCTGGGAGATGCTGCTGGCTGACCCAGGAAGATAACCTATGTCAACCCCTGTCCTCCACACCCACATATACACACATGTAGCTTTGTGGACAAGCACTCATGAACATATTCAAACAACACACACACACACACACACACACACGACACAGACCAGAGCTGTGCAACCTGGGAGCCTCCAGAAGGGGAGGGATACAAGTTCCTTTTCTTTGAGAGTCTCTATTGCCTGATAGGGAATTGGCTGTGCCTCTGCTGCAGCGTACATTCCCTCAAAGACAGTGGAGAGAAGTAAAGCATTCAGGGAGAAGGAGGTGTAGCTTTGCAGAAGCGCTTGCAAGAGGGGTCCCAATGCCTCTGAAGGGAACAGAGATGTCCCAACATCCTAACATCACCAGAATCAACTTGTTTTCAATATTCTTGCTTTCCAAACTCTGGGGGAGTCATTGTATTTTGTTTTTAGCTACCAAGTTCATATTAACCTATTATACCTAATCATAGGAAAGTGAGACTGTGATTTCAGTCTAATTTGAACACAAAGAATATTGTTCTTTGAATTATCCAGTGTGGTACCAATGAGAGCAATCTGATCTCATCTTGTCATAGCAACTGTATTCCTAAGTCAGCAGGTTCCATATGCATGAAAGAGTCCACCCAAAATTCTCTTAAATGCTTGTGTCTCCCTCAATTATGTAAGGAAGCAAGAGAGAACTGATAGATGGGATCCCACTCTGAGCAACCTTCACCTAGCTCCACATGATTTGGGAAGTCTCCACGCTGCAGCTGGGCTCTCCAAACTGGCTCTGTTGGATACAAATTTCACATGATAATGACCAGAAGGAAAAAAAAAAAAAACAAACAGCCCCTTTAAAAATAGAAGCCATTGCTCTTGCAAAATTCCACAGAGCCAGCTTTTAAAACACAGAATTTAGCGAACTCATCAGTCTTGGTAGAGTAACTGCTAAACAGATACGGACTCTTACAGGGGAAGCGAGGAGCCAGGAGTGTGGCAGTAAGCTACTGGATCTGTCTAGTGAGCAACGCAGCTCAGAGGAGCCTATTTCCCTGGCCTGAACCAGAACTGGCTTTGTCTCTGCTGCCTTGGAGAAGAATCACCTACAGGTAATCAGGAAGGGCTATGCAAAGGGGTATCAATGTTAAGAACCATCATATGATAGAGTTGATGAGGTCCCAATGGGAGGAGAGTATGCTGGTTGTTAAAATGTTTCCTAAGGGCCAAAGAGATGGCTCAGCAGCCATCTTACAGTTCTCCTAGAGGACCCAAGTTCAGTTCTCACTACCCTTATCAAGGGACTCATAACTTCCTCTAACTCTTAACTCTGAGAGAAACTGATGCCTTCTTCAGGCTTCCTGGGGCATTATATTGGTGCTCCTAAATCCATACACATATAGACATAATCGTAAATGTAAAAACTTTAGGCGGAAAGTAGCAGTGCACACCTCTACTCCTAGCCGTTGGAAGGCAGAGACAGGTGGATGTCTTTGAATTAGAAGCTAGCCTAATTCCCGTAACATTTTCTAGTCCTACATAGTGTGACCCTGTCTCAAAAACTAATCCTAGAGGCTGGAGAGATTGCTCAGTGGTTAGAACACATGTTGCAGCCGGGCAGTGGTGGCACACACCTTTAATCCCAGCACCTGGGGGAGGGTAGATGCAGGCGGATCTCTGCGAAGAAAACACTGTCTTGGAGAGAGAGGGGGGGAACACTTGCTGCTTTGCAGAGGACAGGACTTGGTTTCCAGTACCCAAATGGGGAGTCACAATCAAACTGCAACTCAAGTTCCAGAGAATCCTGATCCCTGCAAGCACAGGGCATATACATGGTTCATGTACATATATGCAGGCAATGCACTCATACACATAAAAACAAATTCAATTTTCAAATTTTAAATATATAATATATGCATATGTATGCACATATGTATATATCATATCATATACATGTATATATACATATATATCATATTTAGGATAAAAACTTAAAGTTTCTTAAAAAGTTACCTAAGACTAGAACTGGATCCCCTTCGTCCCAAGTTGGGCCAAGCCTGGGCAATATTCAGCCCAAGAATTGTAGTGTGCATCTATAACCCTGGCGGTAGATGACGTTGGTCAAGCAGTAAGTTCTGATGTGACTATGCCCCCTAGAATTCCATATGCTGTAAACTTGGTCCCCCAGTGTAGCCACGTTGAGAGGTGGGAGTTCAAGGAGGTGAGTGGGTCGTGAGTCTTGCCCTCCTGACCTCCTGAACGGCTAAATCCGGAATGGATTGGAGCAGCAATTCTCAAGCTGTGATTCAAGGTCACTTTGGGGGTCAAATGACCCCGTTCATAGTGGTTTCATATCAGATATCCTGCACATCAGGTATTTGCATTACGATTCATAACAGCACCCAAGTTACAGTTATGAAATAGCAACAAAATAATCTTATGGTTGGGAGGTCACCACAACACGAGGGACTGCATCGAAGGGTCACAGCATTAGGAAGGTTGAGAACTTCTGAGTTAGAAAATCAATGTGCTATTTAGGACTAGCTTCCCAGTACTGGGGGTCTAACCAGGGGAGAGGGTGTGCTCTCAGCCTTCCCAAACTCTCAAGTGTGAGCTAGCTAGACCTCTTCTCGCCTTTCCAGATTCATAGTTTACTGTACAAACTGAGTATTCCATCATGAGTCGACACCAGCTTCTTCGGGCACAAAATTTAACTGGTGAGGTCAGATATTTTAAAGACCACTTATGTTGCTTTCACATCTGGATTTCTTTTTCAGGCCTTAGCTGGAAGAATAAGGCCGACAAAGCAGTGCCTCTGTTTGTGGCCACTGCACAGTTCATTCTACCAGTGGGAGTATGAGAGCTGAAATATTCTTTTAACACCAGGAAACTGAAGTTGGCTATCTGTTTCTGGATCCTACATGAATTCAATCTTTTGTCTAAGTTGCAAATTTTGTAGACAATGTCCTTCAATAAGCCCAGCTAGCAGGAAGTCTTTTCTTTATAAATTACCCATTTAAAAGTATTCTGTTGTAGCAACAGCAAACCCACTAAAATGACCAGTTCCTGAAAGCTATTCTAAAAGGAGCCACTCTGGACTTGGAGCTATGTTTTCCCTTCCCTTCTCCTCTTCCTCCTCCTCCCCCTCCCCCCTCTCTCTCCTTCCTCCTCCCCCTTCTCTTTCTTTTTCTTCTACTTTAATTTTACTCTTTTAGTACTGAGAGTTGACTCCAGGTTCTCATGCATGCTGAGCAGACACTTCACTACTGAGTTGTCTCTTCAACCTTTTGTTTTGAGACAGTCTCTCAAACTTGTTCAAGCTGACCCAGAGTCACTACATAGCCCCAGGCTGACCTTGAGCTTGTGATCAGCTCCCCAAGTGGCTGGGATTAAAGTGGGCACAGTTTCTTTACACAAGGTTTTATGAAAAGTCATCAGGACATATGAGAAAGTCTGCAGCACACATGTGATGTCAGATCTGGCCAGATAGGTAACTGTACTTAGCCTGATAACTGGGGTACTCCTCTCTCTCTCTCTCTCTCTCTCTCTCTCTCTCTCTCTCTCTCTCTCTCTCATTCATTCTGTTGGCTAGACCTGACCCAGAATGAACATCCATTGCAAGCTAAAGCAATCAGTATATTTTTACATTCTCGGTCAGATAAAAGTCCAAGATGGGAGCAGGAAAGAAAGTAAATAGAATAATTGCTTCTCTTCCAGAGGACCCTGGTTCAATTCAGACACCCCATGGTAGCTCACAACTGTCTGTAACTCCAGGTCTAGGACATCTGATAACTTCCAGCCTCTATGGTCTTGTGGACACGTGTGCTGCACAGACTACATGCAGACAAAACACCCACACATATAAATAAAAATAAAGAAATATTTAAAGCCAGGCTTAGGTAGGGCACACCTTTAACCCCAGCACTTGAAAGGCAGATGCTTAAGGATCTCTGTGAGTTTGAAGCCAGCCTGGTCTACATAGTGAGTTCCAGTATAGCCTGGCCTACATAGTGAGTTCTAGTACAGCCAGGGCTCCAGAGTGAGTTCCAGTACAGCCAGGGTTCCGTAGTAAGAGTGCATCTCAAAACAAACTTGTGGAGCAGGGTAAGAAAGAATCCATCTCAGAGCTATTTATCCTGAATAACCCTTAGCTGGCCCTTGTGCCGTGGGTCTATTAAATCTGGCTACTGGGGAGGATGAGGCCGGAAGATTAAAAGTTTAAAGCCTGCCTAGGCTACACAGGGAATTGAAGGCCAGAGTAAGCAATTTAGTGCGACCTTGTCTCAAAAAAAAATTTTTGAGGTTATTATAAAACCTCGACTGGCCTGGAACTATTATATAGACCAGGCCAACCTTGAACTCACAGAGCTCTTCCTGCCTCTGTCTCCCAAGTACTGGAATTAAATTTTGTTAATAATTATTAATTTTTAATTACATTCCTCCATGTATGAGAGTATGTGCTTATGATTTTTTTGTTTGTTTTTGTTTTGTTTTGTTTTTTGAGACAGGGTTCCTCTGTATAGCTCTGGCTGTCCTGGAACTCACTCTGTAGACCAGGCTGGCCTTGAACTCTGAGTTCAATCCGCCTGCCTCTGCCTCCCAAGTGCTGGGATTAAAGGCGTGCGCCACCACCACCCGGCCTTATGAGTATGTGCTTATGAGTGTAAGTATCCTCAGACATCAGAAGAGGGCATCAGATCCTCTTGAGCCTGAGTTACAGGTAGGTGTTAGGGACCCAACTCAGGTCCTCTATAAAACAATCCATGCTCTTAACCACTCAATCATTTTTTCCAACCCTTGTCTTAAACTTTTTCTTTTAATTAAGAATATCTCAGTGATTAAGCATTTGCTTTTCAAGCAGAAGGTCCTAGGGTCCAACCCAACATTACAGAAAAAAAAAAAAATCAAATTGTTCTGGAAACTCCCATGCCCGGGCTGATCCCAAGGATCAGCAGGACGGAAGCAGCCTGGTAGCATGGTAACAAGAGAGCTTTAGGAGAGCAGGGTTAGGTCAAATCAGATGCAAGTGGAGTTAAGTCAGAAAGGCCACAGCACTGCTTAAGCTTTGAGATCCAACCATACCTGAAGCTTCCTCCCTCTGAACTTTTCATTAATATGGATCAATACTTCTCTTTTTTTCTTAACTTGCAATTCTTTTGTGATTACTTGCATGTTATAGGATCCTGGTAAACTGGGGCTGAGATACAGATGGTATTTATGTGGGAACAGCGCACATGGCCTTTGATTGACAGGTGTGATGTAAAAAGTGCACCCACCTGCTTTGGGCTATCAAGCTGTGCTGAAACTGCAATCACCACTTGCTTGCCCTATGGGTTTCCTTGGAAGGGAATGCCTGCACAGAAATGCTTAGAGATCCTATGACAGAGAAATGATTTTCTACTTGAAGTTACTTGCGTCCAAGATGGCTGTCACGATGCTCACTTCCAGATATCCCTACTCTTGTATATTCCCTCTGTAGGGATGACTTAACTAAGACATAATTATAGGCATAAAATATGTTGTAGGTCTGTCCTGCTGGCTTTGTACACCCATGCCACCTGTTGTAGCTAATTTTTGGTTGCTGTGACTAAAAGCCCCTTATAATAGTCATTTAAGAGGGAAGTATTTATTTTGGCTTAGTGGGAGGTAGGTACAATTCATCACCATCATGGTGGTGAAGCCAAGAAAACAGGAGCTTGAAGAAGCATCCATAGTCAGGAAGAAGAGAGACATGAATGGGTGTGCTCAGCTCACTTGCTCTTTTTATTACAGTTCAGGATCCCAGCCTAGGGAATGATGCCACCCACAGTTGGAGGGTCTTTCCATCTCATTTAACCAAACCAAGACAGTCTCCCACAGACATGCACAGAGACCCATCTCCCAGGTGATTCCAGTTCTCAGCAAGTTGACAATTGAGATTAACCATCGTACCATATACCCACAGACCAGTCCACATGTAGAACCAAGGCCTCAGGCCAACAGCCCTGTGTGTGAGCCATCTTGGAAGTAGATCTGTCAGCTCCAATCTGGCTTCAGATGACTGTAGCCTGGACTAAATTGTAGACTGGAAGTTCACATGCAGTCTCAAGCCAGAAGCTCCCAGCTGCTGGTGAATCCCTGCCTGCTAGAGTGTGTTTGAAGCCAGTAATCCATCGGAGCATAGCTGATGTCACAGCCACAGGCAACAGATGAACATTTCAGCCTTCTGCTCTCTTCAGAACCGTTGTTTCTTCCCCGCAATCTCCCTGCTCGGGCTCCTCTTTCTTTCCTCAGTCGACACCTCACGACAAGGATGGTGCTGAAGCTCTGCTCGAAGAGAGGCTGGCTTCTTCGTTGTTTGTTTCTTAGAGTCTCACTCTACAGCTCAGGCTAGTTTTGAACTTAAAGCAATCCAGTCTCAAACCCCCAGGCAGGATGTGAGACACCACTCCTGAAAACTGGTTCTTTTCTTTTTCTTTTTTAAATATTTTTCTCTAGACAAGGTTTAATGTAGCCCAGGCTAGCTTCTAGCTTACATCACTATGTATTAGAGATTGGTCTTGAATTCTGATCCTCCTGCCTCCACCTCTTCAAAGCTGGGGTCTTAGGTATGCAGCTCTACATCTGGCTCATGAAAACTGATTTCTTTGGGTAGCTCTAGAAACTAGGAAGATTCTGTTTCCCTTGTAAGTCTGGTGTTGCCTGGTTTATCTCATCCTCCAGAGGCACAAGAGAGGAACTCTCCACACCCAGGAAGTTGAAAGAGTCCTGTGAATTCTGTGAAGCAGTATGTGGCCATTGTCATGGCAACGAGCTCCCGGTGGGTCCAGGCTGCACTCCCACGTGGAGGAAGCTGTTCTGAAGTGCAGTGGGCATCTAAAGGAGGGGCTGCTAGGAACCAGAAGGGGCTAAGACCAGAGGCTTAGCCATTGTCCCAAATCCATGGCCAGGAGCAGAAAATTGACAAACCTGGTCCTAGAGAACAGAGTGCCCTTGACTCTTAGTTTAACCAAAGTCACCCTCATGACCAAATTTTTTCTCTGTGCACTCTGGGTACTCCTCAGTGATATGCTCAAAAAATGGGCTACAGGGAACTTCCAGCTTCTAGAAACAAAGGTTAACATCTTGAGCGTGCCGTTGTGCCCAAGAGAGATTACGCATGAACTCCGCTTGGAGAGCTTTACAAACTGGTGATGCCCAGCTTCCACCTCCAGAATTATCCTCAGGACATTCTAAAGCAGTGCTTCTCGGCCTTCCTAATGCTGCAACCCTTTAATACAGTTCCTCATGTTGTGGTGACCCCCCCAACATAATATTATTTTCTTTGATACTTCATAACTGTAATTTTGCTACTGCTATGAGTCGTAAGGCTATGAGTCTGTGTTTTCTGATGGTCTTGGGCAACCTCCCATGAAAGGGTCATTCAATCCCAAATGGGTCAAGATCTACAGGCTGAGAACCAGAGTTCTACACTGTAGCTAAGCGCAGGAAGCAACACTACAAGGCCAAGGTTAGAAGACAGCTTTGTGCCTAAGAACTCCCTGGAGAACTTAAGAATGAAGCATTCCAGTCTGTCTCGGTTCAAAATCTTCTGAGTTCACCCCAGGTATCTTTTTCTTTGTTGTTGTTATTCCCCCTTGATATAGAATCTCACCTGGCAGAATGTTACATTGAACTTCTAATCCTTCTGTTTCCTCCTCCCAAGCACTGGGATTAAAGGTATGTACCACCACACTGGGTTCATATGGTGCTAGCTCACAGCTGCACACACCTACTAGGCAAGCACTCTACAGACTGATGAGCGGGTGGCTTCAGCAAGCTCCCAGTATCTGACTTACTCACAAGCTTCCAGGAACCCTGATGAGATGCTAGTGGTGTGATGTCCACTGTCCCAGAGAAACATAAGGCAAAGCTTCAGAGTGAGAGTGTGGTCAGGCAGGGTGCAGGTAGGGAGCTGGGGATGGGGAGGTGGGATTGCTGGCTACTGAGGCCTTCGTTTACCCTGGGGTTGGACCTAGGCTAGGATGCTGTGTTAAAGGTACTCAGTAAAAAGAAATATTTGTGTGAACATTAAATGATCCTCCATGGCTATCTTTGGACAGCTTGATCTAATATCAGTTATTACAAAAGGCTTCTATAAGGCTCTTTTTTAAAAGCAAGATGGGGGGAATAAAAGCAATATTGGGGTGAGATCAAAGGTCAGGAGTCTAATAGCCTTATAAGGATATGGGGCAGCTGGCAGCCTCTGCCCACAGTGGGTGGTGAGCGGGAAAGCAGTAGGAGAAACTTACCTACCACAGGCTAGAGATGATAATATGCGAAGTGACCTGGTAAAGGTACACAGCGTCTTTGCTTCCCTTTTCCCTTGTATTATGAATACTTAATTTTCTTCTTAATCTCTTTTAGATTGCGAAGGTAATTTGAGCTCACTGTAGCCAATAAGTCAATGACAAGCTTTATAAAGAAAATCAATTCTCTTCCCAACCTCCTGCTCCATCCCCAGCCTCTTCTCCCAGGTAACCAACATTCAATCATCTCATTTAATTTCAGTTAGGAAATGAGTTGTTCCCACGCAAATGAATTTGCTCAGTAATCAAAACTGTTCACTTGACTCACAAATGCTGGACATAACTTGGAGTCTTTACCCCTGATAGTTAGAAAATATTATTCTATACTGAGTTGACTTTTTATAGTGGATTAAACAGGGGTGAGGCATAGGCCAGTGGTAAGAGAACATGCTTGGAATGCCTGGGGTCCTAGGTTCCATCCCTGGCACTAAAGCCAGGATGGACGCAGGGCCACTGTAATGTCTGCCCCAACTCGCAATACTGAGTTTTGAATAAAGTCTCTCCTTGTGCAGTGCTTACTTTGGTTGCCTGTGGCTCTGTAGGATATAGGGAGCAGATGTTTTGCTCCCATTTGCAGATGAGGGAACTGAGGATCTCTCCAAGAAGGCAGAACTAGGAGTGGTATTAAGGTTACTTATCTTAGAAGCTCAGTCTGGGATCTGCTTGCTCATCTCTGCTCCATATTTCCTCATGGCTTTGTCCATTCGTGAATATTACCAACCTCTGTGTTCATAATTTTTTTGTGGTCCTGGGAGTTAGTCCCAGAGCTCCATGGATAAGCTCTACCTCTGCAGCTGTTCCCTACAACATATGAGGCTAATGATATAGTTCTAGCTATGATACTTGAAATATTCATCAACTCATTTTGCAGCCCTCAAGATTTACTCATGCTAGGCAAGTGCTTGACGCTGAGCCATGCCCCAAGCCCTTTCTTTATAAAAGCAAAAAGAAAACACCCTCATTTTATTAATGTATTAATTATGCATAATAATGAATTTCATTATGACATTGCCATATAAGGGGTATTATGTATTTTGGTCCTATTTGCCAATTACCTTCTCTGGTCTTCCTTAGACATAATTTAAACTGGGTTGGTAATTCTACTGTGAGTCCATGTGTGGAGTTTCACAAAACAGGTTGGTTTATGATCCCTATCCTAGTCTAGAAAAGTGTCTCATTGGTGTGTACCTGAGCTGCCTGCCATCTAGATAAACTCCCTATCCTCAGAAGAGAGGGTGGAAGTCAGGGTGACATAACTATTATGCCAGATTAGGTCAAAGGCCTTGAAGGCATTGGAATTCTTTGCAGTCGGAATTAGAGTCAGAGACAAACAAGCCCAGAAGCTTTCCTATTTGAGAGAGATTTTGAGGGAGAGTAGAACAGGATGTACACAGGGTCCCTCGGATCCAGTGATATCTCTGAGTGGGATCATGTGAAAGGAGGAAGGAATGAGAATGCATGTGGAGTGGGGGAGGGGTGTGTGAGCAGGGAAGGTTTGCGGGAGGGGCAAAAGGTAGGTTAAAGGATGGGCCAGGGAGGGAGGATGGTGGCTCATGTCTGGATGGATCAGGAGGATCAGGATCTCATGAAGGGACCCTGAAAGATGGAGCCAGAAGAGTAAAGAGAGGGCAGCCATTGACTGGATGGACATGGAGGCGCACATCGGAGCTCAAATGTTGGGAGCCTCAGCCCACTTTCTATTGCACTAGCGGGGAAGTTCAAAGTCTCTTTGAGTTTGGAAGTTAAAGGTGACACTTTTTGGTCCATGTGGAGGAAGGATGTCCCTGTTCTGAGGAGGTTTGACATCCCCTGGGAGGAATAGGGGTTTCTCCATGGGTTCTCTTAATGGACACTTATTGTGGGAATGGTGGAAAAGTCTCCACTCTGTGCCAGAGTCTCTTAGAAATTTATCTTGTGGTTGGTTGAAAAGGAAGAGATTCCAGAGCAGGGAGCTTACCTCAAAAAAACTCACCCAAAGTGGAATCAGGTGCATAGATGCCAGGAATGCAGTGGAGATGGCCAATGTGGGGTTGCTCAGGGTGGGGTGGGGAGTGGAGAAGGATAAGAGAGAGAAAGGAGCAGAGGGGGAGTCCTGGTGGAGAGTACACACTGTTTCTCCAAAGGGGCCAGTCCCAATTGACTTTTTGTCAACTAGACCCAAACTGGAGTTGTGCCAGAGGAGGAGCCCTGGGCTGAGAAAAGGCTTCCATCAGATTGCCTGTCAGCAAGTCTGTAGGACAGCTTCATGTGACATAGTATCGCTCACTGTGGGCCGTGTTACCTCTGGGCAGGTGGTTCTGTATAAGAAAGCAGGCTGAGCAAGCCAGCAAGCACCGTTGCTCCATGCTCTCTGCTTTAGTTCCTGCCTCTGCGTTCCTGTCCTGAGTTCCTTTCCCCCTACCCTTCATGAAGGGCTCTAAGCTGCAAGGTGAAATAAAGCTTTTCCTTTCAAAGTTGTTTTTGGACATGGTGTTTATCACAGCACTAGAAATCCAAGACAGCCACTGATATATGGTCAGCAGGAAGGAAAGCCAGACATGGAAACACACAGTGTGAGGTCAGTGGAAATTTTCTGGAGAAAATTCAACAAAGGAGGTGTTTGGTGTAAGAATCAGAACCCACTTCCTAAGGTTGAAAAGTTTCCTTTGGGGGCCAATGGTTACCCATTGTTGGGGTACCTAGAGGTAAACAGGGGGGTGAGTTAAAGAATAAAGGTGATTGATAATTATCTTTAGAGGCAGCCATTATGAGAGAGCATCAATAGGGTGGAGGGTTAGGAATCTAGGCAAAGAACCCAATTCTGAGACCACAATTTTGTTTCTAGAACTACCATCGCTAATCCAAAATGGAAGTTTTATAAATTTCTATGACAATGGCTCACAGCTTGTGCCTTGTAGATCGACTCCTTACAGACCATGATCCTGTGAGATTTTGCAACTTGGGGCAGTGGGCAGAGCAGCTGCTGCTCCCAATCAGCAAGTCCTCACGTGGCAGTCCCTGTAACTCTGCCTCACCTTCTCATGACTATGGAAAGGCTTGAGAAACCTTCAGGAAAGCCTGCTGGGGGAGCCAAAAGGAGTGCTACTTTGTATTTCCTCACCCTGCTTGCTTTCAAAGACACAAGAGAATAAAGACACTTTCCCTTGTTAATAGAAACTACAGTTTCCACTAAACCTTCTGCAAATCGAAGTAGGGATTAGAAATTCAGTGACTGTGGGGAGTTTGGAATGTTTCAAGTCCATGGTCAAATTGTCCTGGGGCATTTTTCATCTTCTTCCTAGTCGTGTATTGCTTGCTTCCCGCTGTGAGTTAACATCTTGGTTAGGTAAATACTTTGGAGTTTAAAAGAGACCTGTACCCAATCCCCCACCAACCAATATGCTAAGCATCAGATAGAACCCCAGGCTTACCCACTTTGAAGCATCCACTTTGCTTTGGCCCACCTACCTAATGTTTCCCCAGTGTATTTTTAAAGTATCTTTATTTATGACTTTCTTTGTTCTATTACTACAAAAATTTCATCAAACTCTTATCATGGACCATGGAATTGTAAGTAACTTAAATCTCTGTTTCCAGTCCATGGTCATTCATATTTGGCTCCAGAATAAACTATCTCTTGTCTTCTTTGGGGTAGGAGTTGCTTTGTTGTTGCTGTTGTTGTTTCCCCCACTGCTAACATTCTTTACCCCTTACCTGCCAGATCTGGAAGCTTCCATAGACAGTATTGGCTTTTTAATTCAGGGGTTTTTTAATTCAAGACGTTTCTTCTGGTCTGAATCTATCTCCACACACCCTGGATGATCCAGAAAGCCAACCCTTGACCTTCCCACAGGGCTTCTGCATCTCCCTCACGGCTTTGGACTACAAGTACCAAAATCCTGTCCTGAAGCTGAGGCCTAAAGGGTGGGGCCACTTACCATGGGCATGTAATTAGTAAGCAAAAAAGTTGGGACTCGGATGAGCCTCATTATTTGAATCGTCATTAATAAATGGGGCTAATTATAGTCGTTGAAGTGATGGTTCCTTCTCTGTTGTGATTAATTCTGAATTTATTTTTAGCTTTCAGAAGAATGGAGCCTTGTGGTAGGGTTTTGTTCGGAGAAAGAGCCAGTCTATTTATGACAGCCCTCGTCAGCCAGCTCCGTCTTTCACAGGAGAAAGTGGAGAACCTGCTATTGGGTCATTCATTCCTTGTCGTTTTAGTTTTATTTTGGAACCTCAAGATTCCTCCAGGGATTTGTGTCAACTAAAAGCTACTCAACCTTTCTCCCTCCTTGGTAGAGGTGCATCAGCTACAAACGAAAGCAGCAGCTTCAGCCCGGTGCCCCTGCCAAAAGGGTTAGGAAGGCCCTGATGGAGAGGGACAAGGAAGGAGGTTGCAAGGAGCAGACAAGGTTATTAGGTACTGTTCTGCAAGCTTAGAGGATGCGTCGGCCGTAGGCCCTAGGATGGGCAGCAGTTCTCATGAACAGCTGCTGAAACGGCCTCAGCACTTCTAAGGGGTCTTGGGAGGACATTTTTCACGCTTCACACGATGCTAATAAAGGCCCCCAAGTTGGACCTGAATCCTGTTACTACAGACTTTTCTGTGGCTTGGTCTCTGTCTGCTCTGAGCCTCGTTGGAATGTCTCATTAATTTCTCCTCAAGGGAAATCCAGTTTCTTTCCTTCTATCCTTTTGGCTCAGAAGGATAGAAATTATCTGGAAGCCACGCCCGTGTGTATGTGTGTGTGTGTGTGTGTGTGTTTGTGTTTGTGTGTGTGTGTGTGTGTGTGTGTTCTGCTCTAGGCAATAATACTCAACTTAATTGCTCTAGGCAGTAAGATAACTTAATTTCTTTCATTTTTTTGATAGTACTGTGGATTGAACCCAGGGCCTCCCACATACTAGGCAAGTCTCTACCAATGGCCCACACCCTCATGCCCAGACTTTAATTTTTTCGTGTTATTTTTGGCCCCACAACTAATTTAATTCATCCACGTCTTCAGTCACCCCCTTAAGAGAAGAATCCTTGAGGCTGGAATTTGTCCTACCTTCAGAGTTCTCATATGAGGGAAATGAGAAAGTGGTTCTTTTTTCTCTCTCTCCCTAGTCTCCTCTTCAGTTATTCTTATCTTTTGTCTCTCTAGTTTCTATCATCCTTTGTCTTTCTTCATTTATCTGTTAATAATTCTGCCAAGTAAAATCACAACCATTGCTTTAGGTTAGACTCCTGGACTGCCCCAGTAGAACATCCCTTCCCACAAACAAACAAACAAATATATGTTCATATTGTATTATTTGTGATATTTGGACAGTTTAATGACAGAAGTTCATGGATAACACACTTGATGACCCTCACTCCACCATCACCATCTCCATCTATGTTGACTGTTTTTAATGTTAACTTGACACAAACTAGGCTCATCTGAGAAAAGAAACTCTCAATTGAGAAAACACCTCCATTGCACTACCTGTAAGCAAGTCTATGGGACATTTCATTAATTAATGATTAATGTGAGAGGGCCCAGCCCACTGGAAATGGAGCCAGGGGTGGGTGGTCCTGTGTGAGTAAAAACGAAAGTTGAACAAGCCAGTAAGTAAGCAGCACTCCTCCATGATGTCTGCTTCAGTTTCTGCCTCCAGGTTCCTGCCTTGAGTTCCTGCTCTGACTTCGCTCAGTGATGGATTAAAAACTGAAAGTTGAAATAAATGATCTTTATTTCATGATCTTTATTACAGCAACAGAAAGTTCTTTGATGCAGGGACAACATTTTTGTTTGTTTAATGAACTGCATTAAAATGCAGCATCCACATGAAAGAATGTACCAGGGAGGATAGAATGGATGAACTACATCGTATGGGCAGGCGAGATCACTCAGCAGGTAAAGACACTTGCCACCAAGGCTGAAAACCTGAGTTCAATCCCCAAGACCCACGTGGTGGAGAGAATGAACTGCCAAAATTGTCCTTTGACCACCATGTCTCTGCCTCACCATGCACACACACACACATACACACACACACACACACACACACACACACACCAAACAAAATATAATAATTTTTAAGTAATAATTAACCAAGTGTGCTAGCACACACCTGTAGTTCCAGAACTTGGGAGGCTGAGAGAGAAACAAATAGTAATTGGAGGTTGGCCTTGGTTCTGTGCAAAGAGAGAACCATTTCCGAACCCTTCCCAAATGCTTGCAGTGGCTTTAACATCTTCATAGCTGTTCCCCAGTGATCTACTATCCAGACTTGTAGGAATTTCATGAGTCAAGTCATCTTGTATAAACTGTTGAAAGCTCAGCTTTCCTTGACCCATGATCCATCTGTGGGATTCATCCCACTGTCTCAAAGGCAGTGATTTATTCTTCATCAGTGAATGGAGTTCTCCACAGTACGAACTCCTCCCAGCGTATACATTCCACTGTTAACAGATGTCAGATTGTTTCTGGTCTGGAGCTAGCATGAATGGTCATGTTGTAAATGTTGCTGGCATGTGCTATGGTTCTGATAAGAGTCTCCCAAAGGCCCATGAGTGGAAAGCAAGGGTGACAGCCTGTGGCACTCCTTGGAGTTGGTGGAACCATGGGGAAGAGTCCCAAATAACTGAGACTGGACTATTCTGTTTATTTAACAAGTTTTAAGGGCCCAACAACGGAGCAGCATTACTCTATTTTAATCCTCTAAAATAGAGAGAGAAGGTTAGACCTTGAAGGGGTCTTAGGAATCCTGGTTCTTTCTACCCTCTCCCTCTTTGCATCCTGGCTGCTGTCAGGTGAGCACCCCCTCTGTCACACAGAGCCACCATGATGAGTAGTACCACCAGAGGACCTAAAAGCAAAGATGTCAAAGTACCACAGACTGAAAGTGTGAGTGGAAGGACTCCTCCCTCCACAGAAGTTCACCATCTAGGATATTGTGTTACAGTAATACAAAGCAGACTAATATATGTATCTTGATGAGTATGTGAGCAAGACCCAGTTGGATGTCTTCTACAAAGAGAAATGATAGGTCGCAGAGGATGAACCTGTTCTGTTTTGGGAAGTACTATCAGTTTTCCCAAGGGCTTTGGTTCTTAGTGTGTGGGAATTACCCCTGCATATCATTAGTGGCTTTTTAAAAGGTGTTTCTTGTAGTTTTCCTCATAACCCAGCTAGCTCCCAAATAACTGAGACTGGACTATTCTGCTTATTTAACAAGCTTTAAGGGCCCAACAACGAAGCAACATTACTCCATTTTAATCCTCTAAAATAATCTGGCTACCTCCCATCAAAATCCCAGTGATATTTGCATTTTATTACTGATCTGGCTCTCTGAGATCCAGGTATTTTCTAATGGTGTCTCCCGGACTCCCTTCCTACCTCCCCCATAGCAAATTTTCACTTCCTCTCTCTCCCCTGGCTGGGAGAAAGTCTAGCCCTATTCTCTTCCCTGTTCAGTCATTGGCTGATCAGCTTTTATTGACAAATCAGAGAATAAATGGGGAACAAAGCTTACACAACATTGAGGCAGGAGATACTTAGAATAAGTATTACAGTATTGTATCCAGATGCACCCAGACATGGGGAGCAGAGAAATCTGCATTTGAATAATACAAGAATAGTCTTTACACAGTGTACAATAACGTTATGCCTACAGTATATTTTTTGCTTTGTTTCTACCTTAACTATAAATGGATGTATACTGGTGTCTCCTTGGACTGTGTCTTGCTTTTCATAATGATCAAAGGGTCAATCTCTCTCTCTCTCTCTCTCTCTCTCTCTCTCTCTCTCTGACACACACAAAGAGAGAGAGAGGGAGAGGGAGAGGGAAAAGGAGAGGGAGAGGAAGGAAGGGAGAGAGAGAAAGAGAGAGAGAGAGAGAAAGAGAGAGAGAGAGAGAGAGAGAGAGAGAGAGAGAGAGAGAGAGAGAGAGAGACTCACCTGTAGGGCTGGACTAGACTCTAACTCACAGACTCAGAGAAATCCACTTGCCTCTCTGTCTCTAGAGTGCTGGAATTAAAAACGTGTGCCACCACATCCAGCTAACATTCTGTTAAGTTAAATTCTTTTAATATAATAGGAACGAGAGTAAACACTGTAGTCCACTACCATAAAACATAATTGATTCTTCCACACTTGAGGTAGTCACACAGAGGTCAGCATATCTGGAACGTAATGATGAAGCCTGGCCCTGGGAGAACCACCTTGCATAGTATTTCTCCTCTCTCCTACCAGGTACAGATATTCGGTTGTTTTTCCATGTTGTGGGGATTGAGCCTGTGGCATCATGCCTACAAGACAAGTATGCTTATAGAGAAGCAGCTCCAGCCCAGTACAGACTTCTGTTGTTTGCTTTTATTACACGTATTTATTCATCGTAAGGGGGTGTTCAGATGTCATGTTGAGCATGTGAAGACCAGAGAAAAATTCCCTTCCACCATGTGGATCCCAGGGATTAAATCTTGCAGTAGTCCAGTTTATCAACAAGCACTTCTACGTGCTGAGCCAGCTCTCCAGCCCTCAGTACAAGTTTGTTGAGGGTAGGTGAGGTGGCTCAGGCCTAGCCTGGTTAGCTTAAGGCCTGGCCATTGCTATAAATTGGGCTTGGCTTCCTTGGCTGTTCCTCTTACTATGTGATCTCTCACACACCCTTCTCTTTCTACCCTGCCTGGAGAGTTACCTCAGATGTCACCTCACCAGAAGTCATGAGCTGCAATCTCCCAACTATGGAGAGACTTGTGAGCAAAAGTCTCCCTCTCCACTTCCCTCTCACTCTGTGTTTGTTTTTCTGTGTCTCTGTCTCTCTCTTTGTCTCTGTGTGTCTGTCTTTATGTGTGTGTGTCTGTCTGCCTGCCTGTCTGTCTGTCTCTGCTCCCTTCCCTCCCTCCCTTCCTTTTTGAGCCTCCTCTTTCTCATCTCCTTTTTGAGACAGGTCGTATTATGTAGTTCTGGCTGGCCCCAAACTCACTACATAAGCCAAGCTGGCCTCAAATTCATGGCAACCCTCCTGCCTCATTCTCTCAAGTGTTGGGATTACAAATGTATGCACTCTACTTCTCTCTTTATAAATTACCCAGACTGTTTTTTTTTCTTTTTTGTTTTTGTTTTTGTTTTTTTTTAATAGTAGGGCAAAATGGACTGAGACAATCATTAACCATTCTAAAGGAATTCTTTGTGTTTCTCTTTACTCCTTAAGATCAGGATGTCATGTACTTAATTACATGTTTTATTTGTTTTTGAGATGGGGTTATGCTACGCAGAACAGGTCGACCTGACATTACAATATAACCTAGACTGTCCTCAAACTCATGATCCCCAGGCCTCATCATCCCAAGTACTGGGATCATAGGCATGTTTCACAGTGTCCAGCTGACAGAGTATGCTCAACAGCTCCTTATGCTGTTGCTGAATGAACTAGTATGCAGAGGTGGAGAAAAGCATACTGACAAGGTGAAGGGAGCTTTGATCTGCATTTATTTTTGTTTTACGTTGCAGCTTTGAAATGCACGTTACATTCCAAAAATCTATTTGTTTCAAGTGTACAGTCTAGCGATTTGCCAGATTGTGCAATCATTACTATAATCTAATTTGGAAGCATTTTCACTACCCCAAAAGAAACCTTGTGTTTCTTTGCTTACTCTTGTCCCCTGGCAACCACCAATCTATTTACTGTCTCTATGGATCCGCCTCTGGGGACATTTCACATAAAGAAATCATAGAATTCATGGCCTTTCACATCTGGAAGCTTTTGCGTAATGGCTTTGAAGTTTGTCCGTCCTGGGGTGCAAATTGGCACTTCATTCTTCTCTAGGCTCAGTACCCATTCTGTGGCATGTTGGGTAGATAGAAGCCCTGAATTCTGTCAGGCATGAAGCAGCAAGCATTTGGGTCAGTTCCATGTTTAGTTGTTAGCCTGCTAGGCTGGCATACAGGTCTTGCATGGGTGTATATTTTTCTTCCTTCTCTTCCTCCTTCCCCTTTTCCTTTGCACTGGGGATTAAGCCCTTGCACATGCTGAGTGTTGAAGGCCTTGGCTTTCTTTCTTTTTTTCGAGACAGGGTTTCTCTGTGTAGCCCTGGCTGTCCTGGAACTCACTCTGTAGACCAGGCTAGCCTTGAACTCAGAAATCCACCTGCCTCTGCCTCCCAAGTGCTGGGATTAAAGGCGTGAGCCACCACCACCCGGCGGCCTTGGCTTTCTGAAACAGTCTCACCTTCTACTTCTGGTTGATCCTCAACTTGCAGCCTTTCTGCTTCCATCTCCTGAGTGCTGGGATTATAAGTGTACACTGCCACACTAGGTTCATGAGGTGCTGGGATGGAATCTCGGGCTTCCTGTATTGGCTGAATACTCAGTGACTGAGCTGCATCCTCAGCTCCCTGTGTTTTATTTTTTTTAGAGACAGCATCTTTGTTTGTAGGCCAGACTGAGTTCAAACTAGACAACCATCCTGCCTCAGCCTGTATCACTGTGCCTGCCCTGCACTTCTCTTTGGACAGTAGTACCACTCTGCTCTTCTAGTCTTAGCTCTATACTGGCTGATAGATACCTCACATTGCCCCATAGAGCCCTTCCTTCCTCTCTCTTTTCTTTCTCTTTATGCCTTCCCTCCTTTCCTCTCCTCTCCCATCCCTCTCCTCCCTCCCCTCTCTTGCTGTTCTCTTTGCCTGACTGTGTAGCCCAGGTTGGCCTCAGACTCCTAAGTGTTGTGTGACTGTAGGTGAGCCTTGCTGCATCTATCTCTAGAAAGCTGCTCTGGGTATGAACTCTAAGGTGTACCTTGCTTTCTCATGATCCTGGAGATAGAACCCCATGTCTTGCCTATGCTAGGCAACTGTACCACTGAGCCACACCCCCGTCCCTCCACAGTGGATACATTGCCTGACAGGCAGAGTGGGCTAGAAAAAACACTACTCCAGGTACAGTAATGCCAAAGACAAGTTTAAAGTCTTGTTTTGTGGTTCACTGGCCACATGACCACAGGCAAGCCAATCCTCTGAATTCAGTTTCTTCCCTCTTGATGTGCACATCACCATATCACCTATACCTGAGATAGGTTATTTGGTGCCAAGAATTCTGGGTGCTGTGGAGGTTGAGTCTTCTATAATAAAGACTTCCTCCTTGCAGGATAGCCCTAAATCAGTAGGTTTTTACTGAACCAGGCCACATCATCAAGTCTGGATAATTTGAAGGAAACCATGTACCTAAGACAGAGTGTTTCAATTCTCTTAAGATGTGGCTGGTTTGTTGGTATTTTTAGCAAGATTTTATTCTTGTTATTTTGTCTCCAGTTTTTTCTTTTTGAGACAGACTCACACCCTACAGCCCACACTGGCCTGGACCTCACTACATCGCTCAGGCAGACCTTGAACTTTCGGGTGGTTTTCCTGTCTCAGCCTCCTGAATGCTGGGATTACAGCTAGAAAACGTCACCCCCAGCTTAACAGTTGTTTTCTATGTCATCTCTCAACTGCAGCTGGGCTGAAGGAAGCTTGTCCATAATTCCTGCACAAGCACAAGTTGTAAGTGCACTTGTCAGGTTGCCCAGGATTCTCCTTAGGTGAGATGGCTTCAGTGCAGGCTGGGGCCCAGGGGATGCTCTCAAAGCTGGGCTGGGCCCAGCTGAGTGATGCTCTGCTAAGACCACAGTGCTAAAGTAACCCAATTCAAAGCTCAGACAAATATGCAAGAATTTAAGGCTTTTTGTACCTAATACTGAACTGACTTTGTCGTGAGTCAGCCTAAAATGCTGAGAGGTCTATGCCCAGCTGAAAAGGCCATAGGAAGCTATACAAGCTTACTGAGCAAGGGGCATAGGAGTTGGTAAGAACTATAGGCTGTGTGTCCCCTATCAGAAAAGCATGGGAGGAAGCAGAAGTAAGCAGATTTCTGTGAGTTAAGAGGTAAGCCTAGTCTACATAGTTTCAGGCAAGCCAGGGCTAAATAGTAAGGCCCTGTCGAAGGATGGGGGAAAGGGAAATAAAGAAGTAGAAATAGGACCAAAAATGTTGAGGATTTTGTAATATTTGCATATACATAATACAGTGTCTTGGGACTGTGACCCAAATCTAATGAATCTGATATTAATACTCACAGCTCAAATGTAATTTTATACAATACCTTCAGTGATATTTCTCTTCCTCTCCCTCTCTCCCTCCCTCCCCCCATCCCTCCATTCCTCCCTCTTTCTCCTCTTCTCAGGACACCCTAGTCTGGGATTCTCTTCATCTTCTAACCCTTATCTGCCAGGGCTGGGACTACAGGTGTGCGCTGTCAACCAGTCTCGATGCAGTTTTGTTTGACAGTGGACTTCTCCACAGTAACATCCTATTAGCATGGACAATGGTTTGAGTTTGGACTGTGGGTCTTCGATTAGGGATGCTCAACTGATTATAACAGCGATAGTGAAGGGTCCAGCTATTTACAGGTTAGGAAATGTACTTTAATTTTTAAGCTAGCAAAGAAAGGGGCCTTTTCCCTTATATACTCTTGACACAAGGTGTGCTTCTTCAGCACCTGAGGTCCACGAACGACTCAAGGGCAGGGAACACAAGCCCCTGCTAATGTTTGCTAATGTCTGGTGGTTGACTAAATAGGTGGATACCCCTCAGTAGACCCATCTTGAATTTAGGAGGGCTAGACCATGACACTCCCAACCCCCTAACCGTTTCCTGAAAAGCCAAAAATGTTTTTGCTCTCTCTTTTATTTAACCTTTCCAATATTTAGCCGTATCAGCCTGATTCCAAAACCTACCAACCCAGACTACTTATCCTCACCGTGTCCTCCTCTGATGTGACACACTGTCACTGGGCTTCCCGGCTTCGGCGCCAGCCTTCAAACCTGTCTTTATCCATTGTTCAGTTTCCTGTGAGTCAAGTTCAGCCAGTCTTCATGCACTACAATGATGGTCACAAACACAATCCCTTGCAGACACCTGGGAGGCAGCGCCGCCTGTCACCCACCACCAGATCTAAACTGGAGAAACCGAGGGGCGTTCCCATTCCAGCGGCTCTGGGTGGCGGGGTCGCCGGGGAGTCCCTCTGCCGGGGAGTGCCCGGCCCTCCGCGGGCGTGGCCGGTCTGGCCCAGCCCCTGGCCCGCCCTGGTCGCCTCCTGAGAGTCCCCGCCCGGCCACCGGCCGCCAACCTCGCTCCCTCGGTGTCTTCCTGAGCTCCGCTTGCTCTGGACGAGCCCCGCAGAGGGGGATGATACGGGCACCACCTCCCGGGGCAGTTGCGCCTCTCCGCTCACTCCGGCGTCCCCAGCCGCAGAAGCCTGGGGAAGTTGTCTCGTGAGCCCGCGGCCCCCGGGTCTCCTCCTCCTGAGCCCCGCCCCCCGCCCAGCGCGGGGGACCGCACAGCCGCCCGGCCCGGGGGCGTCGCCGCTCGCTCTCCGGAGTCGGTGGAGCCCGCGAAGCCAGCACTGCTGGCGAGCGTCCGCTTCCCTGCAAGCAGCGCGCGTGGCTCGGCGGCCCGGGGACCCCTGCGCAACCCCGCCACGGCGCGCGCCCAGAGCGCGGGAGCCCGGAGCACCGGGCGCCTGGGACCCCGCGCAGCCGCTGGCCAGCCCGCGGGGCTCGGCAGGGATGCGGATAGTGCTGTGAGACCCGGCGCCAGGGCCATGGCCGGCGCCCGCTGCCGGACCCTGTACCCCTTCTCCGGGGAGCGGCACAGCCAGGGGCTGCGTTTCTCTGCGGGCGAGCTGCTCACGCTGCTCCAGGTCCCGGACGGCGGCTGGTGGGAAGGTGAGAAAGACGACGGGCTCCGTGGCTGGTTCCCCGCCAGCTACGTGCAACTGCTAGAGGTGAGAGGCCAGGGCCGGGGTCGGGGACCAGCTACCCTCCAGACCTCCCCGCTTTGGGGGACGAAAGGTGCGGGGGAGGGGTTGGGGCGTGGACAGCGTTCTCCTCCTACCCAGCCGCCGGAGCACGTCGTGGCCGCTCGGGGGAAGCGAGAACTTGTTGCCTGTGCGAGTTCTGGAGCAGGCGGGCGCGCTACCGCGGATGACAGGGGCCACCAAGGGGCCGCCGAGCCCGGTGGTCTTGGCAAGGCGAGAGGGTGATGGGTGTTCGGAAAGGTGGCCCCACAGTCCGGCTTCACCAGTAAACTAGCGGTCAGTCATGCTGACCGGGGCGGGGGAGGGCCCACGCTGCGTGACTGCCTCCGGGACGCCCACTTGCTGGACCCCTGAGACGCCCCAGTTAGCAATGAGCTGGGGCAAAGCAGCAGGCTAGACCCAGGGTGCAGCTAGACCCTAGGCAGCTTCCCCTGTGCTGTCCTCTAGGATCTGTACTCTAAAGTGGCTTGTTCTTAGGGATCTGGCTTGGCCCCAAGGCTTCATAGGACTGCTGAGCCAAGTCAGCTGGCTGTTTATTGTCTGGGTGACAATTGCGAGGCCTCTTTGGCCTCTAATCACTGAGCTCATGGTCACAGTCTGAGTGGAAGCCCAAGTTTCTAAAGTCGTGTGTGTGTGTGTGTGTGTGTGTGTGTGTGTGTGTGTGTGTGTGTAGTGTAGTGTATGGCGGGGTGGGGTGGTATTTTTCAGTCCTTACTGAGAGGCTGCTAACCTCAGGATTGTCAAAAAGACTGAGCTAACTGTCACTGTCACCTTCAGTAGTGTATGCATTCCCAGGTTTTGGTAAAACCCAGCCTAAATGAAGGACTAAATTTATCTTTTACTGGGACCTATTTAAGGACAAAGTAGCAAATTTTGAATGAAAATGTTACATGCACCTCTGGCCAGGATGTGGTGAGCAGGCCTGACAAGAGTCCAGTGGCAGCAGCGTCAAATGTTTGTGTAGCCTTCAGACACACATGATGCTTCTCTCCGGTCCAGGAAACAAACTTGCTCTAAATGGACCATGGTAGCCCTCAAAATGGATCAGTAGTATTTCTAGGAGAAAGCTGTGATGAGCTTCCTGGGGTCTTAGCAGCAGCGGTGTCTCTGGGAACTCTTGGTGTGCTCTAAGAACCTGTAGCTGCAGGAGAGCTGCAGGCTTGGTTCTCTGCTTTCCTAAGTTCCATCTCTGGGGGCTACATTAAAACAAAATTAATGGAAGTATCCCTTGACAGGGAAACCTTCAGTCCCTTGGCAAAAAGCTCTCTGAGAGGCATGTGTGAATTCCTTTGGCAGCCACATTTCCCCAGGAAATACTGATGTGGAAATTTGCCTGGTGATTGTCTGTCTGGTGAAGAGGGTCCCTGACTGGATTCAACCAGCTGTTTTGGGTGGGGATTCCTAAGAACAGAGTGCCCGTGCTTTTCACTGGAGGAGGGAAGGCAACATAAACAGGCCCAGAGGACAGAGCAGAATTATCCTCTGGGTTGGCCTGGGTGTGCCTGTGGCATCCCATGGCACTTACAGCGCTAAGAAGATTCTGGTACCTAAGGACTTTCAGACACCTCCCATCTATTAATAGTACCTCCGTGCTACCAGGAAGACCCTCCGGTTGTACCTACACAAGCCATGGGGACTGTTGTCCTCCATGTTGGAAGCTTTATTTGTCTAGAGGCACAGTCTTGCCATGTAGCTAAGGCTAGCTTCAAATTTGCAGTCCTTTTGCCCCTGCTTCCGAGTGCTGGGATTCTAGGCTTGTGGCACAATATCTGTCACTATCCTCGGTTTTCAGACAAGAGAAGACACACGACAGCATTCGAAAAGCATGTCTGTCACCTAAGGAGTCATGTTCGCCTGTTAGCCTAACAATTCGGGTGGCTGAATAAATTCCTTGTGCATTTTAAACCCCAATCACCTGGACTAAGCTAAAGGAAGGGTCTAGAATGATGTATATGGAGAAGGGTGGATATTCGCCTCCAGATGGCTTGTTGGTGACAGTATCCTTAATATGACCTGCAATTCTGGGGCTAATGAGAGGATAGTTGCATCCTGGGGCAGCCTGGACCACCCCTTCTGCCATCTCTGAAGTCTGAATTCACCTATAACCAGCTGATTTTCCCAATTGTGCGGGCAAGGGTGGACCTGGCCCTATTGCCCAAGTACTGACTAGGATTCTCTTAGCACCAACATGAAGATTTGTGGATTGGGTTCTTGGTAGCTTGCAACCTTCCATGAGAACAAGCTGGACCACTAGACAGAGAGCTGGGAAGGGATAGAGGACATGCTGTGGAGTCTCTCGGGGGTGGGCTGAGTTTCATAG
>NW_022196911.1:62650120-62679639 GCF_008632895.1 Mastomys coucha
GGTGCTAAGTTGAGGAATAGCAGTGAGTAGAGTATGAAGTGTATGAATCCCGAAACTACAGAGCCTGTCAGTATCTGGGAGACAGAGGAGGACCTGTAGACTTAGAAGCTGGTTCTGCCGTAGGGGAAGAAGTCTGAGCAGAATGGACTCCATCAGCCTCCCTCGGAAAGGGTGGAGTGATTGGCACCCAGCTGAAGAACTCCGTATTCCTCACAGTGTTCCTTTCGCCCTCTGGTGGAAAGAGGGATAAAAGGAAGTGTGGTAGAGGAGGATGTGAGATACTGACAAGAATCTGCAAAGTGAACTGTCTCTCCGTGGACCTCTTCCTGGTTCAGACAAAGGACGGGAAGCTAGAGGCCAAGCTTTGCAGGAAACCCTGTGGAGGGGGAATTGGGAGCTGAACTCAGAAAGGCCTACTAGATCTGCCTTGGAGATAGCCAGTCTCAAATGAGAGCAAGATTCAGGAGGACCTGGTCACTGGGGGGGGGCATCTCTTTGTTAAAGTCTCCCAGGAACTGGAAAAATGATACAGTGGATATCTGGAAACCAAATATAGACTCTAGAAGACCTAAGCCAGGACAGAGAAATATAGGACCCAGGAACCCTGGCTGCAGGAGTCCTGGTTACTCAAGGGTGTGGCCAACCCTTCAGAGGGCACCTATTTTCCCCAAAGGTATGAGGTCCAAGCTAGTTAACTTCCCATTGCTGTGGCAAGCCACAGAGATAACAAGGGGGCTTGCTGTATAGCAAGGAGGAAAGGTATATTTTGAACCTGGGCTTCGAACTTTCAGTTTATGGTCAGCTCTTAGTCCATTAAATTATGACAAGATGTAACAGAGGACATCTCATGGTGGCCAGGAAAGGAGGGGTGGGGATGGCTTAATTCTAACCACCCCCTACCAAAACCTACTCCCCAAAGTACTCCACCACCTTCTAGGAATGCCACAGGCTGGTTACTGAATCATTAGCTTATGGGATTTGGGGGGAATCTTTCAGATTCCAACCATAACCAGACCTACCAGCCGACACCCAAAGCTGGCTGTGGTGTGTAAAGATGAGAGCAGCTGGAGAGGCCGTTCTTGATAGCATCTTCAGCCACAAAGAAAGGGAGCAGCAGAGAACCCCATGACCTTGTCTGACAGACACGATAGAAGGAGAGTGGATGGATGGGGGAGATGGGTCCAGGCTGGAGGCTGGAGAGTGCAAGCCAGGCCAGCTCCAAGCCAGGCTCTGGATCACCTCCATAGACTTGTGGACCCACACAAAGGATGATTTTCACCAGCCCTCAAGGGTGCTGGGACAGCTCCAGGGGAAGGCAGATAGAGGGGGGAGGTAGGCTCTCTATCCCAAGGAAGACTTGGCACAAAGGCTGCTCAGCCCTAAATAGACTTAGGAATTCCTTGTGGTCTGTTCTTTCTTTGGATAGAAGTCAGAGACCTAAAGGGTGGTGTAAGACCTCAGTAGAAATACCCAGAATTTGGGGAGATGACTTTAGAAGGGTGATAAGATTGGAATGCAGACACAACAGAGCTCTCCTTTAGATGGTGCTGAGGTCCACACAGACAGGTGTAGTCCTGAGAGATACTGCTCAAATCGTGCCCCCAGATGTCTGTATTGAGAACTTAACACTCAAACACAGCAGTATCAGGCAGTATTAGGTTCTGAGGGCCCCACTCTCATGAATAGATTGATCCCAGTTATAAAGAGGCCTGAAGGTGTATACTGTGAGAGCTTGCCCTTCCTCTCTCTGCCTTCTACCATGGGATGGTGCCATAAGAACGCAGAAGGTGCTACCACCTCAATATTGGATGCCACAGCTTCCAGAGCCACAAGAAATATGTTTATTTTATAAATCACCCAACTGGTGGTATTCCCTGATAGCCATTCAAAATGGAGTCACCCTCATACACAGACTTCATTAGTGCTTGTCAGTGGGACAGGGCAATCCTTGAACTCCATCTCCTCTCTTCTCCCTCTTTGCTCACTCTAGGATCATGTGATCATGTGACAGGAGGTTATAAGGAATAGCTGTGGAGGTTGATGGGTTGTACTGTGGGTAAATGAAGAGATGGACTTTTCTATTGCTAGGTAACAGAGCACCCCAGAATCCATCCTATATGATTGAGTGGCTAGAGCTCAGCTGGGCGGGGCTTCTGTTCTTTCATCTTGACAAATTCTTATGCTAAGAGAGTTCCAGTCAAATGGCAGAAGAGGGTCGAGTCCTGGAGACTCCATTGGGCTGGACTCATAGAAGTGCCAAGTTCCCTCCTCTGATTGTTCCATGTAGTCTCTTTCCACATCGTGTCTCTCCTGTAAGGCACTTTCACGTGGACTTTCTCTGGCAGGTAGTTAGAGAGGGTTTTGCTGTTGTTGTTGTTTGTTTGTTTGCTTGTTTTTTTGAGACAGAGTTTCTCTGTGTAGCCCTGGCTGTCTTGGAACTCAATCTGTATTCCAGGTTGGCCTCAAACTCAGAGATCTGCCTGACTTTGTGTCCAAGTGCTGGGATTTAACTTCTTACTTAGTCTAGTGGCCAGCTTCCCAAAACACAAAGGGGTGGCTTGTTGTGCCTTCTTAAGGCTTTAACTCAGGATGAGCACATCACTCTGCCACATGCTGTTGGCAAAGTGGGCCACAGGAACAGTCTGGCAGTAGCATGGAAGGGAGGTGGACTCAATCTTGGAGGCAGGAGCAAGATCCATGGAGGACCACCTTTCCTGACTCCCAAGGATGCTGAAGACACCATGTGACAGACAGTAGAAGGAGGGAGCAAGGCTTCAGCTCAGCTTCTGAACCAATGACAGAGGTGGGGGTGGGGTGGGGAGGATAGATCCCCTAGAAGTAGAAAAGGTGTCACAGAAATGACCTTTCAATTTGAAGACTCTGTTCCTCCATTTCCTTCCTAGGAATTTTTGGGGGGTTGTTTTGTTTTTGTTTGTTTTGTTTTGTTTCAGTCTCCAGGGATTTCTTTAAAGAGGTGCATGGTAAATAATGTCCCTGGAATCTGAAATCATGTTTGCCTGGCCAGAGAGCCTGGGCCTGTCCACTAAGCTGTCAGCACACCAGGCCAGCCTTATCATGCCAGAGGTTTGATAATTAATGGACACAGTGTCTCTGAGCTGCCTGACATTCAGGGAATGTTTGCTATGGTACATAAATTGATTTTAATCTAGAGTCATTTTTCCTGTAACATGAAAATTACCTAAAATGGGTGTGACTTTGACCTTCATGCCAATATGTTTTTTTCCTGATGGTCACTGACTTGGTTCACAATTAGGGTTGGTGGCTCCCCAGGTGTGTAATTGGGACCAAAATTGTGCCATTTTCAGAATCTTCCTGCCATTCAATTAGGGGCCCACAGCAGCAGCAGCTGCTGTTTGAGCATCTACCTTTGGCCATAGCACTGTCTCTCTCTGCCCAGCAGGAACCACTCTTCAAAAGCACCATGTGCTGGCCGGGCCATGCGGCCACTCACAGTACTTTAAAGCATTGGGCAGAGCTTCTGGGCTTTATGGACACCAAACATCTTCACAAAAGTTCCCTTAGCAACAAGCCTGCAGGAATCCCCGACATCTGACATCCACTGGGCAAATTCCTGCGATCTATGTCCACCTAGAAACATGAACGAGCTACCACCTACCTATAATTTCAGCCTAAAAAGACCAACTTGTGTCTGTCGGCCCGGCAGACCCTCACTGGGAATGCTGTGCTGGCCTCACTGATGAAGGGATGTGCATGGTAAACCAAGAAACCCTGTGTACACGTGCGGTATTGTGACGGTTAACAGACTACCCACAAGGAACAGCGATCCTAGGACGTGCTCCCTTATCATCCACAGCAGCAAGGTAATACAAGGCAAGCATCTTTGAGAGAATGCCCTGGCCGATCCCCCTGCCCTTAATTGTCAAATTAGTAATTTCCTCTTTTCCTGCAGAGGTAAGGATTCTGGGGTGGTGTTTTTACATCTACAGAAAGAAGCAGACATGGCTGCCAGCAGGTGTGCCTGGCTTCTCCTTTGACAGGGCGGAGCATGAGGCAACATAGTAAATGCATGCATATTTACTACGCATAGTAAATACATAGTGAAGTCTATGTGGAGTGAGTTTGGTGGGGAGAGGGGACCCTGGGGACCAAACCCAAGGCCTTACACGTTCAGCAAGTGCTGAGTCTCTGAGCTGCTTGCCTCGCCCCGATGTGGAGTAGTATCAGCATCTGCTTATGTTCTTCTGTCCCATTTGGTATCTCCTCCATGTGCTCTCTGATAAAGCTTTGTTTTTATTCCACTCACTTCCCGGTTCACTGAATCTACTTCCTTTCTCAAGCTCTAAATTCAAGTCCTGGTTGAATTCCCAGGCACTCAGATTTCACACATCACAACTAAGTCCATAATCTCTGCTCTCGCCACCGTCCTCTGCCCACCCTCCTGACCGGGGGAAGGTCACCTCCTCGGTCTACCCCTGTCCCTGATGCTTGAACCCCTCTTCCTCTTCCTCTTCCTGTCCTGTCCTTTATCTAGGAAGTCTGCCCTTCCTCCCTCAGTAGGTTCCTTGGAGCCTTCTCTTTCTGCACTTGCCTTGGCAAAGTTTTTCTAGCAAAGGCCAGGAAATGTTTTCTAGGCTTTGTGAGCCAAAAGGCAAAATGAAATTGAAGCCGGTGCAGGAGGTAGTGAAAGGTGAGGCCATAGGTGCTCTGCCACCACCCCACAGAGCTGTTGTGACAATACAAAAACTACCCTAGGTCATCCAGAAACCTGAGTTTGTGGTAGTGCTCTGAGAAAACATCGGTTTGTTTGTTTCTTTGTTTGTTTAAGACAAGGTCTCATGTAGTCCACCTTGGCTTCAAATCCATGATGCAGCTAAGGATGACCTTGAACTCTTCTTGCCCCTACCTCCCAAGTATACCCCAGGCTGTCCTTGAACTCATTGAAATCTACCTAAGCCTCTCAAGTGCTGGGATTACAGGTATGTACCACCATGTCCAGCTTCTCTTTGGATCATAAGTGTCCTCAGAGGTGGATATAGTAAAGGGTTGGTCCTCATCATGGTATTAGTGGGGCAAAGGGAAACTAAAGAGTGGAGCCAGTCTGGAGGTCTTAAGGTTATTAAGAGCATGTTTTCCAGTCTCTTTTACTTTCTATCCAAGAATTTTTTTTTTTTAAAGGACATCATGTTTCACCCCATGCTGGTCTGGAACTCATCTTGAACTTGTGACAGTCCTTCTACCTCAGCTTCTAGAGTGCTGGATTTACAAGCAAAAGCCACCATGTTCAGCCTTGGGTTAGTGGTTTGCTCGGCCACAGGTTCCCAGCATATGAGTTTATTATGTCCATAATGCACAAAGTTCATTTTATACATTGTTACTTAAAAAAAAAAATATACCCAAATCTGGCTGGAGAGGTAGCTGCTCTGTGAAGAGCCCTGTCTGCTCTTACGGAGGGCAGGAGTTCTGTTCGCAGCATCCGTATTAGGCTACACAGCGCTGCCTGTAACTTTATCTCCAGGAGATCTGATGTCCTGCTCTTTGTAGCTGTGTGCACATGAACACACACACACACACATTAAAAACAAACAATCCTGAAATCGAAGGAAAACAAGATTGCTACAGGAAGGAGCAGCGTCACTGAATAAATAGACCCTTTCTAATAAGAAAACAAAACACCACCAATACATCCCATCTTACTGTAACTCAGGGCCTGCAAAGGTAACTACAAATATTTATTTATGATTTTTTGAGATTACACTTCATTTATGTAGCTTTGCTTGGCCTTGAACTTGGGACCATTCTCCTAGCTTTACCCCCTATTGCTTGGGATTACAGGTGTGCACTACCATGCTTGGCTACAAAAGGCACTTTTAAAGAAAAAAAATGTAACAAAGTTTTGTTTTTTTTTCCTTGTTCTTCTTTTTAGATAGGGTCTCGATAGGTAGCCCAGGTGGGCCTAGAACTGATTATGTAGCCCAGGCTTGTCATAAGCAATCCTCCTGCCTCAGCCTACCTACAAGTGCTAGATTGCAGGAATGTAAAACCACAACCCTCTGTCAACGAAAAGCATTAGGAGTGTGCATGGTATCTGACCTCCAGTTGTACTTCTAGTCTGAAAGCCTCTGTTTGACAAGGCATGAACATCACCATGCCAAGCAAGCACTTCTTAGTAAGGGCAAGCTTAGCTACCATCTAACTCCTCGAGAGGAATAGTTTAAAATGAGTTTACCTAGGCTTAGTCTCAGATCAACCTTACCGAAGGGCTCAATAACTAAACTAAAATGGAATTTCAAAATTCAAAATGTTGCTTAGTGACATTTCGGAAGCAAAAGGAGATGGCAGCATCAGGACATGCATTACAGTCAAAAACGCAGGGATGGGGAGGACTGCGCCATACGAAGCGTTTGTGGCTAGAACAGGTCGAAGGGCTCCGCCCACACTGGCTCAGGCCACATCATTTTAGATGGCCCCAGTTACAGCAAGTCTTTGCATTTTGAGAGGCGAATTTGGGCTTTTTTTTTTTTTTTTTATCTTTTGAGAAAACCGGATTTCATCCGCAGCCAAGTCTAGTGTGTCTCTGTGTGTGACTGCCTGTCTGTCACCTTGTTTCAGAAAGCATTTAAGGCATCCTACCAAAAAGCATATGGTACAGAAAGATAAAATCACAAATATACGAGGGAACCTGGGAAAAGGAAAAGAAAGGGAAGCGGGGGTGAGGGCTGTTGAAGTGAGGGCAACTGAGACCAGTCAAGTTTCTCAGGGGCAGATAAGAGCCGCAGCTTCTGGTAAGGATGTTTTGAGTGGTTTGTAATGAAGAGATGTTCTGGAAATGGTCGCATTATGAGCTGGTGTGATGTCAGGAGTGGTGAGGACAAACCGTAACAGATAGTTCTGGAGTTTCAGTGGCTAAAACAACATAGTTTGCCTCTTGTGCTGAAAGTCTGTTGCAAGGTAGTTTGGGGCTAGAAGCCTCTCCAGGATCCTGGGAGCAGGGAGCACCCCCCCCACCCCCGCCCAGGAATGGCAGAATGGCGTTAGCATTCTAAATCTTTTGAACAGAAGGCTAGTGCAGGAAGTCTGTCTGACCTGTCTCCCACCTCCATTCCCTCATCTCTACCATTTTACTTCCTGAGCTAGGCTTTCTTTTTGAGATGTTCCTCATCTACCCACAGGACAGATCCTCCTACGGTTGACACCCTGCTCAGTCCAGCTGAAGTTTGTCCCCAACTAGTATGCATTCTCCAGACCTATATTCACATCTCCTGAAAACCATCCTTCGTCAAAATTCGCTTCCAACTCTGCAGGCTTCCTCTTCCCTTGTCCCTGAGAAGGTGCTAAGTGTTCAACCATGTGGTCTTCCACTAAGCATGACTCCAGAGTCTTCATATGTTAATCCCCACCTCTGTCCACTGCCTGTTTTTAAATTGACTCTGATCACCAGACCTCCATGAAGTGGAGACAGAGTTACTTCTTTCCCGTAGATTCCTTTTCATCAGCTGTCCTGGCATTGAGTACTCCCTGAGTCCACTCCACAGAGACATGATCAGTTCCTGATTTGAGCCTTTACTTTTTTGTGTCTCTCTTTTATGTACTATGTACTATGCAGATACAACCTAGGCAGCACACTATGGCTAGTAGTTATAAACTCCCCTGTGTGTGTGTGTGTGTGTGTGTGTGTGTGTGTGTGTGTGTGTGTGTGTGTGTGTTGGGGGGGTAGTGTGGAAAGATGGATCAGTGGATAAATTACTTGTCTTGCACCTTGTCAGATCCCCAGCACCTGTTTGTAAATCCCTGCATTCAGGACGTAGATTTGGGTCCCTGGGGAAATTATCTAGCTAGAACACTCTAGTGGTAAGTCTCTGGTTTACTGAGAGACCATCTCAGGTTAACTAAAGTGGAAAGCAATTTAAGAAAACACCTAATGTCAACCTCTGGCCTTCCCACACACTCACGCACATATCTGCATGCATCTGCGCATATGTGTAGATATATCCATGAGCATATTACACACACATACCCAAACAAAATACAAAACTAAAAAACTTCCCTTGGGGAGCCTTTTGAGACTCTCCTGTCCTGCACTGCTCTGACGGGCTCCTTTTTTGGAGAGCCTGCCGGTTCACACAGGTTCTGCCCAAAGTCCTTCTAGACAGATGTCAGCATCCATCATAAAACCCTCCCCGCTTCCTCATTGCCTGTCAGATGCAGAGAACCAGAGAACGCCAGGGTTAATCAACAAGAAAACTAATTAAGTTGTAAGAATTCTTCCGAGGTGCTATTTTAAAAACTGTACCGAAACAATTCCTCGTCCTAATTTAATCATCAGGGAGAGCATCCTTATTTTAGCAGCGGCTCCTGGAAGGCCCGTCATGGAGGCATCTGCTTCTGATTTGTCGCATAATTTAGGAGTCGAAGTAGGAAAGCGGAACTTTAAATTTAGTTTGAGTCTACTGTTCTCATTTAGCAAGTGTTTTATTGATAGATAACTCCCAGCGTTTGTTGCGCTTCAAGAGGAAAAAAATATAGCTCCATTGAGTCGTTGATAATCAAGGGCATGCTCAACACAAAATCGAATCTAGGACCCAGTCTAGGATTCCTGTAGTATAAACAAAGGGGCCAAGTACCACAGTTAAATCAAATCTCACGACTGCGTCTGCACTGAGCCACACACCCCAGTCCTTTCACTGGACACTGGCAACACGGAACATTTCTGTGACTTCCTCCAAAGGTTTCCTTCTATCCCTCAAGCTGTTCTCCATGGATATCAACTGGGTATGCTCTGATTCCATGGAGCCTGACATCTCCATCTTTATGGGATGAATGGGAGCTTGCAGGTGAAAGGCTCAGGTCCCAGGAGACTGCCCTGCCTCACACACTGAGGCCACCTGCACCCCGCTGTCAACTCTATTTCATATCTACCACACAGAGAGGCTGCTGCTGTTGCTAGCCTCCAGGTCCAGGTTTGACCGGCAAGGTGTATGGGTGCACCGAGAGGTATATTTTACTTTATCTAGAAGACATGTTAAATCCTGGAATTAGATCAGATGTTGGGTTTTTTTTTTTTTAAAGTGGATTATGTGGAGCTGAGGGAGGTCATGGAAGGCTTGAGTTTTGGAATTAGACCTCTGTAAGTATATTTAATCTGAGGAAAGAGATATGGTGGCGGCTGATGTTCCTGTTTGCCCACAGTGGGTCCCTGTGGGAAAAGCAGGGGGCAAAAACCTAACCGTGGACAAAGGGCACTGTTCAGCCCACAGTAAAAGAGCTGGCAGGATGGAAGGATGCAGGCAGAGTGATGGCTGACAAGACGCAGGCCCAAGGCCTGGATGAACAGCATCAGTGGTAGGGAATGAGCCGGGGAGAGTCTTGTGCACTATGCCCAACATTAGAAAATGCGTACCCTCAGGACGTGGCCTCCAGCTCTTGAGGCTGTTTGCTAGCTCCAATGGGAAGCTGGTGCTCTGTGTGGACACGGTTGGGGGCTGCTGCAAACGTGAGCCCCCCTGCTGTCCCAGTTGCCACCATCACAGCACAGTCAGTGGTGGGGCTGCCTCCCAGATGTGGGCAGCAGAGAGCAGGTCAGGGGGGTTAGCCTCTGCGGCAATGGATTCCCTGCAGCTGCTGTGCTGCCTGAGAGACTCCAGGCCAGTGCAGAACTGTAAGTTTTATAGAGCTCCCATGAGGGTCAGAGAAAGAGCCTGAGGCCTGCACACACCCTGGGTTCTTCATGCTTCTGGTTTTGAGCCAAGTTGGACTCAGTTGCTGCCTGTTAATCGGTGTTTCCACTGGGTGGGAGGCTGCTAAGACCTCTTTCCATAACCACTCTGAGATCACTGTACAGGGAGGTCTTGGTGCAGCATGTAGGTAAGACAGATGTTCTGGGCTTCTCATGAGATCCAGGCTCAGATTCTAAGACTTGGGGTAGAGGCTCGGTTTACGCATTGCTTTGCTTCCCACTGCTTTCTGGGGATGCTGTGGATCTTGGGGAGACCCCTGGGAACCCCACTGCAAGCACTCTCTTAGGAGCCTTGGGGTACACACAGGGTCTTGCCAGCCTAAAACACATAAAGCTGCAGCTTCAGCTCTCTTTACTTTGTGGAAACTGTTACATAAGAGTCCCCGTTGCTAGGGTTGGGCTAATTGGTCTTAATTATTTTTTTTTTTAACCTGGTCTGATGGGCTTCTGACTTCCTGGACACTCTTGGAAGAGAAACTTCTTATAATGAGGAATTTTTTTCTTTTTTTGGTGGGTAAGGGCAGAATGAAGTTCTAGAGACTGCTAACGGATGTCAGAATTTCTTTTCTCATCTTTTACCTGTTCCTGGAGCAACGGAAAGGTCCCAAGAGCCTAAATGAAGCACATGTTCCTCCTCGATTCCCCGTCTCTATGCTAAGGATAGAACTCAGGCCCCTTGTGTATGCTAAGTACTCTCTCCATTTCTTTCTATCAGTCTGTCTGTTTCTCTCTGTGTTTCTCTGTGTCTCTCTATCTCTCTGTGTCTCTTTCTGTCTCTGTCTGTCTGTCTGTCTGTCTGTCTGCCTCTCTCTCTCTCTCTCTCTCTCCAAACACACACACACACACACACACACACACACACACCACTTTTTGAGGCTAGGTCTCTGTAGACTAGGTTAGATGTAGTCTGGAAGGGCCTTTCTAAAAGTGTTGCTGTGGGGCACTGAATCAAGTTCTCATCATTTGATCATTCCAGACTAGAAATGACGTCACCAAACTGCTTATCTTCCCAAGTAGGACCTGCAGGTTCTGGCTGTCTTGGGCTTTATCTCCTTGTCCCTGGGTTACTACTGCAGCCCTAACAGTGAGACTGCTGGCTATTTTCCCTGGTGACGTTTTTAAAGCTGATTGAACACAGCACTCTCTTGTTTGAAGTTTCTAGGTTTTTTTTCATTGCCGAAACAGTAAGGTTGAATGTCCCTTAGCTGAAGTGTTTTGATCAAAAAGCATTTCAGATTTCTGAATGTTTGCTTATATGTAATGAGATCTTTTGGGTACTGGACCTAAGTTAAACAGAAGTGTATGGACGAGGACAAGTGTGCATGCACAAGTGTTTCATGTACCTGTGTGCATTTATGTGTGTGCACGTTTCTGAAGATTGACTCATTGGCTTACACATGCTGGACTCCTATTCTGGTGCTGGTGTCTCATTACACCATTAAACTACATCCCTGCCTTAGTTGTATTTTTTATTTTGAAACTCAGTCTTACTAACTTGTCCAAATGGGCCACAAAATCTCTCTGTAGCCCTGGCTGGCCTTGAACTTTTGCTCTTCCTGCCTCGCCCTCCCAAATACCTGGGATTACAGGATTGCACCACAGTGCCCAGCTCCTCTGGTCTTTTTAATCTGCTTGTTTTCACCACGTCTCATCACATGAGGTCAGTGTGGAATTTTCCATTTGGGTCTTTATCATGTGGGTGGAGCATTTTGTTTTGGATCTGGGGTTTTGAGAGTAGGGAAGGACAACTGTAGAGCTTTAGCTGAGCCTGCAGAGTCTGAAACCAGCCCTGGCTGCCTTCTTAGTTTTTCCCTTACCATCGCCCTTCTGTCTTTCTGTGACTTTGCTCTCCAGGGTGTTTTCTTCCCAACACTGTTGCTTCTCCCTGCAGTGCGTGTTCTCCTCCCAGGCTTGTTCTTTCTCTTTCTCCCTTTTCTGTTTTTCTTTTTTGGACAGTTTTATTGAGATATAACATTCACTAGAAGCAAACAAAACCATATAAGATATAACATTTGTTTTAACATTTAATATGAGCTTAATTTAACATGAAAATGTTTGTTTTAACATTCATGGAATTGTATATTGGTTACCATGGTTCCTTTTAGAATATTTCTTTTATTAATCATTTTATTCATTTACATTTCAAATGCTATCCCCCTTCCCTGTTACCCCTCCACAAAAACCCCATCCCATCCCCCTCTCCCCACTCCCCTTTGCCTCCTCCACTCCCACATCATTGCTCTAGCACCTCCTTTCACTGGGGCATCAAGCCTCCACAGGGCCGAGGGCCTTCCCTCCCAACAATGTCAGATAAGGCCATCCTCACATATACAGCTGGAGCCATGGATCTCTCCATATATTTTCATCACCTTTCAAAGAAGCCCATATGTGTTCCTTGCTCCTTAGTACTCACCACCTCAGGCTCAGGTGACCACATCCTTACTGCTAGTAGATTTCCTGTTCTAGTGATTTTCCGTAAATGAAGTCATATCTGGCTTCTTCCACTTAGCATGATGTTCTTTTTTTATTATTCTTGAAATTATAGTATAATTAAGTCATTTTCCCCTTCACTTTCCTCCCCCAAAGTCATCCCAAATATTCCTCATGGCTCAAATTCATAGCTCATTTTTTCATTAATTGTTATTACATGCATATATGTATACCTACACACATATATATTCCTAAATGCAATCCTCTTGGTCTGTATAATGTTACTTATATATTCATGTTTTCAGGGCTGACCAGTTGGTATTGGATAGCCTGTTTGTACTCTTCCCCCAGGAAGGCTACTCCTCCCAGGCTCAGCTCTCCTCAGTTGCCTGTAGGTCTTTGTGTGGGGTTGAGGCCTTCTGGTCTTTCCCCTTCCACTTTAGTATGTCTGTTGTCATCCTGCGCAGCCCATGTTTAGGAAGTCATGATGATGAGACTTGACAGGTGTAGTTTCTGACATTGCTAGGAGACACAATAGCACAGCAAATTCTCTGACCCTCTCTCTCTTACAGTCTTTCTGCCCAATATTCCAAAAGATCCCTGAGCCTGAGGCTCAGGAGCCGTGTTGTCGATGTATCAGTTGGGCCTGGGCTCCACAACTCTACATTTTGGTTTGGTTGTGGTTTTCTATAATGGTGTCCATCCATGGCAAACAAAAGTTGCCTTGATGAAGGGTGAATACCATATTTACCTGGAAGTACAAAGACAAAATAAGACTGTAGCTAGGGATTATGCTACGCTACCTTAGTAAAGTGACAGTTGTAGGTTCCCTTCCAACATCCATAACCTCACTAGCTGAGGATAGTTGGCTAGGTTTCTAGTACCAGGCATGATTTCCCCCTTGTTGAGTGGGTGTCAAATCCAATTAGAGAGCTGTTGGCTACTGCCAAGGTATGCATGTCTCTACTACTTCCTTAGGGTCATTGTGCTATGCTGGTTATTGATGTGGTTCACAGATGTAATAGCTGGGTATGACTGTTGGTTGTGTCCATACTTACTTGTGCCGTGAAAACTGGTTCCCAGGGTGGAGACATTCAGGTCAGTTCCAACTTAGGGTCTTAGGACTTAGTGCGTGGTGTCTTAGGACTTAGTGCATGGTGTCTTCAGCAGTAGGAACTACTTCTGCCTCTAGGGAGTAACCAAGGGTAATGGCAATAGCCTGTAAACTTTTAGAAGTCTCTTGGACAACCCTGACCAAACATCTGAAAAGAATTCTCAGCTTGGTGGGGTTTTGTTTCTTTGTTTTTTTTTTTTTTATCTTTTGAGTTTTTTGTTTGTTTGTTTTTGTTTGTTTTGAAGATAGTCTTCAGTTCTTGGAGGGAACATTTCAGCCTAAATAGCTTAATGTTCACATTGTAGCTTATATTAGCACTTTCTTCCTTTTCATGACCAAATAATATTCCATTATATAGATGGCACATTGGATTTACCCATGTGCCAGTGGTTGGACATTTGGGTGGGTTTCCTTTTTTTGTTCATTATTAATGTTGCTTCTGTGGATATTTGTGTGATAAGCATTGTGTTTTCACTCTACATTTCACTCTGTAATTGCTGGATCATGTGGTTCCTGTTTTTTTGGCATGTTGAAAGGTTGCTTCCCCAACAGTGATGGAAGTGTCCTTGCCAACACTTGCTCTTATCTGTCTTAAACTGTGAAACTGGTTCTTTTTGTAGTGTGGCTGCATTTACCTGATGACTTGTCATGCTGAGGATCACATCACAGGTTTTGGCTGTCGCTTTTGAGACTTGGTCTCATGTAGTCCAAGTTGGCCTCAAGCTTACTGTGTAGCCAAGGTTGGCTTTGAACTCCCAGTCCTTATGACTACCCACTTCTGGGGTTACAGAAACACTGCTATGCTCTCCCTGCCCCCAACACAGACACACAGACACAGACACAGGACACAAATACAGACATACACACACACATACACATTTATTAGTTTTTGTATCTTTTCTGGAGAAAAGTCTATTCTAGAGTCATTGTCCCTTGGCACATGTTTGTCTTTCTGCCGCGGTTCCCCCATCTCTCCATCCAGATGAACATTCTGAGGACATCAGTTGCTCTCACACTGGTCTCACAATACAGATTTCTTCTTGGGTTGTGCAGAAGGGCACAGAGGTTCTCCTCACCAGAGGAGTACCCTGAGTGTCCTCAGACTCAGGTCAATTCTGACATTACCTGAGGATGACATCAGGCCTCCATGTTTGAGGGCACAGTGCCAGAAGCCATTCTAGTCCCTGTGCTTCCTTCTTGCTGGTTACATTTGCTGTCCTTTGTTCTCATCTTTGGGTTCAGCTGGTTTGCTATAGCTTTGGAAGTCAGAGAAATAATGACATAACCTTATTTGAAGGGATACAATGAAGCTGATGATCAGGGGTTGAAGGAGTGGGAGTTCCATGTCCTCTCTTACAACCTTCCAGGAACTTCTCCACCCACACCTTTGGGGTTCTATACCTCTTCACTCAGACCTTTGGGGTTCTATGGGCATTTCACTCTGTAGGTATGATTGACTAAGTTATTGGTCTTTGGGATCAACTCATCCTTCATCCCCTGTTTCCTCCTTGGAGTTGGGAGTAAAATGTCTTGATTCTCTAATCCTGTGTGGGTCTGTCCTGTGACCAATCCCTAATTTGAAGATAGGAACTTCAGGCCATCAGTTACCTTAATAGGTAAGTACAGACAAAATAACAAGATACTTTGGAGATTCTCAGGATTTTAATGTATGCCCAGAGTCCTGGTTTCTATCCCACAGCTTCACTAACCTGTTCCCACTCCTTGGCTTTCGGTCCCGATCTCCTTGAAAGACTTTACTGACACATTGTCATTCACCCTACATGCCTGGGCTCCTTCATCCTCTGGGGTCCCTAAGGCCAAGCAATCTTTGTAGACCTGGCCTCTAGCTCAAAGCCTGGTCCGGGGATACCATAAGACTAAGAAGGATCATTCATTTTGACAGGGATGCAGGTAACTATGGTTCTGTCCTCCACCATGATTGTTACTTGATTTCACACACACAGAAAAAACAAACGAACGAACAAAAAATAAAAAGCCACAAGAATTTGATGACACTTGTGGAACCTCTGTTTCCACCCAGGCATCTTACACCCACGGGTTGTGATTAACATGACGGACTGGGAAGAGCGTGTATGTGACTCAAGGCAAATCATGTCTGTCACGGCACAAACTTGCTTACTCAGCCTCCAGGATGTGAATTGTGTCACCTCGTGTCTGAAAGGGCCTTAGTTGGTATTGGTTACTAATGAAGTGAAAAACAGGCACCAAAGAAGTCAGCCTCTCTTGCTGCTGACTTGACTACTGGGTAAATCCTACAAAGGAGGAATTTTCCATTGCTACGACCAGCACCTGAGAAAATCAGCTTAACTGAAGGGAAAGGCTTCTTTGAGATCACCCTTTCAATCCACGGTCTGGCCTTGTAGCTTTGAGCCTGTGACAGCATAGTGAGTTGTGACAAATGCGCGTGGTGGACAGACCAGCTGCTGCAGAGAGAGGAATCCTACTGTCCCCATCAGAGGCACAGTTCTAAGCTCCTTCAAGGTGAATTTAAACTATTAACTTAGACCAGCCTCCTCTCATCCAGAGGTTCTGGATGATAAAATGCAGCATAGATTGGAATCTTAACAGCAAGTCAGTAATTAAGGTGAGTCTTAGAGTAGGTGGTGGATAAGCCATAGTATAGACAGATCTTTCTGCAGCAGATGCATTCAGATGCCCTAGATGTTTCTCTGCCCAGAAGAGGTTACTGAACCGAATAAATTCTCTTGATCTCATTGCCTCTCTCACACAGTCTTGTGTGGCTCAGGCTGGCCTCAAGCTTGCTATGCAGCTGAGAGTGGCATTGAACTATTGATCTTCCTGCCTCAAACTCTTTAATGCTGGGATTACATGTGTGCCTGCCATCGTACCTGGTTTTCTTTTCTTTTTCCTCCCCCTTCTCCTCCTCCACCTTATCCGCTTCCTCCTCCCCCCCTCCCCTCCTTCTCCTTCTCCTTCTCCTCCTCCTCCTCCTCTTCCTCTCTTTTTATTTCTTTACATAATCTGTCCATATATCCCAGGCTGGCCTCAGACCCCCATGGCCCTCTTGTCTCGGCTTCCTGAGTGCTTAGGATTCCAGGTATGTACTACTGTGGCTAGCTATGATAAAGACTTTCTTGTCAGGGACACCAGAAGAAAACCGAAGAGTGTCTTCCAGTTGGGACCTGGCAGAAGGGATGTTGACAGTTTCCTTTAGCAACTCACTCAGACATAGTCTCTGAAGTCCTGAGCACACTTGCCAATCCTGTCCTTGTCACTTGGTCTTTACAGTGGCATCTGCAAACCCTCTGTAAATCCCGTTTCTTCAATTTCCTAGGTTAACCAGGATGCAGAGATGTCTGTCCCCACTTGGGCTTGTGATGGTTGTTTAGGCAGGAGGGCAGAGAGGACCCTCCCCCAAACTCCGTTGGAACCAGCAGGAAGCATCTGGTCTGGAGCACACAGAAAAAGGGAGGGTGTGGTCCTCTAGCTGATAACAGTGTGTTCAGGAGCAATGTGTGGTTTAGTCTTACGGATGCTTGCACAGAGAGTTCTGAGTCAGGCTCTGTGTCTGCCCCAATGGTGCATGTGGCTGGCAGAGAGCTGGCTGGGCTCTTCCTGGGTCTCACATTGGAAGAGTGAAGGAGAATAGCAGCTAGCTAGCTGCTCTTTGTAAGAGTTTCTCATAGAGGCATCCTGGATGGTTCCCAGGGGGAGGAGAGCCCTGTGAGTGGAGATGCTGGGGTATAGTCAAACACACTGTAGAGACGGAGGAAGCAGTGTTGGCCTCAGCCCTTTGCCTCTGACCTGGCTCCTAGCCTGATGTATCAGTGTTACCATGACCTTAATACCTGACAGAAACAACTTGAGGGAGCAACGTTTGCTTTGGTCCATGGTTTAGGATAATTTTGGTCCATCGTGATGGGGAAGTTATATTGGAAAAGCTCTGCATGTGGAGGTGGGCTCAGGAAGGAGAGATTATTTGTATCATGGATGATCAAGAATTAGAGAGTGGATTAGAACCAGAGACCAATGTAACTGCATGCCCATATGGACCTCTACCTCCTAAAGGCTGTACAACTTCAAGCTAGCATCATGAGCTGAGGAGTAAGAGATCAAATATGAGCTTGTGGAGGAACATTTCAAATCCAGCTCATAACACCCAAGAAGCCAGTGATGGAAGAATCCATGCGGGGGCAGGCAGTCATGCATGCCTGAAAGCCTCTACCTTGCAGGTCTGGTTGCTAGTGCTGGCTTCAGGGGGACTTGGCTAGTTTTCATCCTATATCTAATCTCCCTCCCCAGGGTGCTATAACACAGACCTTACATCCCTAGGGCATGGTGGGACACAGTTTGGAAGTCGTCACTTCTCCATGTCCATGTTGATGTTGCTGTCAGCCATGGCTGCAGTGAATGGCAGGGCTATGGTATTTGGGGTGCACCGTTCCTCCCCGTGGCTTCTCTGCTTTATTATTAGTCTTGTGGAAATGATTTCTCAAGAATCAGTAGAAGGTGTAAATTATGCTTCACTGGGAATCGTGAAAAAAAAATATGTCTACAGCTAGAGCTACAAACCAGGAGCTATATGAGACCCAGGCAGGGTTAGCACCCACACAGGCAGCTGTGTGCCCAATTACCAGTAAGTTACCTGTCTGTTACTCTCCATCATTTGTAGGGAGAAGGCAAACAGCCACATTTCTAGCCTGCATCCCATGAGAGAAGGCTAGAAGGAGTGGTTTGAAGGTCTCTGACATCCCCGTAGCAGGCACAGACTTTCCTTTAACCTGGTCCTTAGTAATGGTCTCTTATGTGACTCCTGGACCAAGGACCTCAGGCTGCAGGGGTCATCAACAGTGTCCTCCCTGAGTTTTCATCTTATCCTTAAAATGGCTCCTTATGGCCTGAAGTATCGAGGCCCTCTTGTCCAGGCCTTGTGCAGACAGGGTCCCTGAGCAGATGTCACCTGGCCTCCCCTGCTCTCCAGGCTCCTCTTTGCCTGTCCTGGGAACAGCCAGACCCCTTGACAGATTTGTGCTTGGCTCAGTGGTTACTCCTGTCTAAAGCTCTTCCCTTCACGCCTCCCTGGGCATCGTGGTACACATGTGGCCTGAGTGTCCCCTCCTTGCCCTCGGTGTGGAGTGCTGAGGCCCTGGGATCTTTAGGAGGTGGAGCTGTGTGGGATGTTGTTAGGCTGTTGGGGGTGCTAGCCTTGGAAAGGATTAATTAGCTTCTATGGGACCCCCTAAGTTAACTTGGGTGAGATCTGTTTTTAAAAGGGCGAGCATAGTGCTTCTTGCTCCAGCCTCTCTCTCTGTTTCTATAGTTTTATCATTTCAATGATTTATGACCTTAACCAGCACCCACTTATGGATTGTACCAGACCCTCCAGAACCATCCAGAACTGTGAGCTGAATAAGCCAGCCACCTTCCCTCCCTCTACTTTCCTTCCTCCCTTTCCTCCCTGTCATCTCCTCTTCACCTTCCCTCTCTTCCTCCCTCCTCCCCATCTCTCCTTCCCTCTTTAAAAATATATTTCCTGAGATATAATATTGCTATACATAGTCCAGGCTGGACTAGAACTCCTGCCTCAGACTCTCAAATTCTGGGACTATGGGTATATGCCAACATGCCCAAAAACAAACCTTACATTTTATAAATTTTTCCAGCCTTGGATATCTTATTGTAATAACAACAACAAAAATAGATGGATACACTCAGAAATGATAATCCAGTCAAGGTCTGTCCAGGTAGACCTTTTTTGTTCCTTGCTGGTTTTTGGACTCTCCCAGCTAATCTCTCCTCCCTCCAGCTTCTGTGGCACCCTCCTCTTTGGATTGTAGGGACTGGTTTATTTGGTGTTTTGACCCACTAAACTCTGAGCTCCTCGGGGCTGGGTAAGGGTGTCATAAACTGTAACAGCTCTGGCCTGGGACATGACTTGGCATTGGCTGGCTGGATGGATGATTACTTGGTGGCTGGCTCTGTGGAAGGACGAGGTGGATGGATTCATGAGAATAAAGGGAGAGCTTACCTTCGGGAGCCTGGCACACATTTTCTGAATTAGAGCTTACAGCTTAATTTGTTTTTCTCTGAAAAGAGGCAAACGGCTTTGGCAATGTGAACCTTGGTGTCATGGAAAACTAAGAGTGGCTAGCTCTGGGTTGATAGGGAATGTTCGTCAAAGGTCTGGGTATCTAGGGCTTGGTGCTCAGCCAGATGTGGAAACAATGGGGGCTTGAGTTGAGTGAAGAGAGATTAGACTGGTGAAGGCTTGTCCTAGAAAGGACCTGTCACCCCTCTCCCTCTAGATCCCCTCCATCACCTTCCCTCCCCTCTCTTCCTCCCTCCCTTCCTTCTCCCTCTTCCTCATCTTACCTTTCTCCCTCTTCCTCTCTTCCCCTCTGTCTTGTATTTTGACCTGGTGTCTGATGATGCCACAGGGGAAAGCTGGCTGTGGACTTGGGGACCATAGACCAAAAACAAACCTTTTGTCCTTAAGATGTTATCATGGATTCTGTCACAGTGGTGGAGGCTCAGGGCTCTAACTGTTGGGCCCTTGGCTCTTCTACACTGGAGTGGCTACTTGTTCATTCCTTAACTGGATAGTATTCCTTGAGGACCCACTGCCTCTCAGGGTATTTGGGAAGATTCTTATGGAGCCAGGAACATGGATGTGGTGTGACCTGTGTGGACCAGTGATGGCTCTACAATGTTGTCACCACAAGGAGCTGCTCAGGAAGTAGGCTCTGACTTTGAGTGTCCTTCCACCCAGGATCTACGAGGCCCCTAATCCGAGCCTCCTATTCCTGTCCTATTGTTATCTTTTCTTTAACCTAAAGTAGCTTTTGGGGTGTCTTCCTGGGACCTCCTTGTTCTCTGCTCAGGAAATTAGAAAGCTGTTGCAATTCTTGGTCTAGATAGGACTTACCTGCTCAGGGAGAGTTGTATTAGCTCACTGTTCCCTCTGCCCTTCACTGCAGCCTTTCATGGAGCCCACTGAGTTGTCAGGCATGTTCTAGGCCCTGAAGATGCAGCTGAGGCTGAGCTGAGCCTAACAAGACTCAGGGAATGCTGATGGAGAGGGCTCAGGGTCTCAAGGGCCATTCAGAGTGATGAGAGCCCCGACGCTGTGAGCAGCTGACTTGTGTCCATTCTAAATTCCTAAGTTGGAGTCCTATCTTCTGCAACCTTAGAATGACACGGTATTGGGGAACAGGTTCTTAAAAGGGACATTAAAATGCAGTCATGTGGGTAGGATCCTAATAAGATGAGAAAAGAAATTAGACAGAGACCACACGCACACACACACACACACACTCACACACACACACACACCACACACACACACACAGAGGGACAGCCACATGAGACAGACAAGGAGAAGATGACAACCTGTATACCAGAGAGAGGCCGCAGAAGAGACCAACCCTGCCAACTGGACATGATGCCCGACATTTATAATCCCAGCACTTGGGAGGCAGAGATAGGGGACCAGGGGCAGACAGATGCAGAGGCCAGTCTGGATGACATAGTGAGACTGCATCAGAAACCCTACCTTGAAATGGCTCAGTGGGTAAAAGTGTTTGCTGTGTAGGCTTGACAAACAGCTCTGAGTTTCATCCCCAGAAGCCAGTATCTAGATTGGCAGGAGAGAGATGACTTCTGAAAGTTGTCCTCTGAACTCCTCATGTCTGCTGTGGCATGGCCTCACACTGTGAACATTAGAGCACATACTTCCCTTGTGCTCAGACGTGTGTGCATGTGCACACCACACACACACACACACACACACACACACACACACACACACACACACACACGCTTCTTCTATTTCCCCTTCTGAACCAACAGCCCTTTGTTCTGCTTATCCAACTGTTGCCATTTGCCTCCCACATGGTACCAGACGCTCCATAAGGCATGGGATATCTCTCTGTGTTTCCTGGTCACCAGGCTCTCCGGGTTCTGGTCTTTTGGGTGAGTTCAGTCTAAAACAGGGGTTGGAGATCACATTCCTCAGTCTGGACTGAAATCCACAATTTTTAATTAAAACAGCTGCTTTTTCTCCTCAAGCCTCAGTTTAGAGCTCACCCAGCAGGGAATCCACTGCTAATTCCCAGGGCTGTGTCCCAGTGGCTCTAATCTTCACCTAGACACCTACTTGGTGACATTCTTAGTTTCTATTCACACTCAGCAGCCTAAGCTTTGGATCCTATTACACCAGGGTCACCAGCCACCAGTGAGTTTGAACGCTGTTAACCCCAGAGAGTTAAGCCCTGAGGCCAGGGGTTGGGTGGCTTTAGTGTTGTGATGTGACCTGGCCCAGAGCTTGGCATGCATGCCTAATCTTTAGGAAGAGCCATTCTGTCAACTCAGAGGTGGTGTTTCTGTGGGCATGTCAGCCTGCCCCTCCTACTTCCTCTCCCTAACTGCCCCTTTTCCCTTCTAGCTTCAGCCACTCTTTTCTCTGCTACCCAGCTGACATCCTGTGGCCTTCTGCCTGTGAAAGGAGAGGGGCTCCTTCAGTACCTTCAGAATTCCTGAGAAGCAGCCATTCTCCTCAACTTCTGACCAATTCTTCTGTTTCCTCTGCCCTCCCTTTTCAAAAGCACGGGTCGAGCTCACATAGCATCAAATCCACTGTTCTAACAGACATGACTGGTGGCACCTGCTTTCTCCCCAGCATGGTGCCCCCACTGTCTCATTCCAGAAAGGTTCTCCACTGTGATGCTTTTGAGGTTAGCCTCAAACTTGTGATCCTCCTGCCTCAGCTTCCCAAGTTTTGAGATCACAGACATGACACATCATGACTGACTCTTAAGTCTGAGGGATTCTTTTTATCCCCTCCAACCCCAAGAACACCTTGAACTTAATAAGCACTTCCTCCAGTCTCCTCTTTCCCAATGCTCCCAACCTTCGTCTGTTACTAACATATTTTCTCTTTCTGTGGATTTGCCTATTGTAGGCGTGCCTTAGAACTATAGCTGGTGGCTGGTTTCCAGTGTCGACAGGGTTCATTGATGTAGCAGTCTGTGACAGTGCCTCGTTTCTTTCTGTGACTGAATAATATTCTCTTTCCCTCTAATAGCAGATAGACTTTTGGGTTTGTTCTTTGTTGGGCTGTTGTGAACAGCACTATGCACTATATTTTTGGTGGTTAATTCTGCCTCCAAATATTGGCTCTCCATGAAGGTTACTGGTTCTGGGAAAATCACTTGATGAAGGAGACAGCAGATGCCGGTCTGTGCTCTACCCTGGCCCAGAGGTTTGCCCATCTCCTCAATGGGTCTTCAGCTCCTCACTTTGCTCACTCAGCTTTGCAAAATGTCTCTTATGGGGCACAGGCAGGGAGTGCAATGTTGGGTTCTCCAGCAATACCACCAAATGCCAGATACAGTGAGGTTTTTGTTCCCCGTCTTTCCTTTGATTTCTCCCTTTATGTCTTGCTACATCCTCATCTGTGGTTGCTATCTGCTGCGTCTAAATTCTGCTTTCTTTTCTCCTTCCCCATCTTCTGCTGGCCTGGGGTTGCCAACAGCATGCTGTGTTCAATGCCCTGCAGCTGGGAGAGAGTGGAGGGCTGTCTCTGTGTCCAGCCACACTCAGCAGCCCTGGGTGGTGGCAATGGCACAGCATCAGTCAAAGCTGGGTGAGGGGACAGGGAATGTGGACTGTGGCAGTGTCATCTTGTCTCTGGCTTGGTTTCCGGACAAGCCTGAGGTTGTTTGTGGTCCAGGAAGGAGAGGCAGATTGATGGGCTCTCTTGGCATGTAGAAGAATGCAAGCCAGCAGACCCGAGGAATACTTGGGGCAGAGCAACAGATGAGTGTATTGCTTTGAGAATGCTGTGTCCAGACACCTCTGGAAAGTGACAGCTGTGGTTTTTGATGTCCCCTAGCATGCTTGTTCACGGTGTCTCTCATAGACCTTCTCTCTCCTCATGTAGCCCAGGATAGCTTGAATTTGCTATATGGTTAAGGGTGACTTTGAACTTGTGATTCCCCCTGCCTCTACCTCCTGAGTATACTCCCTCATTTGTGTGCAGCTCCATGCCTGACTTATACCATACTGTGGATTGAACCCAGGGTTTTGTGCATGGCAGGCAAGCATTCTACTAATCAACTATACCCTAGCCCATTTGGGGTTTTTGTTTGCTTTGTCTTGCTTTTGAGACAGGGTCTCCTTGTGTAGCCCAGGCTGGCCTCCAATTGTCGTTGTTGGAGATCCTTAAATCCTAAGGCTGGGATTACAGCTGTCAACCATCATAGGCAGCTTGCCCCTCATACACTTGTGAATGTAAGCAGTACAGCGCTTACTGTGAGATGTCAAAGGCTTCATTTGTTTATTCCTTAATGACTGCAGGGAGCTTTCTTGTCTCATCTTCCAAACAGCCTGGAAAAGTGGATTCCAGTTCTCAGATAAAGAAACAAGGCCCAGAGAAAGGCTATAGAATTTTCTCAGACCACACAGCCAGAAGTTCCAACGCTGCTTGGAACCAGTGTTCTTCGATGTTTTATCCTCCCTTGCACGGGCTGTCTGGTTTTAATAGTAGATAAGAACCATGTGGCTGGGTTTATTTAGGGAGATGGGAAATGAGTCCTAGAGTTGGTCTGCATTTATTTTGGAGAATATTTTCCCCCTAACATTTTGGTATTCCTCCTCCTCCTCCTCTTCTTCCTCTTCCCCTTTTTTCCTCCCCCTTGTCCTTAATGTCTTCCTCCCCTTTCTTTTCCTTTGAGACACTGTCTCAGGAATTCCCATGTATGTTAGGCTTGTCTCACACTCAAAACAATCCTCCTGCCTCAACTTCCCAAGTGCTGTGATTGCAGACAAGGCCCACCACACCCAGCCACATTTTAGGGATTTTCAAGTCAGGAGGAAGTTCCGTGCAAGTCACAGGTGGCTCTCCTTGTGACTCAACCAGTGCAGAGGCCTCTTTTCTCCACAGAGTTGAAGCCAATTTCCCTCTAAATTGGTGTGTTCCTCATTTGCTTCCAAGGGTCTGTTTGAAGGAACGGCTGCCCCTGTGTCTTGGTGACAGGCATGGAGCCAGCTGTAGAGGACCCTGCAGCCTGGGACCCAGTTTCCGATGCTCCGCAGGAGTGCTGCTTTGGACAGAGTTCCAGCAGCCTGGCTCTGGCTCCATCTGGCAGGAGAGGCTGCTGTGCTGGAGGGAGAACCCAGGGAAAGCTTGCCTGGAGGAAATTCAGTCAAGATGTTCGCTTTTAACACCTCTGGTCTTCTTCCAAGCCAGAGCAGGAAAAGATTCTTTCTTTAAGGGGTAAAGAAAGTTTTCAGATTCTCTGTGAATGGAGCCGAGTAGGGCAGATCCTACTAAGCTCTTTGTGGCTGGAGTAAAGCTGGAGAGAAATGCCTGGGAGTTGGAGGATCTTTTCTCTTGGCTGGGTCCCAGGTGTAGAAGACAGTTGATTGCCAGTGGCTTTTGCTGGCCCAACCACAGAAAGTGCCCAACGGCCTCAGAGTTGCTAAGATCTGTGAGTGGGGTGAGTGGGCATTGGCACAGTTGGGAGTGCTCTGAGGGGAAGAAATCCCCTGGGGTGACTTGAAGTTTAAGTTTAAAGGGCCTTTATACCTTTTCTTCCCATTAGAGGTCCCCTCCGGTATCTGATAAGATAACGCATTCTTTAGCCTAGAAATGACTGACTATATTCCTAAGGCTCAGAGCCCAAGCTAGGAAGATCTCCAATTCATGGACAGCTTGGACAGCAGATCCTGCTCAGAAAAAGACAAACAAACAAACAAACAAACACAAACAAACAAACAAAAGAAACCAGAAAAGTTGCTCCTGGAGCAGTTGCTCATTATGCAAGCTGGAGCCCAGGAACTGGAGAACCCCATCATCAGATTCCACAGGGTCCTTGCTCTGCAGCCCCATCTATATACTTTAGATTGAGACACCAAATTGAGGCATCAAAACTAAGTAAACTGTTGGTGATTTGGAAATTTGTAGATTTAGATGGATAGACAAACAAGGTCTCTTTAGGAGAAGACATCTAAGTGATGTCCCCGAGGCCTTGGGGAACAAATCCAAATGTGGATTTCTGGAATAAATCAGTCAGAAGGCATTGGAATGTGCAAAGACCTAGAGGCCTGAGCATCCTGGGATAGACAGCAGGTTAGTGCAGCTAGAACAAATGGATGTGTGGGGGATTAGGACTATGAAGAAGCACTGAGAGATCAGAGACCCCCTCCACCTCCCCGTCACCAGCACCATGGAGATCTGACATTTAATTAGAACAACTTTTTAAAAAAAGATTACTTGTTTTAGATAGGGTCTCATTATGTAGGAAAGGTTGATCTAGAACTCACCATATAGACCAGGCAGGCTTCAAAATCACAGGGATCCATCTGCCTCAGTCTCCCAAGTGCTGGAATGAAAGGCATGCATCTCCATGCCTGGCCTTAGATCAGGTTTGTTAGAGGGGAGTCTTGGTCATCATATAAGAGACACTGTGCTGTTTTGTGAGGTTGGACCATGAGGGAAAACAAGGCAGAAGGACAGAAGGACAGAAGGAGGGAAATGAGTGGTAAGTCCTATCTCAGTAATGTAAACAACGAGTGATGCTGGCTTTGACCTGGGTTGTTGATATTGAGAGGGCTAACACAGTCGAGTTCTGAAGACAAGACTATGGGACTTGGGATGAACCAGATGGACAAGCTTGAGAGATAAGTAGACGTGGTTCCAAAGCGACTTAAGTGGGCTTAAGCGACTGGAAGGAGGGTATACTCTTGGAGAAGTGAGGACTGGAAGCAGTAGATTTGGGAGAAGATTTGTAGTTTGCTTTGGACAGGTTGAGCCAAAGGTTCCTATATTCATTGAAGTAACAATATTAAGTAGACATTAGCATGCTGGGTGGCTTTGTGCATGTCAGGCAAATGCTCTACCACTGAGCTATTGCCTCGGTTTGGAGAAGGCATTTGGAAAGATCATTCTTGAGTATAAAGGTGAAATTAAATTGAGGCTGGAGGTACAAACTTGGAATTATAGTGTCCATAGGCTTCAAGCCACCATGTTGAATGGAATCAGGCAGGGGATGAGGAGACTGTGTAAGTTGGAGGACCCAGCCTGGGTGCTCTCACAGCAAGGATGGAAAGCAGTAGGAGGAAAACACAGACCTGCAAAGGAGAAGGAGCAGCCAGGGAGTCAGGGGAACCCAGGAGACTGGACAATGACTCCAGTGTTACAAGGACGAAGCTTGGGAGGTCACAGAGGCACAGAGACTGGATTGAGACCTCTACCCAGTGTTCCCTGGTTCCTGTCACCACAAGAGAAAAAAAATGCAGGTAAAGCCACATGAGGAACTGGGAAGACAGACTCAAGAAGTAGTATGACTTCTTGAGGGCAGCACCTCGATGCTAAGATCACTGTGGATAGATGTCTTCCGTGGCCGGCCAGTAGAGAAGATGGTTATTCATGAGTTAAAGTGGGGATCCCAAGCCTAGGGCATGATTTTCCTAGAGGAAGGTGCCATGTTCCTAACCACTGAGCTGTCTCTCCAGCTGATAAATCTTTATTTTTGGGTATGTCAAGGTTTTGAATGGGTGATGATATCAGGAAGTCTTACAAGACTGATGACACAGAGATAGCCTTATGGTGACACAGAGGGGCACTTCAGATTCTCCGTGAGCCATTCTTGTCCAACTTGACTGTGAGAGACCTTATGATTTTACTGTTTGACTGGCCATATGATGTCTTGCTGAAACACAGCTGAGCAGTTGTGTGCTCCAGCCACCACCCATGCCTCTCCTCCACTAGCTCACCCTACTTAGGCTTTGCCAAAACAGCTCCATGGTCTTTGGGATGCTGGCAATATCTACCAGGGGTTCTGGAGGCATGGAGAAGCCAGGAACACCACACACAGCTCTGAGATGAGGTTGCAGGCTCAGGGATTATGTTACTGACAAGTTCTCAGAACCTTTTCCAGTACCAGAAAAACGTCAGCACAAGGCTGGAGATGGGCCAGCCTTAAAGAGCACTTGCGACTCTTGCAGACAGCCTACCATCCACATGGCAGCTCACAACTCTCTGTAGCTGCAGTTTCAGAGCACCCGACACTTTCTTTTGGGCTCTGTAGGCACCAGACAGGCACACGGTGCACGTGCATAGACTCAGGCAAAATGCTCATACATGCAAAAAAAATATATTAAAAACTAGACACTTCAACATGGGTCAGGTCTCTGCCAGGGTCAGCCTCCCTGGCAGGCTCTGGCCTCAGCTACCTTTATGGAGAGAAGAGGCTGTCTACAAGGTTTTGCATTGTGCTGAATGTAGATATTGTTTATTCAAAGAATTAATTTTTTAAACTTTATTTATTTATGTACTTATTTATTTCTCCTGTGTGTGAGTGTGCACATGCCAGGATGTATGCAGAGATCAGAGGAGAACTTGCAGGAGTCATTTCTCACTTCCCTCCATGTGGGGTCCATGGGTTCTAACTCAGGTTGTCAAGCTTGGAGGCATCGAGTTTCCTGACTGGCTGAACTGTCTCACCGGCTCTATTTTATTTGTTAATTTTTAATCACACAAATAATACATGAACTAGATCATGCATCCCGAATAGGGGTGATATCACCCAAAGGGGGTAGGAAATTGGCACTTGGTTGGTAAGAACAAAATAGTTCTACAGTGGTTTATGGCCCTCCAATGGGCTGCAGCACATTAACAGATCCATGGTATGTCTGTGCATTAAAGTTTCATCATAGTGGGCTCATGATTAGGAAAGAACTATCTTAAGAAGTCTCCTTAGGAAAGATGATAATGAAAAAATGTTGAAAAACCTAGAATAATTTAAAAACATCCTTTAACTTTTGTTTTGTTTTGTTTTTGAGACAGGGTTTCTCTGTGTAGCCCTGGCTGTCCTGGAACTCACTCTGTAGACCAGGCTGGCCTCAAACTCAGAAATCCGCCTGACTCTGCCTCCCAAGTGCTAGGATTAAAGGCATGTGCCACCACCACCTGGCTTAAAAACCTCCTTTAGGGGTTGGGGATTTAGCTCAGTGGTAGAGCGCTTGCCTAGCAAGCGCAAGGCCCTGGGTTCGGTCCTCAGCTCTGGAAAAAAAAAAAAAAAAAAAAAAAAAAAAAAAAAAAAAAAACCTCCTTTAACTACCTTCCTGGTCTTCAGTGAAAATAGGTGTGGAGGACGTTTTGCTCTTACTTTTCCATATGGTTGTGTGCACGACTGTGTGTACACACTTGTGTGCATATGTATGGAGTCCAGAAGATGGTTCCGAGTGTCAAGACTCCTCTACCAGAGGTCAATTAATTAAATAAACAACAGCAGCAGCAGCAGCCATTTTAGAATGTGGCCTTTACTAGCCCACAGGAAGGGAGAAGTATATGTATGTATGTGTTGGGGGGGTAGGTGTGGGTGTGAAAAAGTTGCAGAATACCCAAACGTAAAAGTGCCAAGCTTACAGTGTGTACACGAGTACATACATGTAGAAGAGACTTTAGGAGACTATCAAAATGCTAATGGCAGCGATTGCTGGGCTAGGGGTTATGAGACTATTTATTTCCTTTCTGGAGCTTTCTCTGGTTAACTTTCCTCTCAGAAAAAGAAATGTAATGCATTGTAAAAGGGAAATGGATATTTTATATAAAAGCAAGAAGGAAATTAGAAAGAAAGAGGCACCTCCATGGCTTGTGTTGTACAGACTCTGATGCCCATTTACTAAGCTGACAGCTCCCTGGGAGTGGTCCCCAGCTAGGGGAGTGGCCCTGAGTGCCTTTGGCTCCAGTAGCTCTGAGGCTGGCTAACTAAGGTAGCATGATCTTCCTCTGTCATAGGTACAATATTCGGGGGCCACAGCTGGGCCCTAGGGTTGGACGAAGTGAAGGGCTCTGAACCAGCCCTCCTCAGAGTGTCCTGTTTCCAGCTGTTCTAGCTGTGGAGGCGCATCCCTCATCCATGTGGGAGCTGAGGTGTGTGTGTGCTGTGGTGGGGAGGGTACCCAAGCTAAAAAGAAATAAGCGATGGGCCCTTCACTTACATTCACTTTAGTATAATAGGTAGATCTATGTTTTCCTTTCCTTTTGTGCCGAGGGTTCATTGTGGAGCCCAGGCTTGCCTGGAACTCACTGTATAGCTCAAGCCAACATGGAATTCATCCTCCAGCCTCAAGTGCCCCAGTGCTGGAATCACAGGCTTGGGCCACCATGCATTATTCTATTTGAAGATGTCCAGAGCAGCATGCATATAGCAGAGGATGACCAAGTTGGTCATCAATGGGAGGAGAGGCCCTTGGCCCTGTGAAGGTTCTATG